>NC_087370.1:22080007-22399200 GCF_030014295.1 Loxodonta africana | reverse complement strand
CATAGAGAGATAGTATTGATGCAGAACATTTTCCTTATAAAGTATGTTATGCCAATTGAGCTAGATGTTAATGAGTCAATGGTCCCCAGCACTCAGTCCAGATATTCGGTCCCTCCGGGAATTTGGATTTGTCTATGAAGTTTCCATGACCTTGGCTTGATCAAGCTCTGCTGACTTCCCCAGTATTGCGTAGTGCCTTAGCCTTCATCAAAGCTACCTCTTAAGTATTCACTAGTGTTTTTTCTCTCCTTACTCGCCCTTTCCTTTGTAACCTTCAAAGATCGTTTCTGTGTTTAAAACTTCCTATGCGTTTTTGTAATAGTGGTCTCGTACAGTATTCGTCCTTTTGTGATTGACCCATTTCACTCATTAAAATGCCCTCCCAACTCATCCGTATTGTGACATGTTTCGCAGATTCATCATTCTTCATTATATTTGCATAGTATTCCATTGTGTTCAGGTACCATAGGTTGTTTACCCGTTGTCATGGGTTGAATTGCATCCCCCCCAAAATGTCTCTCAATTTCGATAGGTCATCATTCCCTTGTATGATTGTCTACGATTTTGTCTTCTGATTTCTCTATGTGTTGTAAATCCTATCACTATGATGTAAGAAGCTGAATTAGCGGCAGTTATATTGATGAGGTCTACAAGCCTAAGTAGTGTCTTAAGGCGATCTCTTCTGACATATAAAAGACAGAAACCATCAGACAGACATGGGGGACTTCATACCGCAAAGAAAGCAGCGCCAGCAGCAGTGTGTGTCCTTTGGACCTGAGGTTCCTGCACTGGGATGCTCCCAGACCAAGGAAGACTGATGACAAGGAACTTCCTCCAGAGCCAACACAGACAGAAAGTCTTCCTTGGAGAGGACAGTGCCTTGAATTCAGACTTCTAGACTTCTGGACTGTGAGAGAATAAAATTTCTCTGTGTTAAAACCATCCACTTGTGGCATTTCTGTTATAGCAGCACTAGATGACTAAGACATCCATTCACCTGTCGATGGGCACTTAGGTTGTTTCCATCTCTTTGCTCGTGTAGATAATGCTTCAGTGAACATGGGTACGGGTATGTCTATGTGTGTAATGGCTCTTATTTCTCTAGGGTATATTCCTGGGAGAGGCATTGCTGATTCCTATGGTATTTCTATTTCTAGCTTTTTACGGCAGCACCAAAAATCGTCTTCCAAAACGGTTGTACCACTTTACATTCTCACCAGCAGTGCGTAAGAGTTCCACTGTCCCTTGTCTTAGTCATCTAGTGCTGCTATAGCAGAGATACCACAAGTGCATGGCTTTAACAAAGAGAAATTTATTTCTTCACAGTAAAGTAGGCTAAAAGCCCAAATTTGAGACGTCGGCTCCAGGAAAGGCTTTTACTGTCAGCCTTCTCCTCAGTCTACCCCAGGATTGGGAGCTTCTCTGAGCAGGGACCCTGGGTCCAAAGGACACGCTCTGCTCCCGGCACTACTTAGCGGTATGAGGTTCCCGTGTGTCTCTGCTCACTTCTTTCTCCTTTTATCTCTCATGAAAGGTGGTGCATGCCACACCCCAGGGAAACTCCCTTTTCATTGGATCCGGGAGGTGACCTGGTAAGGGTGTTACGTCCCACGCTAATCCTCTTTAACATAAAACTACAATCACAAAATGGAGGACAAGCACAGAATACTGGGAATCATGACTTAACCAAGTTAATACATTTCCAGGGGGACATAATTCAACCCATGACATTCCCGCAACCTCTCCAGCACTGATTTTTGTGTTGTTGGTGTTGTTGTTATGTGCCAATAATGTTAGGGTGAGAAGGTAGCTCAAAGTTTTCCTTAATTTATTGTGGTTTAGGTGAAAGTTTACAATTCAAGTCAGTCTCTCATACAAAAAGCTCTACAGAACTCGCTATGCAGTCCCAGCTGCTCCACCCTTAGTGAGAACAGCACATTCCTCCTCTCCACCCTGCATTCCCCGTGTGCATTCAACAAGCTCCTGTCCGCCTCTTCCTTCTCATCTCGCCACCACACAGGAGTTGCCCACATAATCCTATGTGTCTCCTTGAGCCATGAAGTTCAGTCCTCAGCAGCATCATTGTCTTATAGTCCAGGCCAATCCCTGTCTGTAGAGTTGGTTTCGGGAATGGTTCCAATCTTGGGCTATCAAAGGGTCTTGGGACCATGGCTGTCAGGGTCGCTCGGTCTCAGGCAGACCATTAAGCCTGGTCTTTTTATGAGAATTTAAAATCTGCATCCCACTATTCTCCTGCTCCATCAGGGATTCTCTCTTGTGTTCTCTCAGGGCAGGGATCACCAGCAGCCGGGCACCACCTAGTTCTTTGAGTCTCAGGCTGATGGAGTCTCTGGTTTATGTGGCCCTGTTTCTTGGGCTTATATTTCTCTTGAGTCTTTGGTGGCCTGCATTCTGCTTTGCACCATGTGGGTTCAGACCAACGGATGCATCTTAGATGGCCGCTTGCAAGCGTTTAAGACCACAGATGCCTCTCACCAAAGTGGAATGCAGACTCTTTGCTTAATACATTTTGTTATGCCAATTGACCTACATGTCCCTTAAACCCACGGTCAGAAAAGTTCAGTGAGAATGGTTGCGTGACTCCAAGAACCTAATCAATGTCAGTAACCGGTACATGTAGAAAAGGTTGAATTGGTGTATGTTTTGCTGTGTATATTCTCTACAACAAAAAAATAAAATTATGGAATTAAAAAAGAAAGTTGACAATTTAAACCCACCCCAGCGCCTCTGTGGCAAAGACGACATGATTTGCTTTTGTTAAAATTACAGCAAAGACCACTCTATGGTACAGTTCTACTCTGTCAGGTGGTGTCACTATGACTCTAAAATTACCTCAATGATACCTAACAACAAGTAGATACACAAAAGGCTTGAAAGTAGGGACGCAAACAGGTATTTTTACACCAATGTTCAAGCAGCACTATTCAAAATAGCAAAAAAGTGTAAAAAAAACCCAAATGTCCGTCAACAGACGCATGGATTAAAAAACATGGAATAGTATTCGGTCATAAAAAGAGATTAAGTTCTCATAAATGTTACGCCATGGATAAGGCTTTAAAACATTATGCTAAGTTCAATAAGACACAAAAGTATCAAATTTGTACAACCCCACTTAAGTATCTGTAATAGGCAAGTATATAGAGACCAAATTGTTACGAGGTCCTCACCCTTACATCCCAGTTCCTCAGTTATAAGTTCCGCCTCCCACAAAACATTTGGACATAACTCAGGCAAGCTCTTTGACGTTGCCTAAAAAGAATTAGTCCTCCTCCATCGTCCAATCACAGGTTCACCTTTTAAAGCCCCAGCAGAAGCACATTTAATGTCCACATGTCCAGCAACATTCTGTTGATGGCACCATACGTACTCTCTAAAATGATGGAGAATTTTCTCTAGGGCTCTCCTCACTTCTTTCTGAGCCCTCGCCAGAATGGCTTTTGATGTCCATAATTCTACCGACCTTCTCTTGAAGACCATCTAGGCTTTGACTATTACACACATTAAAACTCTTCCAGGCTTTTCCTATTATCCAATTCCAAAACCACTTCCACATTTTAGATATTTTTTAGAGCAGCATCCCACTGTCCCATAAGATATTCTTAGTTGTCTAGTGTTGATATAACAGAAATAACACAAGTGGGTGGCTGTAACAAACAAAGCTATTTTCTCAACAGTTTAGGGGGCTGGAAGTTCAAATTCAGGGCACCAGCTCTAGGGAAGGCTTCCTTTCTCTGTGGCCTCTGAGGGAAGGTCCTTGTCTCTTCTCAGCTTCTGATCTCAGTTTCTTGCTTATCTTCATGTGGTGTGGCATCTGTCTTCCCCCATTTCTGGTTGCCTGCTTGGTTGCTTGCTCAATCTGATTTTTTTTACATCTCCAAAGAGATTGACTTAAGACATACCTTACACTGATATTGCCTCATGAACATAACCGAGAAACCCCACTCCCAAATAGGACTATAGCCACAAGTATAGGGATTAAGGTTTATAACACATCCTTTGGGGGGATACAAATTCGATCCGTAACGGGAAGTATAAAGCATTTTCTCCTGTGGGTCTCACCTCTCGTTTGTCTCCTCGTTCTACGAAGCCTGCCTGCTTATGTCTGTGTGTTCTACATCCACATCACTTGTGCAGGGGTCTTTGCCGTTCTGTACACGGTGGTCGCTTCCATGACAAAGCCCTTCATCTACAACTTGGTGAACAAAGGCATAAAGGGAGCCCTGCAGACATTTCTCTACAGTGAGTCTTCCTGCCAGAGACATCGCCAATGTCCTGTGCTGGACACATGTGCCCACGGGTGACGGAACAGTGCAGTTAATAGTGCGAACTCTTAGGTTTTTCTTTCCTGGCTTGAAAATCTTGATGCCGCCTTAATAGAAGGTGGTTTTGAGAAATACGCTTACCTTCCCTGTACCTCAGTTTCCTCATCTGTGAAAGAGAGGCTATGACAACATGTGCCACATGTGGCTGATATGAGGATTAAATGAGCTAATATGGTAAATCACCAGCACAAGAAATACCACGTCAAGTTCCAAGTAGATGTTGGCTATTGTTTTGTAAAAGGGAAGTTTTGATGTGTCCCTGGATTTTGTCCCATACTGTTAGGCCAGTTTTTGTCCACGTGCAACGCTTCCACCAGGGCTCCATAGCCCAGGATGCATGTAGGATGTTGGGCAGGCAACTTGGCCTCTAAAACACTAGACTTTATCAGCACGTGCCTCCCTCGCGGTGTCTCCAGATATTGCCAGATATCCTGAGGTGGAAAATGGTCCCCAGTTGAGAATCACCGATGTAAGGGGAATGTCTCCAAAACAGAAAGAAAACATTTAAAAAGGCTATAAGGAAATAAATGGAGACTACATCCTTGTCCCATCTGGGAATCTTGGGAAATAGGATTAGGGACTGGACTTGTGTTAAAAGAGTAGCAGGGATGGAGACTTCCAATTTTCCTAGATTCGTACTTTCTGCAATTCACTTCCTTTTTTTTGTTGTTGTTGTTTTTTAAATGTGCCTTTCTAATCTTTGGCTGAAGAGTGAACCTCAGGAGTGACTTCAGTACTGAGTTAAACGGCTGTCTGGGGGCCATACTCTCGGGGTTTCTCAGTCTCTGTCAGACCAGTAAGTCTGGTCTTCTCTTGTCAGTTTGGATTTTGTTCTACTTTTTCCTCCAGCTCTGTCTGGGATCCTCAATTGTGATCCCTGTCAGAGCAGTCGGTGTTGATAGCGGGCCACCATCTGGTTGTGCTGGACTGTCTGGTGGAGGCTGCGGTAGTTGTTCGTTAATGCTTTGAACTAATCTTTACCTTGTGTCTGTGGCCTTCTTCATTATTCCTTGCTCCAGACAAGGTGAGAAAAGTGGAGTATCTTAGGTGGCCGCTCACGAGCTTTTAAGACCCCAGATGCTACTCTACAAAGTAGGATGCAGAACATTTTCCTTATAAAGTATGTTATGCCAATTGAGCTAGATGTTAATGAGTCAATGGTCCCCAGCACTCAGTCCAGATATTCGGTCCCTCCGGGAATTTGGATTTGTCTATGAAGTTTCCATGACCTTGGCTTGATCAAGCTCTGCTGACTTCCCCAGTATTGCCTAGTGCCTTAGCCTTCATCAAAGCTACCTCTTAAGTATTCACTAGTGTTTTTCTCTCTTTACTCGCCCTTTCCTTGTAACCTTCAAAGATCGTTTCTGTGTTTAAAACTTCCTATGCGTTTTTGTAATAGTGGTCTCGTACAGTATTCGTCCTTTTGTGATTGACCCATTTCACTCATTAAAATGCCCTCCCAACTCATCCGTATTGTGACATGTTTCGCAGATTCATCATTCTTCATTATATTTGCATAGTATTCCATTGTGTTCAGGTACCATAGGTTGTTTACCCGTTGTCATGGGTTGAATTGCATCCCCCCCAAAATGTCTCTCAATTTCGATAGGTCATCATTCCCTTGTATGATTGTCTACGATTTTGTCTTCTGATTTCTCTATGTGTTGTAAATCCTATCACTATGATGTAAGAAGCTGAATTAGCGGCAGTTATATTGATGAGGTCTACAAGCCTAAGTAGTGTCTTAAGGCGATCTCTTCTGACATATAAAAGACAGAAACCATCAGACAGACATGGGGACTTCATACCGCAAAGAAAGCAGCGCCAGCAGCAGTGTGTGTCCTTTGGACCTGAGGTTCCTGCACTGGGATGCTCCCAGACCAAGGGAAGACTGATGACAAGGAACTTCCTCCAGAGCCAACACAGACAGAAAGTCTTCCCTTGGAGAGGACAGTGCCTTGAATTCAGACTTCTAGACTTCTGGACTGTGAGAGAATAAAATTTCTCTGTGTTAAAACCATCCACTTGTGGCATTTCTGTTATAGCAGCACTAGATGACTAAGACATCCATTCACCTGTCGATGGGCACTTAGGTTGTTTCCATCTCTTTGCTCGTGTAGATAATGCTTCAGTGAACATGGGTACGGGTATGTCTATGTGTGTAATGGCTCTTATTTCTCTAGGGTATATTCCTGGGAGAGGCATTGCTGATTCCTATGGTATTTCTATTTCTAGCTTTTTACGGCAGCACCAAAAATCGTCTTCCAAAACGGTTGTACCACTTTACATTCTCACCAGCAGTGCGTAAGAGTTCCACTGTCCCTTGTCTTAGTCATCTAGTGCTGCTATAGCAGAGATACCACAAGTGCATGGCTTTAACAAAGAGAAATTTATTTCTTCACAGTAAAGTAGGCTAAAAGCCCAAATTTGAGACGTCGGCTCCAGGGAAAGGCTTTTACTGTCAGCCTTCTCCTCAGTCTACCCCAGGATTGGGAGCTTCTCTGAGCAGGGACCCTGGGTCCAAAGGACACGCTCTGCTCCCGGCACTACTTAGCGGTATGAGGTTCCCGTGTGTCTCTGCTCACTTCTTTCTCCTTTTATCTCTCATGAAAGGTGGTGCATGCCACACCCCAGGGAAACTCCCTTTTCATTGGATCCGGGAGGTGACCTGGTAAGGGTGTTACGTCCCACGCTAATCCTCTTTAACATAAAACTACAATCACAAAATGGAGGACAAGCACAGAATACTGGGAATCATGACTTAACCAAGTTAATACATTTCCAGGGGGACATAATTCAACCCATGACATTCCCGCAACCTCTCCAGCACTGATTTTTGTGTTGTTGGTGTTGTTGTTATGTGCCAATAATGTTAGGGTGAGAAGGTAGCTCAAAGTTTTCCTTAATTTATTGTGGTTTAGGTGAAAGTTTACAATTCAAGTCAGTCTCTCATACAAAAAGCTCTACAGAACTCGCTATGCAGTCCCAGCTGCTCCACCCTTAGTGAGAACAGCACATTCCTCCTCTCCACCCTGCATTCCCCGTGTGCATTCAACAAGCTCCTGTCCGCCTCTTCCTTCTCATCTCGCCACCACACAGGAGTTGCCCACATAATCCTATGTGTCTCCTTGAGCCATGAAGTTCAGTCCTCAGCAGCATCATTGTCTTATAGTCCAGGCCAATCCCTGTCTGTAGAGTTGGTTTCGGGAATGGTTCCAATCTTGGGCTATCAAAGGGTCTTGGGACCATGGCTGTCAGGGTCGCTCGGTCTCAGGCAGACCATTAAGCCTGGTCTTTTTATGAGAATTTAAAATCTGCATCCCACTATTCTCCTGCTCCATCAGGGATTCTCTCTTGTGTTCTCTCAGGGCAGGGATCACCAGCAGCCGGGCACCACCTAGTTCTTTGAGTCTCAGGCTGATGGAGTCTCTGGTTTATGTGGCCCTGTTTCTTGGGCTTATATTTCTCTTGAGTCTTTGGTGGCCTGCATTCTGCTTTGCACCATGTGGGTTCAGACCAACGGATGCATCTTAGATGGCCGCTTGCAAGCGTTTAAGACCACAGATGCCTCTCACCAAAGTGGAATGCAGACTCTTTGCTTAATACATTTTGTTATGCCAATTGACCTACATGTCCCTTAAACCCACGGTCAGAAAAGTTCAGTGAGAATGGTTGCGTGACTCCAAGAACCTAATCAATGTCAGTAACCGGTACATGTAGAAAAGGTTGAATTGGTGTATGTTTTGCTGTGTATATTCTCTACAACAAAAAAATAAAATTATGGAATTAAAAAAAGAAAGTTGACAATTTAAACCCACCCCAGCGCCTCTGTGGCAAAGACGACATGATTTGCTTTTGTTAAAATTACAGCAAAGACCACTCTATGGTACAGTTCTACTCTGTCAGGTGGTGTCACTATGACTCTAAAATTACCTCAATGATACCTAACAACAAGTAGATACACAAAAGGCTTGAAAGTAGGGACGCAAACAGGTATTTTTACACCAATGTTCAAGCAGCACTATTCAAAATAGCAAAAAAGTGTAAAAAAAACCCAAATGTCCGTCAACAGACGCATGGATTAAAAAACATGGAATAGTATTCGGTCATAAAAAGAGATTAAGTTCTCATAAATGTTACGCCATGGATAAGGCTTTAAAACATTATGCTAAGTTCAATAAGACACAAAAGTATCAAATTTGTACAACCCCACTTAAGTATCTGTAATAGGCAAGTATATAGAGACCAAATTGTTACGAGGTCCTCACCCTTACATCCCAGTTCCTCAGTTATAAGTTCCGCCTCCCACAAAACATTTGGACATAACTCAGGCAAGCTCTTTGACGTTGCCTAAAAAGAATTAGTCCTCCTCCATCGTCCAATCACAGGTTCACCTTTTAAAGCCCCAGCAGAAGCACATTTAATGTCCACATGTCCAGCAACATTCTGTTGATGGCACCATACGTACTCTCTAAAATGATGGAGAATTTTCTCTAGGGCTCTCCTCACTTCTTTCTGAGCCCTCGCCAGAATGGCTTTTGATGTCCATAATTCTACCGACCTTCTCTTGAAGACCATCTAGGCTTTGACTATTACACACATTAAAACTCTTCCAGGCTTTTCCTATTATCCAATTCCAAAACCACTTCCACATTTTAGATATTTTTTAGAGCAGCATCCCACTGTCCCATAAGATATTCTTAGTTGTCTAGTGTTGATATAACAGAAATAACACAAGTGGGTGGCTGTAACAAACAAAGCTATTTTCTCAACAGTTTAGGGGGCTGGAAGTTCAAATTCAGGGCACCAGCTCTAGGGAAGGCTTCCTTTCTCTGTGGCCTCTGAGGGAAGGTCCTTGTCTCTTCTCAGCTTCTGATCTCAGTTTCTTGCTTATCTTCATGTGGTGTGGCATCTGTCTTCCCCCATTTCTGGTTGCCTGCTTGGTTGCTTGCTCAATCTGATTTTTTTTACATCTCCAAAGAGATTGACTTAAGACATACCTTACACTGATATTGCCTCATGAACATAACCGAGAAACCCCACTCCCAAATAGGACTATAGCCACAAGTATAGGGATTAAGGTTTATAACACATCCTTTGGGGGGATACAAATTCGATCCGTAACGGGAAGTATAAAGCATTTTCTCCTGTGGGTCTCACCTCTCGTTTGTCTCCTCGTTCTACGAAGCCTGCCTGCTTATGTCTGTGTGTTCTACATCCACATCACTTGTGCAGGGGTCTTTGCCGTTCTGTACACGGTGGTCGCTTCCATGACAAAGCCCTTCATCTACAACTTGGTGAACAAAGGCATAAAGGGAGCCCTGCAGACATTTCTCTACAGTGAGTCTTCCTGCCAGAGACATCGCCAATGTCCTGTGCTGGACACATGTGCCCACGGGTGACGGAACAGTGCAGTTAATAGTGCGAACTCTTAGGTTTTTCTTTCCTGGCTTGAAAATCTTGATGCCGCCTTAATAGAAGGTGGTTTTGAGAAATACGCTTACCTTCCCTGTACCTCAGTTTCCTCATCTGTGAAAGAGAGGCTATGACAACATGTGCCACATGTGGCTGATATGAGGATTAAATGAGCTAATATGGTAAATCACCAGCACAAGAAATACCACGTCAAGTTCCAAGTAGATGTTGGCTATTGTTTTGTAAAAGGGAAGTTTTGATGTGTCCCTGGATTTTGTCCCATACTGTTAGGCCAGTTTTTGTCCACGTGCAACGCTTCCACCAGGGCTCCATAGCCCAGGATGCATGTAGGATGTTGGGCAGGCAACTTGGCCTCTAAAACACTAGACTTTATCAGCACGTGCCTCCCTCGCGGTGTCTCCAGATATTGCCAGATATCCTGAGGTGGAAAATGGTCCCCAGTTGAGAATCACCGATGTAAGGGGAATGTCTCCAAAACAGAAAGAAAACATTTAAAAAGGCTATAAGGAAATAAATGGAGACTACATCCTTGTCCCATCTGGGAATCTTGGGAAATAGGATTAGGGACTGGACTTGTGTTAAAAGAGTAGCAGGGATGGAGACTTCCAATTTTCCTAGATTCGTACTTTCTGCAATTCACTTCCTTTTTTTTGTTGTTGTTGTTTTTTAAATGTGCCTTTCTAATCTTTGGCTGAAGAGTGAACCTCAGGAGTGACTTCAGTACTGAGTTAAACGGCTGTCTGGGGGCCATACTCTCGGGGTTTCTCAGTCTCTGTCAGACCAGTAAGTCTGGTCTTCTCTTGTCAGTTTGGATTTTGTTCTACTTTTTCCTCCAGCTCTGTCTGGGATCCTCAATTGTGATCCCTGTCAGAGCAGTCGGTGTTGATAGCGGGCCACCATCTGGTTGTGCTGGACTGTCTGGTGGAGGCTGCGGTAGTTGTTCGTTAATGCTTTGAACTAATCTTTACCTTGTGTCTGTGGCCTTCTTCATTATTCCTTGCTCCAGACAAGGTGAGAAAAGTGGAGTATCTTAGGTGGCCGCTCACGAGCTTTTAAGACCCCAGATGCTACTCTACAAAGTAGGATGCAGAACATTTTCCTTATAAAGTATGTTATGCCAATTGAGCTAGATGTTAATGAGTCAATGGTCCCCAGCACTCAGTCCAGATATTCGGTCCCTCCGGGAATTTGGATTTGTCTATGAAGTTTCCATGACCTTGGCTTGATCAAGCTCTGCTGACTTCCCCAGTATTGCGTAGTGCCTTAGCCTTCATCAAAGCTACCTCTTAAGTATTCACTAGTGTTTTTCTCTCCTTACTCGCCCTTTCCTTGTAACCTTCAAAGATCGTTTCTGTGTTTAAAACTTCCTATGCGTTTTTGTAATAGTGGTCTCGTACAGTATTCGTCCTTTTGTGATTGACCCATTTCACTCATTAAAATGCCCTCCCAACTCATCCGTATTGTGACATGTTTCGCAGATTCATCATTCTTCATTATATTTGCATAGTATTCCATTGTGTTCAGGTACCATAGGTTGTTTACCCGTTGTCATGGGTTGAATTGCATCCCCCCCAAAATGTCTCTCAATTTCGATAGGTCATCATTCCCTTGTATGATTGTCTACGATTTTGTCTTCTGATTTCTCTATGTGTTGTAAATCCTATCACTATGATGTAAGAAGCTGAATTAGCGGCAGTTATATTGATGAGGTCTACAAGCCTAAGTAGTGTCTTAAGGCGATCTCTTCTGACATATAAAAGACAGAAACCATCAGACAGACATGGGGACTTCATACCGCAAAGAAAGCAGCGCCAGCAGCAGTGTGTGTCCTTTGGACCTGAGGTTCCTGCACTGGGATGCTCCCAGACCAAGGGAAGACTGATGACAAGGAACTTCCTCCAGAGCCAACACAGACAGAAAGTCTTCCCTTGGAGAGGACAGTGCCTTGAATTCAGACTTCTAGACTTCTGGACTGTGAGAGAATAAAATTTCTCTGTGTTAAAACCATCCACTTGTGGCATTTCTGTTATAGCAGCACTAGATGACTAAGACATCCATTCACCTGTCGATGGGCACTTAGGTTGTTTCCATCTCTTTGCTCGTGTAGATAATGCTTCAGTGAACATGGGTACGGGTATGTCTATGTGTGTAATGGCTCTTATTTCTCTAGGGTATATTCCTGGGAGAGGCATTGCTGATTCCTATGGTATTTCTATTTCTAGCTTTTTACGGCAGCACCAAAAATCGTCTTCCAAAACGGTTGTACCACTTTACATTCTCACCAGCAGTGCGTAAGAGTTCCACTGTCCCTTGTCTTAGTCATCTAGTGCTGCTATAGCAGAGATACCACAAGTGCATGGCTTTAACAAAGAGAAATTTATTTCTTCACAGTAAAGTAGGCTAAAAGCCCAAATTTGAGACGTCGGCTCCAGGGAAAGGCTTTTACTGTCAGCCTTCTCCTCAGTCTACCCCAGGATTGGGAGCTTCTCTGAGCAGGGACCCTGGGTCCAAAGGACACGCTCTGCTCCCGGCACTACTTAGCGGTATGAGGTTCCCGTGTGTCTCTGCTCACTTCTTTCTCCTTTTATCTCTCATGAAAGGTGGTGCATGCCACACCCCAGGGAAACTCCCTTTTCATTGGATCCGGGAGGTGACCTGGTAAGGGTGTTACGTCCCACGCTAATCCTCTTTAACATAAAACTACAATCACAAAATGGAGGACAAGCACAGAATACTGGGAATCATGACTTAACCAAGTTAATACATTTCCAGGGGGACATAATTCAACCCATGACATTCCCGCAACCTCTCCAGCACTGATTTTTGTGTTGTTGGTGTTGTTGTTATGTGCCAATAATGTTAGGGTGAGAAGGTAGCTCAAAGTTTTCCTTAATTTATTGTGGTTTAGGTGAAAGTTTACAATTCAAGTCAGTCTCTCATACAAAAAGCTCTACAGAACTCGCTATGCAGTCCCAGCTGCTCCACCCTTAGTGAGAACAGCACATTCCTCCTCTCCACCCTGCATTCCCCGTGTGCATTCAACAAGCTCCTGTCCGCCTCTTCCTTCTCATCTCGCCACCACACAGGAGTTGCCCACATAATCCTATGTGTCTCCTTGAGCCATGAAGTTCAGTCCTCAGCAGCATCATTGTCTTATAGTCCAGGCCAATCCCTGTCTGTAGAGTTGGTTTCGGGAATGGTTCCAATCTTGGGCTATCAAAGGGTCTTGGGACCATGGCTGTCAGGGTCGCTCGGTCTCAGGCAGACCATTAAGCCTGGTCTTTTTATGAGAATTTAAAATCTGCATCCCACTATTCTCCTGCTCCATCAGGGATTCTCTCTTGTGTTCTCTCAGGGCAGGGATCACCAGCAGCCGGGCACCACCTAGTTCTTTGAGTCTCAGGCTGATGGAGTCTCTGGTTTATGTGGCCCTGTTTCTTGGGCTTATATTTCTCTTGAGTCTTTGGTGGCCTGCATTCTGCTTTGCACCATGTGGGTTCAGACCAACGGATGCATCTTAGATGGCCGCTTGCAAGCGTTTAAGACCACAGATGCCTCTCACCAAAGTGGAATGCAGACTCTTTTCTTAATACATTTTGTTATGCCAATTGACCTACATGTCCCTTAAACCCACGGTCAGAAAAGTTCAGTGAGAATGGTTGCGTGACTCCAAGAACCTAATCAATGTCAGTAACCGGTACATGTAGAAAAGGTTGAATTGGTGTATGTTTTGCTGTGTATATTCTCTACAACAAAAAAATAAAATTATGGAATTAAAAAAAGAAAGTTGACAATTTAAACCCACCCCAGCGCCTCTGTGGCAAAGACGACATGATTTGCTTTTGTTAAAATTACAGCAAAGACCACTCTATGGTACAGTTCTACTCTGTCAGGTGGTGTCACTATGACTCTAAAATTACCTCAATGATACCTAACAACAAGTAGATACACAAAAGGCTTGAAAGTAGGGACGCAAACAGGTATTTTTACACCAATGTTCAAGCAGCACTATTCAAAATAGCAAAAAAGTGTAAAAAAAACCCAAATGTCCGTCAACAGACGCATGGATTAAAAAACATGGAATAGTATTCGGTCATAAAAAGAGATTAAGTTCTCATAAATGTTACGCCATGGATAAGGCTTTAAAACATTATGCTAAGTTCAATAAGACACAAAAGTATCAAATTTGTACAACCCCACTTAAGTATCTGTAATAGGCAAGTATATAGAGACCAAATTGTTACGAGGTCCTCACCCTTACATCCCAGTTCCTCAGTTATAAGTTCCGCCTCCCACAAAACATTTGGACATAACTCAGGCAAGCTCTTTGACGTTGCCTAAAAAGAATTAGTCCTCCTCCATCGTCCAATCACAGGTTCACCTTTTAAAGCCCCAGCAGAAGCACATTTAATGTCCACATGTCCAGCAACATTCTGTTGATGGCACCATACGTACTCTCTAAAATGATGGAGAATTTTCTCTAGGGCTCTCCTCACTTCTTTCTGAGCCCTCGCCAGAATGGCTTTTGATGTCCATAATTCTACCGACCTTCTCTTGAAGACCATCTAGGCTTTGACTATTACACACATTAAAACTCTTCCAGGCTTTTCCTATTATCCAATTCCAAAACCACTTCCACATTTTAGATATTTTTTAGAGCAGCATCCCACTGTCCCATAAGATATTCTTAGTTGTCTAGTGTTGATATAACAGAAATAACACAAGTGGGTGGCTGTAACAAACAAAGCTATTTTCTCAACAGTTTAGGGGGCTGGAAGTTCAAATTCAGGGCACCAGCTCTAGGGAAGGCTTCCTTTCTCTGTGGCCTCTGAGGGAAGGTCCTTGTCTCTTCTCAGCTTCTGATCTCAGTTTCTTGCTTATCTTCATGTGGTGTGGCATCTGTCTTCCCCCATTTCTGGTTGCCTGCTTGGTTGCTTGCTCAATCTGATTTTTTTTACATCTCCAAAGAGATTGACTTAAGACATACCTTACACTGATATTGCCTCATGAACATAACCGAGAAACCCCACTCCCAAATAGGACTATAGCCACAAGTATAGGGATTAAGGTTTATAACACATCCTTTGGGGGGATACAAATTCGATCCGTAACGGGAAGTATAAAGCATTTTCTCCTGTGGGTCTCACCTCTCGTTTGTCTCCTCGTTCTACGAAGCCTGCCTGCTTATGTCTGTGTGTTCTACATCCACATCACTTGTGCAGGGGTCTTTGCCGTTCTGTACACGGTGGTCGCTTCCATGACAAAGCCCTTCATCTACAACTTGGTGAACAAAGGCATAAAGGGAGCCCTGCAGACATTTCTCTACAGTGAGTCTTCCTGCCAGAGACATCGCCAATGTCCTGTGCTGGACACATGTGCCCACGGGTGACGGAACAGTGCAGTTAATAGTGCGAACTCTTAGGTTTTTCTTTCCTGGCTTGAAAATCTTGATGCCGCCTTAATAGAAGGTGGTTTTGAGAAATACGCTTACCTTCCCTGTACCTCAGTTTCCTCATCTGTGAAAGAGAGGCTATGACAACATGTGCCACATGTGGCTGATATGAGGATTAAATGAGCTAATATGGTAAATCACCAGCACAAGAAATACCACGTCAAGTTCCAAGTAGATGTTGGCTATTGTTTTGTAAAAGGGAAGTTTTGATGTGTCCCTGGATTTTGTCCCATACTGTTAGGCCAGTTTTTGTCCACGTGCAACGCTTCCACCAGGGCTCCATAGCCCAGGATGCATGTAGGATGTTGGGCAGGCAACTTGGCCTCTAAAACACTAGACTTTATCAGCACGTGCCTCCCTCGCGGTGTCTCCAGATATTGCCAGATATCCTGAGGTGGAAAATGGTCCCCAGTTGAGAATCACCGATGTAAGGGGAATGTCTCCAAAACAGAAAGAAAACATTTAAAAAGGCTATAAGGAAATAAATGGAGACTACATCCTTGTCCCATCTGGGAATCTTGGGAAATAGGATTAGGGACTGGACTTGTGTTAAAAGAGTAGCAGGGATGGAGACTTCCAATTTTCCTAGATTCGTACTTTCTGCAATTCACTTCCTTTTTTTTGTTGTTGTTGTTTTTTAAATGTGCCTTTCTAATCTTTGGCTGAAGAGTGAACCTCAGGAGTGACTTCAGTACTGAGTTAAACGGCTGTCTGGGGGCCATACTCTCGGGGTTTCTCAGTCTCTGTCAGACCAGTAAGTCTGGTCTTCTCTTGTCAGTTTGGATTTTGTTCTACTTTTTCCTCCAGCTCTGTCTGGGATCCTCAATTGTGATCCCTGTCAGAGCAGTCGGTGTTGATAGCGGGCCACCATCTGGTTGTGCTGGACTGTCTGGTGGAGGCTGCGGTAGTTGTTCGTTAATGCTTTGAACTAATCTTTACCTTGTGTCTGTGGCCTTCTTCATTATTCCTTGCTCCAGACAAGGTGAGAAAAGTGGAGTATCTTAGGTGGCCGCTCACGAGCTTTTAAGACCCCAGATGCTACTCTACAAAGTAGGATGCAGAACATTTTCCTTATAAAGTATGTTATGCCAATTGAGCTAGATGTTAATGAGTCAATGGTCCCCAGCACTCAGTCCAGATATTCGGTCCCTCCGGGAATTTGGATTTGTCTATGAAGTTTCCATGACCTTGGCTTGATCAAGCTCTGCTGACTTCCCCAGTATTGCGTAGTGCCTTAGCCTTCATCAAAGCTACCTCTTAAGTATTCACTAGTGTTTTTCTCTCCTTACTCGCCCTTTCCTTGTAACCTTCAAAGATCGTTTCTGTGTTTAAAACTTCCTATGCGTTTTTGTAATAGTGGTCTCGTACAGTATTCGTCCTTTTGTGATTGACCCATTTCACTCATTAAAATGCCCTCCCAACTCATCCGTATTGTGACATGTTTCGCAGATTCATCATTCTTCATTATATTTGCATAGTATTCCATTGTGTTCAGGTACCATAGGTTGTTTACCCGTTGTCATGGGTTGAATTGCATCCCCCCCAAAATGTCTCTCAATTTCGATAGGTCATCATTCCCTTGTATGATTGTCTACGATTTTGTCTTCTGATTTCTCTATGTGTTGTAAATCCTATCACTATGATGTAAGAAGCTGAATTAGCGGCAGTTATATTGATGAGGTCTACAAGCCTAAGTAGTGTCTTAAGGCGATCTCTTCTGACATATAAAAGACAGAAACCATCAGACAGACATGGGGACTTCATACCGCAAAGAAAGCAGCGCCAGCAGCAGTGTGTGTCCTTTGGACCTGAGGTTCCTGCACTGGGATGCTCCCAGACCAAGGGAAGACTGATGACAAGGAACTTCCTCCAGAGCCAACACAGACAGAAAGTCTTCCCTTGGAGAGGACAGTGCCTTGAATTCAGACTTCTAGACTTCTGGACTGTGAGAGAATAAAATTTCTCTGTGTTAAAACCATCCACTTGTGGCATTTCTGTTATAGCAGCACTAGATGACTAAGACATCCATTCACCTGTCGATGGGCACTTAGGTTGTTTCCATCTCTTTGCTCGTGTAGATAATGCTTCAGTGAACATGGGTACGGGTATGTCTATGTGTGTAATGGCTCTTATTTCTCTAGGGTATATTCCTGGGAGAGGCATTGCTGATTCCTATGGTATTTCTATTTCTAGCTTTTTACGGCAGCACCAAAAATCGTCTTCCAAAACGGTTGTACCACTTTACATTCTCACCAGCAGTGCGTAAGAGTTCCACTGTCCCTTGTCTTAGTCATCTAGTGCTGCTATAGCAGAGATACCACAAGTGCATGGCTTTAACAAAGAGAAATTTATTTCTTCACAGTAAAGTAGGCTAAAAGCCCAAATTTGAGACGTCGGCTCCAGGGAAAGGCTTTTACTGTCAGCCTTCTCCTCAGTCTACCCCAGGATTGGGAGCTTCTCTGAGCAGGGACCCTGGGTCCAAAGGACACGCTCTGCTCCCGGCACTACTTAGCGGTATGAGGTTCCCGTGTGTCTCTGCTCACTTCTTTCTCCTTTTATCTCTCATGAAAGGTGGTGCATGCCACACCCCAGGGAAACTCCCTTTTCATTGGATCCGGGAGGTGACCTGGTAAGGGTGTTACGTCCCACGCTAATCCTCTTTAACATAAAACTACAATCACAAAATGGAGGACAAGCACAGAATACTGGGAATCATGACTTAACCAAGTTAATACATTTCCAGGGGGACATAATTCAACCCATGACATTCCCGCAACCTCTCCAGCACTGATTTTTGTGTTGTTGGTGTTGTTGTTATGTGCCAATAATGTTAGGGTGAGAAGGTAGCTCAAAGTTTTCCTTAATTTATTGTGGTTTAGGTGAAAGTTTACAATTCAAGTCAGTCTCTCATACAAAAAGCTCTACAGAACTCGCTATGCAGTCCCAGCTGCTCCACCCTTAGTGAGAACAGCACATTCCTCCTCTCCACCCTGCATTCCCCGTGTGCATTCAACAAGCTCCTGTCCGCCTCTTCCTTCTCATCTCGCCACCACACAGGAGTTGCCCACATAATCCTATGTGTCTCCTTGAGCCATGAAGTTCAGTCCTCAGCAGCATCATTGTCTTATAGTCCAGGCCAATCCCTGTCTGTAGAGTTGGTTTCGGGAATGGTTCCAATCTTGGGCTATCAAAGGGTCTTGGGACCATGGCTGTCAGGGTCGCTCGGTCTCAGGCAGACCATTAAGCCTGGTCTTTTTATGAGAATTTAAAATCTGCATCCCACTATTCTCCTGCTCCATCAGGGATTCTCTCTTGTGTTCTCTCAGGGCAGGGATCACCAGCAGCCGGGCACCACCTAGTTCTTTGAGTCTCAGGCTGATGGAGTCTCTGGTTTATGTGGCCCTGTTTCTTGGGCTTATATTTCTCTTGAGTCTTTGGTGGCCTGCATTCTGCTTTGCACCATGTGGGTTCAGACCAACGGATGCATCTTAGATGGCCGCTTGCAAGCGTTTAAGACCACAGATGCCTCTCACCAAAGTGGAATGCAGACTCTTTGCTTAATACATTTTGTTATGCCAATTGACCTACATGTCCCTTAAACCCACGGTCAGAAAAGTTCAGTGAGAATGGTTGCGTGACTCCAAGAACCTAATCAATGTCAGTAACCGGTACATGTAGAAAAGGTTGAATTGGTGTATGTTTTGCTGTGTATATTCTCTACAACAAAAAAATAAAATTATGGAATTAAAAAAAGAAAGTTGACAATTTAAACCCACCCCAGCGCCTCTGTGGCAAAGACGACATGATTTGCTTTTGTTAAAATTACAGCAAAGACCACTCTATGGTACAGTTCTACTCTGTCAGGTGGTGTCACTATGACTCTAAAATTACCTCAATGATACCTAACAACAAGTAGATACACAAAAGGCTTGAAAGTAGGGACGCAAACAGGTATTTTTACACCAATGTTCAAGCAGCACTATTCAAAATAGCAAAAAAGTGTAAAAAAAACCCAAATGTCCGTCAACAGACGCATGGATTAAAAAACATGGAATAGTATTCGGTCATAAAAAGAGATTAAGTTCTCATAAATGTTACGCCATGGATAAGGCTTTAAAACATTATGCTAAGTTCAATAAGACACAAAAGTATCAAATTTGTACAACCCCACTTAAGTATCTGTAATAGGCAAGTATATAGAGACCAAATTGTTACGAGGTCCTCACCCTTACATCCCAGTTCCTCAGTTATAAGTTCCGCCTCCCACAAAACATTTGGACATAACTCAGGCAAGCTCTTTGACGTTGCCTAAAAAGAATTAGTCCTCCTCCATCGTCCAATCACAGGTTCACCTTTTAAAGCCCCAGCAGAAGCACATTTAATGTCCACATGTCCAGCAACATTCTGTTGATGGCACCATACGTACTCTCTAAAATGATGGAGAATTTTCTCTAGGGCTCTCCTCACTTCTTTCTGAGCCCTCGCCAGAATGGCTTTTGATGTCCATAATTCTACCGACCTTCTCTTGAAGACCATCTAGGCTTTGACTATTACACACATTAAAACTCTTCCAGGCTTTTCCTATTATCCAATTCCAAAACCACTTCCACATTTTAGATATTTTTTAGAGCAGCATCCCACTGTCCCATAAGATATTCTTAGTTGTCTAGTGTTGATATAACAGAAATAACACAAGTGGGTGGCTGTAACAAACAAAGCTATTTTCTCAACAGTTTAGGGGGCTGGAAGTTCAAATTCAGGGCACCAGCTCTAGGGAAGGCTTCCTTTCTCTGTGGCCTCTGAGGGAAGGTCCTTGTCTCTTCTCAGCTTCTGATCTCAGTTTCTTGCTTATCTTCATGTGGTGTGGCATCTGTCTTCCCCCATTTCTGGTTGCCTGCTTGGTTGCTTGCTCAATCTGATTTTTTTTACATCTCCAAAGAGATTGACTTAAGACATACCTTACACTGATATTGCCTCATGAACATAACCGAGAAACCCCACTCCCAAATAGGACTATAGCCACAAGTATAGGGATTAAGGTTTATAACACATCCTTTGGGGGGATACAAATTCGATCCGTAACGGGAAGTATAAAGCATTTTCTCCTGTGGGTCTCACCTCTCGTTTGTCTCCTCGTTCTACGAAGCCTGCCTGCTTATGTCTGTGTGTTCTACATCCACATCACTTGTGCAGGGGTCTTTGCCGTTCTGTACACGGTGGTCGCTTCCATGACAAAGCCCTTCATCTACAACTTGGTGAACAAAGGCATAAAGGGAGCCCTGCAGACATTTCTCTACAGTGAGTCTTCCTGCCAGAGACATCGCCAATGTCCTGTGCTGGACACATGTGCCCACGGGTGACGGAACAGTGCAGTTAATAGTGCGAACTCTTAGGTTTTTCTTTCCTGGCTTGAAAATCTTGATGCCGCCTTAATAGAAGGTGGTTTTGAGAAATACGCTTACCTTCCCTGTACCTCAGTTTCCTCATCTGTGAAAGAGAGGCTATGACAACATGTGCCACATGTGGCTGATATGAGGATTAAATGAGCTAATATGGTAAATCACCAGCACAAGAAATACCACGTCAAGTTCCAAGTAGATGTTGGCTATTGTTTTGTAAAAGGGAAGTTTTGATGTGTCCCTGGATTTTGTCCCATACTGTTAGGCCAGTTTTTGTCCACGTGCAACGCTTCCACCAGGGCTCCATAGCCCAGGATGCATGTAGGATGTTGGGCAGGCAACTTGGCCTCTAAAACACTAGACTTTATCAGCACGTGCCTCCCTCGCGGTGTCTCCAGATATTGCCAGATATCCTGAGGTGGAAAATGGTCCCCAGTTGAGAATCACCGATGTAAGGGGAATGTCTCCAAAACAGAAAGAAAACATTTAAAAAGGCTATAAGGAAATAAATGGAGACTACATCCTTGTCCCATCTGGGAATCTTGGGAAATAGGATTAGGGACTGGACTTGTGTTAAAAGAGTAGCAGGGATGGAGACTTCCAATTTTCCTAGATTCGTACTTTCTGCAATTCACTTCCTTTTTTTTGTTGTTGTTGTTTTTTAAATGTGCCTTTCTAATCTTTGGCTGAAGAGTGAACCTCAGGAGTGACTTCAGTACTGAGTTAAACGGCTGTCTGGGGGCCATACTCTCGGGGTTTCTCAGTCTCTGTCAGACCAGTAAGTCTGGTCTTCTCTTGTCAGTTTGGATTTTGTTCTACTTTTTCCTCCAGCTCTGTCTGGGATCCTCAATTGTGATCCCTGTCAGAGCAGTCGGTGTTGATAGCGGGCCACCATCTGGTTGTGCTGGACTGTCTGGTGGAGGCTGCGGTAGTTGTTCGTTAATGCTTTGAACTAATCTTTACCTTGTGTCTGTGGCCTTCTTCATTATTCCTTGCTCCAGACAAGGTGAGAAAAGTGGAGTATCTTAGGTGGCCGCTCACGAGCTTTTAAGACCCCAGATGCTACTCTACAAAGTAGGATGCAGAACATTTTCCTTATAAAGTATGTTATGCCAATTGAGCTAGATGTTAATGAGTCAATGGTCCCCAGCACTCAGTCCAGATATTCGGTCCCTCCGGGAATTTGGATTTGTCTATGAAGTTTCCATGACCTTGGCTTGATCAAGCTCTGCTGACTTCCCCAGTATTGCGTAGTGCCTTAGCCTTCATCAAAGCTACCTCTTAAGTATTCACTAGTGTTTTTCTCTCCTTACTCGCCCTTTCCTTGTAACCTTCAAAGATCGTTTCTGTGTTTAAAACTTCCTATGCGTTTTTGTAATAGTGGTCTCGTACAGTATTCGTCCTTTTGTGATTGACCCATTTCACTCATTAAAATGCCCTCCCAACTCATCCGTATTGTGACATGTTTCGCAGATTCATCATTCTTCATTATATTTGCATAGTATTCCATTGTGTTCAGGTACCATAGGTTGTTTACCCGTTGTCATGGGTTGAATTGCATCCCCCCCAAAATGTCTCTCAATTTCGATAGGTCATCATTCCCTTGTATGATTGTCTACGATTTTGTCTTCTGATTTCTCTATGTGTTGTAAATCCTATCACTATGATGTAAGAAGCTGAATTAGCGGCAGTTATATTGATGAGGTCTACAAGCCTAAGTAGTGTCTTAAGGCGATCTCTTCTGACATATAAAAGACAGAAACCATCAGACAGACATGGGGACTTCATACCGCAAAGAAAGCAGCGCCAGCAGCAGTGTGTGTCCTTTGGACCTGAGGTTCCTGCACTGGGATGCTCCCAGACCAAGGGAAGACTGATGACAAGGAACTTCCTCCAGAGCCAACACAGACAGAAAGTCTTCCCTTGGAGAGGACAGTGCCTTGAATTCAGACTTCTAGACTTCTGGACTGTGAGAGAATAAAATTTCTCTGTGTTAAAACCATCCACTTGTGGCATTTCTGTTATAGCAGCACTAGATGACTAAGACATCCATTCACCTGTCGATGGGCACTTAGGTTGTTTCCATCTCTTTGCTCGTGTAGATAATGCTTCAGTGAACATGGGTACGGGTATGTCTATGTGTGTAATGGCTCTTATTTCTCTAGGGTATATTCCTGGGAGAGGCATTGCTGATTCCTATGGTATTTCTATTTCTAGCTTTTTACGGCAGCACCAAAAATCGTCTTCCAAAACGGTTGTACCACTTTACATTCTCACCAGCAGTGCGTAAGAGTTCCACTGTCCCTTGTCTTAGTCATCTAGTGCTGCTATAGCAGAGATACCACAAGTGCATGGCTTTAACAAAGAGAAATTTATTTCTTCACAGTAAAGTAGGCTAAAAGCCCAAATTTGAGACGTCGGCTCCAGGGAAAGGCTTTTACTGTCAGCCTTCTCCTCAGTCTACCCCAGGATTGGGAGCTTCTCTGAGCAGGGACCCTGGGTCCAAAGGACACGCTCTGCTCCCGGCACTACTTAGCGGTATGAGGTTCCCGTGTGTCTCTGCTCACTTCTTTCTCCTTTTATCTCTCATGAAAGGTGGTGCATGCCACACCCCAGGGAAACTCCCTTTTCATTGGATCCGGGAGGTGACCTGGTAAGGGTGTTACGTCCCACGCTAATCCTCTTTAACATAAAACTACAATCACAAAATGGAGGACAAGCACAGAATACTGGGAATCATGACTTAACCAAGTTAATACATTTCCAGGGGGACATAATTCAACCCATGACATTCCCGCAACCTCTCCAGCACTGATTTTTGTGTTGTTGGTGTTGTTGTTATGTGCCAATAATGTTAGGGTGAGAAGGTAGCTCAAAGTTTTCCTTAATTTATTGTGGTTTAGGTGAAAGTTTACAATTCAAGTCAGTCTCTCATACAAAAAGCTCTACAGAACTCGCTATGCAGTCCCAGCTGCTCCACCCTTAGTGAGAACAGCACATTCCTCCTCTCCACCCTGCATTCCCCGTGTGCATTCAACAAGCTCCTGTCCGCCTCTTCCTTCTCATCTCGCCACCACACAGGAGTTGCCCACATAATCCTATGTGTCTCCTTGAGCCATGAAGTTCAGTCCTCAGCAGCATCATTGTCTTATAGTCCAGGCCAATCCCTGTCTGTAGAGTTGGTTTCGGGAATGGTTCCAATCTTGGGCTATCAAAGGGTCTTGGGACCATGGCTGTCAGGGTCGCTCGGTCTCAGGCAGACCATTAAGCCTGGTCTTTTTATGAGAATTTAAAATCTGCATCCCACTATTCTCCTGCTCCATCAGGGATTCTCTCTTGTGTTCTCTCAGGGCAGGGATCACCAGCAGCCGGGCACCACCTAGTTCTTTGAGTCTCAGGCTGATGGAGTCTCTGGTTTATGTGGCCCTGTTTCTTGGGCTTATATTTCTCTTGAGTCTTTGGTGGCCTGCATTCTGCTTTGCACCATGTGGGTTCAGACCAACGGATGCATCTTAGATGGCCGCTTGCAAGCGTTTAAGACCACAGATGCCTCTCACCAAAGTGGAATGCAGACTCTTTTCTTAATACATTTTGTTATGCCAATTGACCTACATGTCCCTTAAACCCACGGTCAGAAAAGTTCAGTGAGAATGGTTGCGTGACTCCAAGAACCTAATCAATGTCAGTAACCGGTACATGTAGAAAAGGTTGAATTGGTGTATGTTTTGCTGTGTATATTCTCTACAACAAAAAAATAAAATTATGGAATTAAAAAAAGAAAGTTGACAATTTAAACCCACCCCAGCGCCTCTGTGGCAAAGACGACATGATTTGCTTTTGTTAAAATTACAGCAAAGACCACTCTATGGTACAGTTCTACTCTGTCAGGTGGTGTCACTATGACTCTAAAATTACCTCAATGATACCTAACAACAAGTAGATACACAAAAGGCTTGAAAGTAGGGACGCAAACAGGTATTTTTACACCAATGTTCAAGCAGCACTATTCAAAATAGCAAAAAAGTGTAAAAAAAACCCAAATGTCCGTCAACAGACGCATGGATTAAAAAACATGGAATAGTATTCGGTCATAAAAAGAGATTAAGTTCTCATAAATGTTACGCCATGGATAAGGCTTTAAAACATTATGCTAAGTTCAATAAGACACAAAAGTATCAAATTTGTACAACCCCACTTAAGTATCTGTAATAGGCAAGTATATAGAGACCAAATTGTTACGAGGTCCTCACCCTTACATCCCAGTTCCTCAGTTATAAGTTCCGCCTCCCACAAAACATTTGGACATAACTCAGGCAAGCTCTTTGACGTTGCCTAAAAAGAATTAGTCCTCCTCCATCGTCCAATCACAGGTTCACCTTTTAAAGCCCCAGCAGAAGCACATTTAATGTCCACATGTCCAGCAACATTCTGTTGATGGCACCATACGTACTCTCTAAAATGATGGAGAATTTTCTCTAGGGCTCTCCTCACTTCTTTCTGAGCCCTCGCCAGAATGGCTTTTGATGTCCATAATTCTACCGACCTTCTCTTGAAGACCATCTAGGCTTTGACTATTACACACATTAAAACTCTTCCAGGCTTTTCCTATTATCCAATTCCAAAACCACTTCCACATTTTAGATATTTTTTAGAGCAGCATCCCACTGTCCCATAAGATATTCTTAGTTGTCTAGTGTTGATATAACAGAAATAACACAAGTGGGTGGCTGTAACAAACAAAGCTATTTTCTCAACAGTTTAGGGGGCTGGAAGTTCAAATTCAGGGCACCAGCTCTAGGGAAGGCTTCCTTTCTCTGTGGCCTCTGAGGGAAGGTCCTTGTCTCTTCTCAGCTTCTGATCTCAGTTTCTTGCTTATCTTCATGTGGTGTGGCATCTGTCTTCCCCCATTTCTGGTTGCCTGCTTGGTTGCTTGCTCAATCTGATTTTTTTTACATCTCCAAAGAGATTGACTTAAGACATACCTTACACTGATATTGCCTCATGAACATAACCGAGAAACCCCACTCCCAAATAGGACTATAGCCACAAGTATAGGGATTAAGGTTTATAACACATCCTTTGGGGGGATACAAATTCGATCCGTAACGGGAAGTATAAAGCATTTTCTCCTGTGGGTCTCACCTCTCGTTTGTCTCCTCGTTCTACGAAGCCTGCCTGCTTATGTCTGTGTGTTCTACATCCACATCACTTGTGCAGGGGTCTTTGCCGTTCTGTACACGGTGGTCGCTTCCATGACAAAGCCCTTCATCTACAACTTGGTGAACAAAGGCATAAAGGGAGCCCTGCAGACATTTCTCTACAGTGAGTCTTCCTGCCAGAGACATCGCCAATGTCCTGTGCTGGACACATGTGCCCACGGGTGACGGAACAGTGCAGTTAATAGTGCGAACTCTTAGGTTTTTCTTTCCTGGCTTGAAAATCTTGATGCCGCCTTAATAGAAGGTGGTTTTGAGAAATACGCTTACCTTCCCTGTACCTCAGTTTCCTCATCTGTGAAAGAGAGGCTATGACAACATGTGCCACATGTGGCTGATATGAGGATTAAATGAGCTAATATGGTAAATCACCAGCACAAGAAATACCACGTCAAGTTCCAAGTAGATGTTGGCTATTGTTTTGTAAAAGGGAAGTTTTGATGTGTCCCTGGATTTTGTCCCATACTGTTAGGCCAGTTTTTGTCCACGTGCAACGCTTCCACCAGGGCTCCATAGCCCAGGATGCATGTAGGATGTTGGGCAGGCAACTTGGCCTCTAAAACACTAGACTTTATCAGCACGTGCCTCCCTCGCGGTGTCTCCAGATATTGCCAGATATCCTGAGGTGGAAAATGGTCCCCAGTTGAGAATCACCGATGTAAGGGGAATGTCTCCAAAACAGAAAGAAAACATTTAAAAAGGCTATAAGGAAATAAATGGAGACTACATCCTTGTCCCATCTGGGAATCTTGGGAAATAGGATTAGGGACTGGACTTGTGTTAAAAGAGTAGCAGGGATGGAGACTTCCAATTTTCCTAGATTCGTACTTTCTGCAATTCACCTCCTTTTTTTTGTTTTGTTTTGTTTTTAAATGTGCCTTTCTAATCTTTGGCTGAAGAGTGAACCTCAGGAGTGACTTCAGTACTGAGTTAAACGGCTGTCTGGGGGCCATACTCTCGGGGTTTCTCAGTCTCTGTCAGACCAGTAAGTCTGGTCTTCTCTTGTCAGTTTGGATTTTGTTCTACTTTTTCCTCCAGCTCTGTCTGGGATCCTCTATTGTGATCCCTGTCAGAGCAGTCGGTGTTGATAGCGGGCCACCATCTGGTTGTGCTGGACTGTCTGGTGGAGGCTGCGGTAGTTGTTCGTTAATGCTTTGAACTAATCTTTACCTTGTGTCTGTGGCCTTCTTCATTATTCCTTGCTCCAGACAAGTTGAGAAAAGTGGAGTATCTTAGGTGGCCGCTCACGAGCTTTTAAGACCCCAGATGCTACTCTACAAAGTAGGATGCAGAACATTTTCCTTATAAAGTATGTTATGCCAATTGAGCTAGATGTTAATGAGTCAATGGTCCCCAGCACTCAGTCCAGATATTCGGTCCCTCCGGGAATTTGGATTTGTCTATGAAGTTTCCATGACCTTGGCTTGATCAAGCTCTGCTGACTTCCCCAGTATTGCGTAGTGCCTTAGCCTTCATCAAAGCTACCTCTTAAGTATTCACTAGTGTTTTTCTCTCCTTACTCGCCCTTTCCTTGTAACCATCAGAGATCGTTTCTGTGTTTAAAACTTCCTATGAGTTTTTGTAATAGTGGTCTCGTACAGTATTCGTCCTTTTGTGATTGACCCATTTCACTCATTAAAATGCCCTCCCAACTCATCCGTATTGTGACATGTTTCGCAGATTCATCATTCTTCATTATATTTGCATAGTATTCCACTGTGTTCAGGTACCATAGGTTGTTTACCCGTTGTCATGGGTTGAATTGCATCCCCCCCAAAATATCTCTCAGTTTCGATAGGTCATCATTCCCTTGTATGATTGTCTACCACTTTATCTTCTGATTTCTCTAGGTGTTGTAAATCCTATCACTATGATGTATGAAGCTGAATTAGCGGCAGTTACATTGATGAGGTCTACAAGCCTAGGTAGTGTCTTAAGGCGATCTCTTCTGAGATATAAAAGACAGAAACCATCAGACAGACATGGGGACTTCATACCGCAAAGAAAGCAGCGCCAGCAGCAGTGTGTGTCCTTTGGACCTGAGGTTCCTGCACTGGGATGCTCCCAGACCAAGGGAAGACTGATGACAAGGAACTTCCTCCAGAGCCAACACAGACAGAAAGTCTTCCCTTGGAGAGGACAGTGCCTTGAATTCAGACTTCTAGACTTCTGGACAGTGAGAGAATAAAATTTCTCTGTCTTAAAACCATCCACTTGTGACATTTCTGTTATAGCAGCACTCGTTGCCTAAGACACACATTCACCTGCCGATGGGCACTTAGGTTGTTTCCATCTCTTTGCTATTGTAGATAATGCTGCAGTGAACATGGGTATGGGTATGTCTATTTGTGTGATGGCTCTTATTTCTCTAGGGTATATTCCTAGGAGTGGCATTGCTGAATCCTACGGCATTTCTATTTCTAGCTTTTTATGGAAGCACCAAATCGTCTTCCAAAATGGTTGTACCACTTTACATTCTCACCAGCAGTGCGTAAGAGTTCCAATCTCCTTTGTTTTAGTCATCTAGTGCTGGTATAACAGAGATACCACAAGTGCATGGCTTTAACAAAGAGAAATTTATTTCTTCACAGTAAAGTAGGCTGAAAGTCCAAATTTGAGACGTCGGCTCCAGGGAAAGGCTTTTACTGTCAGCCTTCTCCTCAGTCTACCCCAGGATTGGGAGCTTCTCTGAGCAGGGACCCTTGGTCCAAAGGACACGCTCTGCTCCCGGCACTACTTAGCGGTAGGAGGTTCCCGTGTGTCTCTGCTCACTTCTTTTTCCTTTTATCTCTCATGAAAGGTGGTGCATGCCACACCCCAGGGAAACTCCCTTTTCATTGGATCCGGGAGGTGACCTGGTAAGGGTGTTACATCCCACGCTAATCCTCTTTAACATAAAACTACAATCACAAAATGGAGGACAACCACAGAATACTGGGAATCATGACTTAACCAAGTTAATACATTTCCAGGGGGACATAATTCAACCGATGACATCCCCGCAACCTCTCCAGCACTGATTTTTGTGTTGTTGGTGTTGTTGTTTTGTGCCAATAATGTTAGGGTGAGAAGGTAGCTCAAAGTTTTCCTTAATTTATTGTGGTTTAGGTGAAAGTTTACAATTCAAGTCAGTCTCTCATACAAAAAGCTCTACAGACCTCGCTATGCAGTCCCAGCTGCTCTCCCCTTAGTGAGAACAGCACATTCCTCCTCTCCACCCTGCATTCCCCGTGTGCATTCAACAAGCTCCTGTCCCCCTCTTCCTTCTCATCTCGCCACCACACAGGAGTTGCCCACATAATCCTATGTGTCTGCTTGAGCCATGAAGTTCAGTCCTCAGCAGCATCATTGTCTTATAGTCCAGGCCAATCCCTGTCTGTAGAGTTGGTTTCGGGAATGGTTCCAATCTTGGGCTATCAAAGTTTTCGGGGACCATGGCTGTCAGGGTCCCTAGGTCTCAGGCAGACCATTAAGCCTAGTGTTTTTATGAGAATTTAAGATCTGCATCCCACTATTGTCCTGCTCCATCAGGAATTCTCTGTTGTGTTCTCTCAGGGGAATGATCACCAACAGCCGGGCACCATCTAGTTCTTTGAGTCTCAGGCTGATGGAGTCTCTGGTTTATGTGGCCCTGTTTCTTGGGCTCATATTTCTCTTGATTCTTTGCTGTTCTTCATTCTCCTTTGCTCCTTGTGGGTTCAGACCAAATGATGCATCTTACATGGCCGCTTGCTAGCGTTTCAAACCCCAGATGCCTCTCACCAAAGTGGAATGCAGACTGTTTTCTTAATACATTTTCTTGTGCCAGTTGACCGACATGTCCCTTGCAACCATTATCTCCAGATACCTGTCCTTGGTACTCTGGTCTTTGAAGCTTTTGGTTGTATTGAGGAAATTCCTTTTGGTTTACTTCAGTTGTACTTCCCGTCGCCTACATTTGTCTCTGCTATCTAGTTCGTGAATATCCCTCTCTCCCTGCCTCATTGTGGTTTTGATTTGCATTTCTTTAATGGCTAGTGATGGTGAGCATTTTCTCAATCCTCTGTTAGCTGCCCCACATTTCCATTATTAATGAAATTCTGCAGCTTTGGAAGTTATCAGAAATGAAATGGAGCTCATAAAGATCAATATCCTAGGCATTACTGAGCTGAAATGGACTGGTATGGGCCATATCAGACATTCATATGACCAACTATGCCAGGAATGACAAATTGAAGAGGAATGGAATCGCATTCATCATCAAAAAGGACATTTCAAGATCCTGAATTACAACACTGTCAATGACACCATAATAGCCATATGCCTACAAGGCAGAACAGTGAATACAAATATTATTCAAATTTATGCATCAACAACTAACGCCACAGATGAAGAAATTGAAAATTTATTCAACCAGAAAGAGAAATGAAGTTGTAGTACATGCAAGGTGATCGATGAACCTTGAACACATATTACAACCAGTGAAATAAGCCAGACACTAAAGGACGAATTTCATACAATTCCATTTATGTGAAATGTCCAGAACTGGCAAAGGCAGAGAGAACAGTTTATTTTTAGTTACCAGGCGCTGGAGGGAGTGGAAATGGGGACTTATTGCTTGTTGGGTACAGAGTTTCTCTTTGGGGTGATGAAAAAACTTCTCTTATTCTTTAGGTGAAACACTACACCTTAAGTTAGTTTCTTATTAAGAAATTTACATAGATATTGTTTTGTGGCATTAGTTGGAATCCCCTGGGTTCCCTGTGTCTATTTGACCAATTTCCCTGTCCCTTCCTGCCTTCTCATCCTGCTTTTGGGTTGGGGCTACCTACTTGGTCTTATAAATCTAATTGAACTAAGAAGCACATTCCTCATGCTTATTACTTCCGGTTTTACTCTCCTGTCTAATCTTTGTCTGATGAGTGGGCTTGGAGAATGGTTTCAGTTAGCGGTTCGCAGTGTGTCTGGGGGCCAAGGTCTCGGGGGCTCCTCCAGTCTCTGTCAGACCATGAAATCTGCTCAAACATGAATCTGAGCTCTGTTCTACGTTTGTATCCTGTTTTGTCCGAGACTTTGTGTTGTGTTCCCTGGTAGGACACTCATTGCTGGCAGCCAGGCACCATCTAGTTGTTCTGGTCTCAGGCTGGTGCAGTCTCTGGTTCATGTACTCCTTTAGTACTTTGGGCTCATATTTTCTGTGTGTGTTTGGTTTTCTTCATTCTCCTTTGTTCCAAATGGGATGGGATGAAGAAGTTTTGAAATAGGGTTGATGGTTGCACAACATTGTGAATGTAACTAATGCATTTGTACACTTAAGTTGTTTAATATGGCAAAATTTATTTTTACATGTGTTTTACAAGAGTTTTTAGATTCACTTATAAGAAACAAAAACAAATTATGCCTACTTGGTTCATACAAAAAAGATATAAGAAACTTCGATAGATTCTGCACCCTCTGTTATAAAAACAAAACAAAAATGAGATGCCATATTTTTCATAGTTTTGAAATTGACTTTATTTTTAGAGACACGAGTATTTACTGAAAAATTGTGCATCAAGTACAGAGTCCCCTTGCATCCCACCTACACCCAGTGTTTCTCCTATTGTTAACATCTTGCATTTCTGTGGTGTGGGGTACGTTTGTAACAACTGGCACATCAATAGTGAGATGTGGTTTTTAACTAAAATACAGATTTCATCAGGGTTCACTCTTTGTGTTAGGTTTTGACAAATGCATAATGTCATGAGTCCATTATTACATATCCTACAGCATAGTTACACAGTTGTTAAAATTCCCTGTGCTCCACCTATTCGATCCTCCTCCCTCTCCCCAAATCCCTGGCAGTCAATGATCTTTGTACTGCCTCTACACTGCATACTTTTCCAGAACCTCATAGGCTTCGGATCACACAGGATGTAGCCTTTCTAGACCGGCTTCTTTCATTTAGTTTGGATTTGAGATTCTTCCATAACTTTTCCTACCTTGATAGCTTAATTATTTTCATCACTGAATAATACACCATTGCATGGATGTCTCACTATTTGTTTACACATTTACCTATTCAATGACATTTTGGGTGCTTTCAATTATTGTAATTATGAAGAAAGCTGCTATAAACATTTGTGAGCAGGTTTTTATATGGATATATGTTTTTAACTCATGTGGATAAATATCTAAGAGTGTTACTGCTGGATCAGAATGGGAGGCCTGTCTTTAGATTTCGAAGGAACTGTCAGCTTGTATTCCAAAGTGGAATTCCCATGGAATACAATTTTTTTCAAAAAACACTCTTAAACCAAATACAAGAAGAGTGTATTTCATTGTATGCAAAATAACATCCATAAAAATATTAACAAATATAAAACCACATTCGCTCCTGGCTATTCCCTACAGGCTTATTTGTTATAGTCAAGGACTTTCCAAAAGGTAAAATTTAGTTTGGACTGAGAAAGTAACAAACACTGATGAGGACAACCCCATAGTGAAAATGAAACTTTCATAGGCACAAAGGAATTCGAATGACCCCTTCTTGGAGGTAGTACTGCTTTGTTACACACTGAGAAACTTTGTTCTTTTATCACTGACTTTCAGAAATTTGCTGTTTGAAATTATATAATTAAAGATGAAACACCTCCCTTTTGACAGGGTAGTCTCTCCACAGTGAGATCTTATATGTGATGTGAGGTGTGATGAAGAAGGAAAGGCTTTCTCACACTCCTTACATTCCTAAGTCCTCCACTATGAGCTTTTATATGTCTTCTGAGGGAAGAGAAATCACGAAAGGCCTTCCCACATTCCTTACATTGATATGGCCTCTCTCCAGTATGAATTCTTCTATGTGTCATGAGGCCTGAGGACTGCCTAAAGGCTTTCCCACATTGCTTACATTCATAAGGTTTCTCTCTACTGTGAGTTCTTATATGTGAAGTGAAGTTAGAAGAATACCTAAATGTTTTCCCACATTCCTTACATTCATAAGGCCTGACACCAGTATGAGTTCTCATATGTGAAGCAATTCCTGAAGAGTAACTAAAGGCTTTCCCAAATTTCTAACATTCATTAGGGCTGTCCATTGTGAGTACTTATATGTGTAGTAAAGGATGAAGCCTGACTATAGGCTTTCCCACATTCTGTACATTTATATGGCTTGTCTCCACTGTGAGTTCTTCTATGACTAGTGAGATGTGAGGAACACTTAAAGGCTTTTCCACATTCCTTACATTCATAAGGCCTTTCTCCACTGTGAATCCTTCTATGTACAATGAGGTATGAGGATTGCCTAAAGACTTTCCCACATTCCTTACATTCATAAGGGCTCTCTCCACTGTGAGTTCTCATATGTGAAGTGAAGTTAGAAGGATACTTAAACGTTTTCCCACATTCCTTACATTCATAAGGCCTGACACCATTATGAGCTTTCCTATGTGAAGCCATCGCTGAAGAATAACTAAAGGCTTTCCCACATTCCTTGCATTGATATGGCTTCTCTCCAGTATGAATTCTTCTATGTGCCATGAGGTCTGAGGCCCGCCTAAAGGCTTTCCCACATTGCTTACATTCATAAGGCTTCTCTGCACTGTGAATTGTTATATGTGTAGTGAGGGTTGAGAGCTGACTAAAGGCTTTTCCACATTCCTTACATTCATAAGGCCTCTGCCCATTGTGAGTTCTTATATGGTTAGCGAGGTTTCCTGAGTGACTAAAGGCTTTCCCACATTCCTCACATTCATAAGGCCTCTCTCCACTGTGAGTTCGCATATGCGAGGTGAGCTGTGAGGGATCTCTAAAGGCTTTCCCACATTCCTTACATTCATATGGCCTCTCTCCAGTATGAATTCTTCTATGTGTCATGAGGCCTGAGGACTGCCTGAAGGCTTTCCCACATTGCTTACATTCATAAGGCTTCTCTCCACTGTGAGTTCTTCTATGTGAAGTGAAGTTAGAAGAATACCTAAATGTTTTCCCACATTCCTTACATTCGTAAGGCCTCTGTCCATTGTGAGTTCTTATATGTGTAATAAGGGATGAAGCCTGACTAAAGGCTTTCGCACATTCTGTACATTTATATGGCTTGTCTCCACTGTGAGTTTTTCTATCATTAGTGAGATGTGAGGCACACTTAAAGGCTTTTCCATATTCCTGACATTCATAAGGTCTTTCTCCACTTTGAATCCTTCTATGTACAATGAGGTTTGAGGATTGCCTAAAGTCTTTCCCACATTCATTACATTCATAAGGCCTCTCTCCAGTGTGAGTTGTTATATGTGTAGTGAGGTACGAGGGCAAACCAAAGGCTTTCCCATGTTCCTTACATTCATAAGGCCTCTCTTCACTGTGAGGTCCTAAATGTGCAGTGAGGGCTGAGGAAAAATTAAAGGCTTTCCTAAATTCCCTACATTCATAAGGCTTATCTCTGTTATAGAAAAGGAGGGATAAAGGGTCACTAGAAGAACTTTCTTTACATTCACCCTTGTGACCTCTCACATGTGTCCAAAAGGACGAGAAACTACAGAAATCTTTCCCATACTCATTACATTTATACTGATTGTCACTAGTGAGTGTTGTCACAGGATTCTTAAGAGTTGAGATACAAATGAAATCCTTTCCACATACCTCACACTTATGGAGTTTCTTTCCACTAAGAGGTCTCATAGGAGTGGTACCACCACAGGCTTCTCTAGATGTAATAAACTGACAGGTATGGTGGTTATGTGATGAGGGATCCATGATGGCTTTTTCACAGTCAGAGCATTCAAAAGGATTTACTTCTGGAGGATTTCTTTTCTGCACGGTAAGATTTGGAATCCGCCTGAAGGTTTTCCCACACGCATTGCCTTCGTTACTTTCACGGAGGTTTTCTACTGTATGAATTCTGTTAAAAACAGGCAACATGTTGTTGGAAATCAATTATTTCCACTTCACCATTACCTGACAAAGCGAACATGCAATTTTTGGCTTGACTTCTCTCCTGTTTCATACTTCAAATCATCTAGCAGAAATAGTACCATAATTGTCACTGTTTTTCTAAAATATGAGGCTTTCTGATCATTGTGTGTAAGTGAAATATGTTTCAAATACTCAATGTCTGACACACATTTATGAAAAAGTTGTGAAAATTCTCTGAACACGTAAGTTTTCAGCAAACTTTATACATACACAATATACGTACACATATATATATTTATATATGTATAAGCACAGATCAGGGCTTCAAACTGGTTTGTATTGCTTCAACAACTGCCAACGTAAATAACGGCAGTGTTCACGTTGGATATCTGTTGCCCATCGGATTTCAACCTGTGTTGGGAACAAACCACAGAGCCCTGAACAAAGATGGCAGCCAATCTCACAGCTTTCAATGTGCATCGATCCCCACAGTACTGTCAATAATCCGATCTGTATGAATTCGAAAAAGTTTCAGGAACCTGCTGCAGAACACTCAACAACAGGACTGTGACGAGCAACACACATTCAAAGCAGTGTAGTGGGACATCGTCTTTGTGCAGGGCACTGCCAACTATTCTCTGCTCACGTCAAAATCCAACAGGCAACAAGTTTGGTATCTAAGCAATGTGTACACCGTCCTTCTTTATGTTTGCAATTACTGAACTGTTCCAAAACAGTTGGAAGCCTTGGTATATACAGATCAGCATACGAATGTGTATTTTAACGTCATCACAACTTAGGATTTTCTCGAGAAGCACCGTTTTCTCTTGTTTCAATGACACTCACCTCAGACGTCTCTCTTGGTTTTTATGATCATCTTTATTACTGTGTGATTCAGAGATTTCTCCTAACATGGAGGACCAGGTGTTATTTTTTATGTATCCCACCATTATATCTTTGCCGGGTAACTTTTCTCCATCCTTAAGGTTTCCAAAGTCTGACCCAATAATTCAAGTTGAGGTTCGCAATATGAAACAAATGGAAAGAAATTATTCGGGGAAAAAAGACCACTGTTAATAAAGACGTAGCCACATTTCACTGTTTCAGCACTTTACCAATGGTTTAGAAGCAGTTTACTAGGACATACTTCTATGAACTTTGACAGTGACGGAGACATGAACAAGTGTAGTTAGAGCTAAGTAGAAATATACTGGACACGATATACATGTAACATTAAAAGAGGAAAAGGATCCGCATAACCACAAGTGTGAAAGGATTGCTAAAGTCAGAAAAGCAAGCTCAGGTTTCTGTGAAGTTGTGTCTCTGGGAAAACAAATGTGTAGAGCTGACATGGTGCTCATGAAGAAACACTTATCATGAGGGAAGACAGTGAAGAGTAATGAGGAGTTCCTTGACATTGAGGCAATACTTTGCTCTTCAGGGTCTCTAAAGACAGACAGGTGTGGGTCGATTTGCAGCAAAATAATCATGTCAAACTTGTAATCAACACAGTAATACTCTACACGGTCCCCAAATACAATACTCTCTGTGCCCCAAAGTGACCCCTAAAGCCAGTGCTTACATTTACAACACTGAAAGAGCCTCAAGGTTTTTAATCACAAGAGAAATGAAAGCTAAGTATAATACATACTGCTTTGTGTTCACGGAAAGCCAAGATACATGAGCTCTATGGGCCAAAGGACCATGCCTCCTTTATTTAATGATTTATTCTCATTCCTCAGCCCAAATTCTGCAGTAAACTTAATGAGTAAAATAGTTTTCTTCACTAAAGGAATAATAGAAAACAGAAAAAAAAAAAAAAGGAATCTGGTCTTACCTACTGAGGCCAGGTTTCTGAAGGTTTCGATCATCACATCTCTGTAGAGTTTCCTCTGAGTAAGATCCAGCAAAGCCCACTCTTCCGGGGTAAAGACCACAGCCACATCCTCAACAACCACTGAGTCCTAAAACATTGACACATTCTGCATCAGCGAGGTACCATGGACTTCAGTGTGTACAAGAATGAAGGGTGAGGCTGACATTCCTGGGGAACAGAGGATTCTTAGGGATTTGACACAAGGTTCTGTGTACTATCAAGGTCTACTCTACGGTATGGCCATCAGCCTCGTCCCTTCACTAACTACATTCACTTCCTCACTGATTGCTTTCTGTCTCACAGACTTCCAGCACTGAAATTATCTCTCTACAGCTCGACTGCGACCAATTGCAGTCGTATTCTCCTCTCTCTTTACAGTCTGGAATGGTTAGAAAACATAGCAGACATTAGAGAAATGCTCTCATTCAGATCTTCACTTCCTTCTGAACAAAGAATTACCACTCCTTCCGTAAGCCCTACCAGAACACACTCAACAAAACATAAAGCACCGGGTGAAGACAGGATGATGTATAGTAACTGGTAAACACTGCAGAATGGCAGTTTTGCTTTTGTTTCTCACAACCATGGGAGGACCAGGGGCCAATTATCGACACACTGGCAACCCAAACACTGAGCTGGTCATATTTTCTTCAACTCTTAGAGATAAGTATGTGGCTGATTCAGGTCAGGAAACTCTCATTGAAGAGAGAGCACCAAGGCCCAAGGTGGGAATGTGACAGGTCCACAAACACAGTCTAATGTTAGAAGAGGACAAGGAGCAAAACATCTGCAGAAACAACAACACCACACCCTTGTGTTTGCTCAGTGAGAAAAGGTTACCATTTCCATCTGGAAACCCTGGTGGCATAGTGGTTAAGTGCTACGGCTGCTAACCAAAGGCTCGGCACTTCAAATCCGCCAGGCGCTCTTTGGAATGTCTATGGGGCAGTTCTACTCTGTCCTATACGGTCGCTAGGAGTCGGAATGAACTTGATGGCACTTGGTTTAGTTTTTGGTTGGGATGACTGTAAAACATGCTGAACGTAATCAGTGTCACCAAACTATACCTGTAAACGCTGTTGAATTGACAAACATTTTGTTAGGTATAAATTCTACCACAAAAAAATTAATTTTATAAGTAAGCTGAAATGCAGATGGTTTACAGGTTAAATTGCCCTTGGAGCCTAGGAAATAGACTTACACACCAGCCCTCTAGGGGCTGTGCTTCAGAATTCTCTCACATTCGCAGCCCCTGGAAGGCACCTAACCATGACTACCTGAACCCTGACCACTGGAATCCCCTGGTCTGTAAGAGTGACCTTTCTGAAACAGTAGGAATCCGTTGGATTCCTCGTGTCAAGAGGAGAGAAAAGGCTGCTAAAAGACACCCTCAGTGCTAAAACAGAGTAATTTTAGAGAAAGAAGACTCCTCTTGTCAGGGAAATGGTGACGTGAGCAGCCTATGTCATCTCTAATCCATCCTGGTATGATGGGGTCACAATAACTTTGAACCAGAGCCCAAATCCAAAGTTCTCCTCCACTGCAGTGGGCGAGCTTATATATTTTAAACTCATCAAAAACCCTGATATTTATTATAGAATAATGATGAAATGTCCCATGTACTGAGCAACTGTGATTTTTCTTTCCCGACTCTTCTAAGCAGATATTATTTCAGACAAGTCATAGCTGAGTAAAGTTAAAAAAAAAAGAGACGAGCATTTAATCACATCCTGAGTGTTTCCCACATGGAACAATGCTAGCCAGGATCACAATGCAGGTCAATTTCTCTTTGAAGTCTAAATTCCTGACAACTCCATTTCTGTCCATATGCATACACTTTTGTTGTTATTTTTGCTGTTACCGTCCAATAACAGCATAAAAAAAAAAAAAAAACCCAGTCGATGATCTAAAGTACTGGAGGATACTAGGAAGAAGAGAAAAAGGTAAACATTCTATTCAATTCATACAACCAGGACATACTTCTCCTGGCAAAGCCCTGTGTCTCAGACAAGACTTCTTCCCTCCAGACCCTTAACTGTGGCTACATTCATTCATTAAAATTGATTCAGGTCCTACTGACACAGAGTCTACTGCACATTGGCAAAGCAGATACAGCAGTGAACAAAACAAACACCCAGATGAACATGGATAGTAAATTCTTTGAGTGGGGACAGTAAATTTAAACACATAAACATGTCTATATAACTATCATGTGGCAATGTGTTCTATAAAAGAATTCAGGTCTTTGAGAAGAAACTGTTCTAGAAGGAGGAAACAGCCAGAGCACAGGTCAGAAGGTGTGAAGGTGTCTTGGATGTCTTAGGAAGAGCCAAAGGCCCCGCGTGGCTGGAGCAGAATGCAATGCAGATGAAAAACCTTCTTAGGAATCTGGACGGGTGATTGGGGTCAGTGGGCTTATCATGTTCGGGGGAACTCGTTGGCAACTGAAAAGAATCTGGCTTTTAATCTTAGTGAAATGCTGAGTAATTTTACACTTTTGAGCAGTGGAGGAAACTTGTATGATACCTCTCAATCCTTTTAAGACTCATAGTGCTCCAGTGCCTAGGGGGACTCAAGAACACTGTTCAGAGACATGGGACAAGGATGGCTCTAGAGGGTCGGGGCTCAGCCTCCACAGCCAGAGCTGCTCCGTCTTCAGATTCAGGACAGAAGACTCTGTTATTCAACACAGAACACCAAGAACCGGGACGGTGGAAGTGGGGATATTAACACCGTGTGATGCTACCTCTGAGAGTCACATAAGGAAGGTGACACCAGGTATTCAAATCTTCAAATGCCATGTATGTAGGGATGAAGGGCCCAGAGACAGTGGAGCAAGGTATTAGGGTGCCTCCTAGGGCTCAGTTCCTCAGCCTCCTCTGTCACTGTCTTCTTCACTGAAACCACAGTCCCGCAGCACACGGCTGCTTCCCAACAATTCAGATCCAGCCTCACCCACATAATGCTAAGGATAACCCAGTTCTGCGTAGAACTCACCATTTTCTTCTCCAGCTTCTGGGCGTCTATGGAATGACGTCTCTGACCCCAAGAAGCCACTTCCAGGAAGAGGGACAGGACTGGAAGCAGAGGCCTGGGCAGTCTGGAGGCAGATGAATAATGTTTGGTCCACACGCCAGTGACAGCAATTGAAATCCTTCCTTGTGATTGATGGATGTGCCAGATGGTCGCCTGAGGTTCCCAGCTGCCTGGACTGGACTAGTTCTCCCTGCACCACACCTGAGGTCTGAAATAGAAGAAGGATGGGGAAGAAACAGTGTGGAGGAAGCAGGAAGTGACAGGCCTTTGGCCTCCTCCCAGGCTCAGGGCAATGCTCCACCCTGAGGGCCTTTACACTAAAGGCAGAACAGGCTCCAGCCCCCACAGCACACACCTGCATTCTTCAGGAAGCTCCACAGGCCTCTCCTTTCTGCAACAAGATCACAGATGGAGGAATTTACCTCTCCCACAGCATGAGAAGCAAGCAGGCCTGGCCAGGCTACAAAACTTGAACCTGATTTCCTCCAGGGAGTTAGGGATCCAATGTTCAAGTTGTGGGCTTACCTATGTACCTTTGTTCCTGGTGTCAGATGTCACTGTTATCTGACATTAACATGGATGAAATTTTAAGAACATACTTTTCATATATTGACAATGAACTCATCCTGGTTCATTTATTTTTAAGTTAAGTGCTGTAAAAAACCTTCCACTGTGCTTTTCTAAAACTTTTTCATCTCATTTATGACACTATAATATCTGATCAGTATTTTTTCTGTTCCTTTGGAAGTAACTAAGATTTCTTTCTGCCCCTTGACTTTTATGGTATTTTTCTCCCTTCATTTTCAAACCATGAGAACACCACTCACTAAGATTTTGAGAAATCTGGGGGGATTCCTGAACACTTTCTCTTTCTGATATTAACTAGATCAACAAATAAATCAGAAAACTTTTATGTTTTCACTAAGGACCTGTCTCCTACCTCACTTTCTATTTATTTTCACCCTGCTCCCTCTCCAGCTTGAGTCCTATTTCATTTCTTGGTCTCACTGTCAATGAATTCTCTGTTGCAAGATCTTTACACCAGTGTCTCCCCTCTACGCGTTTTCCTTCTTTTTTATTTTCTGTAATACAGCTCCCTAATTTTAATTCACATCATTATTTCTCGACTGGCATTTCCAGCATAAACCACGAGCTTGTTCAGTACCTGGAAAACTCAAGTCCCATCCCAGAATTTCTCAATCAAAATTTGCATTTCAACCAGATCCGGGGGTTATGCACATTGACATTCAACCGTGAGAAGCATTCAGTGATGTACAGGAATGAGCAGTCTATGAAGGGATGCCCTTTATCCATCCACACCTCTATTGTATCACTGGCTATCTTCCTGATTCACAATCAATCTCCGCGTCTAGGCCTCCTCACAGTCCTCCCTAATTTGTTCATAACAAGCTCCGGCCTGACATCATTCAATCATTGTTGTCACTTCCAAATTCTATCTGTGGCATAGGAAATGCTCAGTGCCCATCAGTGGCTGTCCATGGGCCTTCCAAAAGCCCAGAGTATTCAGCACGGTTCTAAACGATCTCTTCCAATCCAGCTCACAGAAACCTCACCACTCACTTGTTGTTTTCTCTGCTTTAATCATCTCTGACTTCCATCAATGAATGGATAATACTGGGTTCTCTGCTGCCTCAGGGATTTACACATTTATTTTTCCCAACTGAAATACTCTTTCCACCCCCACCCATACAAAATGGTATCAGCTCTACACAACACTGCATGTAGCTAAAAAAAAAGCCAATTTTCTGAATCTTCACTGAAATAATTTCCCTTTTCAAGCAGTTGAAGCTCACTCTCAGGTTAGGTCTTTTTAATACAGATATCACATATCCTTAGTTTTTCATTCTTTCTTTAAAACTGTCTCCCAAGCTACATGATAAATCTATGGGCAGACACTCTGTATTTTGTCTTCTTGTTCCTTCTGGCCTTTGACACTGATCATTGAGGACACACACAGATTATTACCTGTTACATATAGTCTTCAGCAGCACTATCCAAGAGTACGTTATGTGAAGATAGACATGTTCTGTTTCTGTACAGTGCAATAAGGTAGCCACTAGCCCTATGTGCCTCTTCACCACAGAACATATGACTAGTGCAATGAAGGAACTCTACTTTCAGTTTTAATTACTTTTAATTGAAATAGCAATACCCGGCTAATGGGCATCACAGCTCAAGTGGACTCACCAGACCCTTAAGCAACCAACAGGGCAGAGAGGGCATGAAAGCTGCCATCAGCACAATGCAGAGCTTCACAGTTTTGGGCTTGCTAAAAGTCTGTCACATAGGGAAATGGAACATTGCACTGCTTGTTTTTACTTGCATGATGAAGGTTAATGTCAACCTCAATTGGATTTACCTCATTCTGAAAACCTCAATGACATTTAAACATAGAAATGAGTGGGAATAACTGAGGGGATAGGAGGGACACTTTCTGCAGAGGTGACATTTGAAGTGAGAGAAGAATTGTAGGAATTATTGAGTTCCTAGAGTTTAAAAGTTTTCCTCTAATCAGCAGAAATACTTGGTGCGAAGGCTGAAAGGCAGGGAAAATGTTGACATGTCTGAAAAGGTTTTTTCTAAAAAGATGTCAAGAGCCTATGAAATATGAGGGTGTTCTAAATTTAACTCAGATGTGGAGGGTCTTGTCAGAGAGGGTAAAATATGTGGATTTTTTCTGGATGTGATTGAGAGTTGGCTTGGTTTACAGTGTTGATATCTGCCTCTTGCTGCTGGGTGGAGACTGTACCTTCCTCTGAAAAGAGAAATAGGAGAATAAAGTTCAGAGCTGCCTTCCTAAGGAAGCTCCCCTCTCACGGTAGCTTGGACTGTTTCCCTGAATGCAGTGAATGAATGAAGGCTGGTGCAGCTTACCGGCTGGGAAAGCCAGGTGAGAAGTAGATTTGTTCAGGTGGGATTTTGGACATGTTAGGTTTCAGAGCGTTACAGTCCTTAGTGTTCCAGGTGGGCTATGGGAAGGACTTGGTGTCTGAGTCCATTGGGACCCAGGAGCCTGAATCTCATCCTGTGGGCCGTCTTCTGCTGGCCACGAACAATCACACTGTGTCCTCTGAAACAGGCTGCATTCCCACTTCTGAAGCTGCAAGCTAAAGGAGAGGAAGAGCAGAGTGTTGGCACGGATGAGGCCTTTAGCAAATAATTAATGGCTCCTGGCACAGATTCTAACGTCTGACAGCAGACATTTGGTTTCTGTACTAAGGGACTGGACGAGCTTGATGCAGACCAGGGGCTGGTAATTACAGTCAGCTTCTGGATGAAAAGCTTCTTTTTTTCTGCTTGACTTTCAAGGCTCTGTGAAGACTTCTCCTGAGTGAAGACATCCCTTCTTTTAACTGAACCACTGCTTACACTTGTACACGTTACAGTGAATTCTTTAGATCTTTGTAAACACCCAGGCGTATTTGGAGGAAGCATGTGAACCTGCCTTTTTGGTAACATGGAAAAAGGCCAACATGGAATTTCATGTGGTTTAACCTGTTTCGTTGAATAAGAAATTAAATGACTACTGTGTGTGTGTGAGAGAGAGAGAGAGAAAAAAAACTAATAAAATGAAGAAAGCTTTCTTCGCTGGAAAAGAAAAAAAAAAAGCTGATATTGTCATGGTATCTGAGGAGCATTTCTTAGATTCTCACCTAGGAAAATTCAGTAGTTTTGAATGAAGGCTTGAATTTGACATGAAGTAACATGACAACAGTCATGTCTCCAAAGGAAAGTCCCATCCAGAATGGGAGTACTCCTAGAATATCTATCTCTAGAGAAGGAAACTAGGAGGCACCACATTATTCAACACCATGTTGAGATTAAAAGTGCTGTTCAAAAATTGGTTTTACTGTACGCAGTTTTAAAGTTTTTGACTCATACTATATTTTTACAATTTAAAAAAAGAGGCACGTTTATTTTCTCCACACACTAGCTTTCAACAATGGATTCTGAGCTACAATAGCAAAAAGCTCAAGGAATAAAAGACAAAACAGATCAATTAAGACTCTCAGCAAAGGGAAGAGACAATCTACAGAATGGGAGAAAATACACTGAAACCTGTGAGAGCTGGAATTTCACAGGATTGTCTTCTTTTTCTGGGTCTTGCAATTTTTCCGCCTTTTACACAGCGCAGCCTTGCCACTTTTTGGTCACTTCTTTAATGGAAAATATTTGAGTTTTCCGACTCTGACAGGTTTCCACCTTAGAGGTTCCAGTTTTCGCTGGTTTCACTGCATTTGGGAATCATACAGGCCATAAGGGTTTAGTATCCAGGACAGAGAAAGACCTCCTAAGTGTCAGCAACAATTGTAAAATTGGGCAAAAAACTGAAGGAGACATTTCACCAAAGATGATAAGCAAATGGTCAATAAACACATGAAAAGATGATGAATGCCCTTGTCATTAGGGAAATGCAAACCCAAACCACAAGACACACCACCTCATCCCTAGGAGGATGGCTACTATCAGAAACAACAAGAGTTGGGGAGAATATGAAGAAATTGCCGGTGGGTTGTAAAATGGTTCAGCCTCTGTGGAAAAGTGTGCCTGTTTTTCAAAATGTTAAACATACAAATAGCCTATGACCCAGAAATTTCCATTTATAGGAGCGCAGATGGTGCAAATGGTTAAGTACCCACTTGCTAACCAAAAGACTGACGGTACGAATAACAACAAAAAGAGCAGATGTTGAGGCTGCTGATGAACAACCATATACCTCATGGGACGTGGTTCCTTGCTTTGGAGGTTCAGCGTTACGCTTTCATGGGACATCGCAGTTAACTGGCCTAATAACGTGTTGAGCGATTTAACCTCCTAGTTCACTGTGTGGTGCCTGGGGTCTTACAAGCTGCCATCCAAGGCACAAAAGTTGGTCTGTATTCACCTGGAACAACCGAGGAAAAAGTTGAGTCAGGAAAAGGAGGAGGATAAGGAATGTGTGGTAACTGCCTCCAGGAACAGCTGCCTCATTGGCCATGAGAGTAGAAGAACAGGAGAGTGCCTGGCTGCCATTACGGAATATCTTCATCGAAACTTCTAGAGCAGAATCCTGATCTAAAGAGGGAAAATGCACAACAGAATTTCAAATTCTTATAGACTCCAGGCTTCCTGGAGCCATGAAGGTTGGATGAACCCCTGAAGCTATTGCCCTGCAATCATCTTTAAACCTTAAACCAAAAATATCCATTCGAGTCTTCTTAAAATCGAACAATAGTTTAGCTTAAGTAGTAAACAATGAGCCTTGAGCATTCTGCTGTTTAGAAAAATGTCTATGTGGGATCAAACTGACAACAGCAACTCAGAAGAGCTGACAGGAACCCTAGGGAGCACTGAGTTTATGTTAAGAGGAGAACAATTCAGAAAAGTTCAGTGAGAATGGTTGTGTGACTGGAAGAACATAATCAATGTCAGTAAACGGTACCTGTAGAAAATGTTGAATTGGTGTATGTTTTGCTGTGTATATTCTCCACAACAAAATTATAAAATTATGTAATAAAAGAAAACAAAAGTTGGCACTTTTCACCTGTGGCAAAGACACCATGATTTGCTTTCGTTAAAATTACAGCAAAAAAACCCTACACTACAGCTCTACTCTGTCACGTGGTCTCACCATGAGTCTAAAATTACCTCAATGATACCTAACAAGTAGATACACAAAAGGCTTGAAAGTAGGGATGCAAACAGCTATTTTTACACCAATGTTCAAACACCACTATTCAAAATAGCAAAAAAGTGTAAAAAAAAAAAAAACAAATGTCCATCAACAGACGCATGGATTAAAAAAAATAGAATATTATTCGGCCATAAAAAGAGATTAAGTTCTCATAAATGTTACGCTATGGATGAACCTTGAAAACTCTATGCTAAGTTAAACAAGTCAGAGACAAAAGTATAAATCTTGTACAATCTCACTTAAGTATCTGTAAAAGGCAAGTATATAGAGACCAAATCGTTACTAGCGGAAGATGGGAGAGAGGAGGGGAGTTAATGCTTACGCGACACTGACTTTCTTCTAATGGTGATGGAAAATCTTGGAAGTTGATAGAGGTGATAGTTGCACAACATGGTGAAAGCAATTAACATTGAATTCTGCATGTAAAAATGGTTGAAAAAGGAAAAAGACTTGTTATATTTATATTAACACACACACACACACACACAGGTACCATGAAATGACACTATTAAGAAGAAAGAAAGAAATTTAGTTTCTTGGTTGGAATGTAAGTGAAAGGAGGGAGCTTTAGATACTGTGAGGATATAGACAGGAAAACTGGTATTTCTAAGATTTCACACCAACCTCAGGCTGTACTAACCTAAAGAAATAAAATCACATTTCAAGAACTGCAGTGTGTAAAGAATTGGTTTTTTAAGGTAATTAGGTCTAGATCACCTCGTTAATATGTGAAAAAAAGACTCCTTCCATAATAATAATTAAATATATATGTACACACAAAACAGGAACTATAATTCATAGCAACTTTAAAAAAGATTAAGCACTGGCACTCTCAATAATTTCTCCAACAGGACACTGAAATACAGACACTTGAAATTTGCTCCATAGGGTTTTCAGCGCTGTGACCTTTCAGGAGCACATAGACAGGCCTGTCTTTCAAGGCACATCTGGGTGAGTTCAATCTACCAACCTTTCCACTAATAATCTGAACCTTTTCCGCCACCCAGAGCCGCCCTACTTCACTCTTTCACTGTGTAAAATAATTCTTTTACAAGATGAGGGACCTTTTCAAAACTGCAGTGTCGATGACCCTCTAAGATCTGAAGTATATGGGTTAGTGGCGTTACAAGGGCCTCCCACCTTCCCTTCATTCCTAATTTTCGCCGCTCTGACTCTAGGAATACGCAGGCTTTGTGCTCCAAGAAGCCATCGACCTTTTAAGGACTGTGCTTCTTTGGTAGCAGAAACTGTGGTTCTGAAACAGGCTGTCAGCCATACTGAAAACCCCAGTCAACACCCCTCCCCCCTCCCCCCTTTGTCCTGCTAACCTCAAGCTTGTTTTGAGCAGGAAGTCGCAGCAGGTACTGGCTGGGTCCATTGACTAGCCCTAGTTACACCCTGAAGCATGCACAGATTGAAATCACATCCTTCACCTGACCCTCCCCCCACCCCAATATAGGCAGGGGAGGGCTAAAGGCAGAAGACTCCAGGTACCAAACCCGACCCCTGAGGCCACTGGAAACAAAAAGCTCCCCAACTCCCGTAGTCAGCCAGCACGTGGCCATAAGGTCACTAGACCCCAGGTGCTCCTTGTATGTGCAGACAATAAACTTGCCACTTTCTGTTGCCCTTGCAATCGGTGTCCATCTTATTTCCATCGGCTAATAAGACAGGGCAAGAACCCCAGTGGTTAGGTTACAGTTCAATTCCCAGTACCCAATCTAGCACAGACTACACACCCAGGGTGTGTGATCTCAATAAATCGTTCGTCGCCTGCATTAAGACCGTTCAGCAACATCACATTTTATATCGGACCAACTACGACTGGCTGTATGGTTTCTCACACAATCGTGATGAAAACTTCTGCCTTAACGCCCAAGAAATTCCTCGAAAGGTGCCTGTATTAAATGTTTTCCTCCTGAAACTGGGATAAACATGCTCCTAAATGCACGTACTATTTCCAAGCCATGTTTGTTGATTGTTCATCAGTCCTAAATACATATACCCATTAAAGGAGGAGGTTATAATCCTCGCCACAATCTTCATTTCCCCAGGACCACTAATACTCAACAAAAGTCCTGCCTGATGAAGGACAGAAAAGAAAGAGGAGCCGTTTCAGGCAGGGAGACTGTGATCACTATGCCCCTTGAAGTAACAACAGATTTGCATTTGAGTTCAGACACTAACACTGAGTAGATATTTGTCTACGGGCGAGGTATTAAATTTCTCCGAGATTATTAGACTTCTGTAAAACGTTACAAATTGTCGCTCCCTGGCAGTGGTGTTTGGAGGCTCAAAGAAGGTCCCTTAGACGAAGTCCTCGACCCCGTGCCCAGTCCTCCAGAAACAGCTCAGTAAACGGTAAATATACGCAGGGGCCAGCAGTGACTGAGGGCTGAGGAGCAGCTCAAGGTAACCGCGCACCTGTGTCTCCACAACACGTGGGGACGCGCCATTCAGACGCCGGGAGCGACCCGAGACCCCAGGAGGCCCGGGACCCTGCATGTCTCCGCGTTTCCTTAGCAGCACAGGTCTGGGCGGCTCCCACCACCTCACCTGTCCACGCACCGACACACACAGGGAGCGACCCCGGCGCCCGGGAGGCCCGGGACCCTCCATGTCTCCCAGTTCCCTAAACGGCACAGGTCTGAGCGGCTGCCACCAACTCACCTGTCCACGCACCGACACATACAGGGAGCGACCCAGGTGCCCGGGAGACCCGGGACAATGCATTTCTCCCCGCCCCCTGAGCAGCACAAGTCTGAGCGGCTCCCACCACCTCACCTGTCCACGCACCGACACACAGGGAGTGACCCAGGCGCCCGGGAGACCCGGGACCCTGCTTGTTTCCCAGCTCCCTCAGCAGCACTGGGGTGCGCTGGTGCCCACCACCTCACCTGTCCACGCACCGACACACACAGGCCTCCAGGAAGCAGTTGCTGCCACACGCCGGAGGAGCCGGACGGACGCCGACCAAGGAGGCACACTTCCGCTTCCGGTGGGCAGGAGAAGCAGCACAAGTCCAATAGGAACACAGAAACTAGTGATTAATCTCATTCATTGGACATATGGGAAAACGTAAAACAAAATAACAACGAAAATATTCATGAATTTATCAAGCAAAGCAGGTAATATGGCCAGGTAGCATTCAAACCAAGAAAGCATTGAGCATTTAATATTTGTAATTTATTTGTCTAATAGAGCACACACGAGTAGGAAAAAAATAAGCATACAAAATCACAGCTATTCTTAGGTACAATCAGGTAGGTTCCAACTCATAGTCACCATACGTAGAACAGAACCAAACACTGTCCGGTCCTGCACCATCTTCACAACCATTGCTATTCTTGATCCCATCATTGCAGCCACTGTGTCAATCCACCTCATTTAAGGTCTTCCTCTCTTTCGTCTACTTTAACAAGCATGATGTCCTTCTCCAGGGACTTCTCCCTCCTGATAATGGCCAAAGTACGTCAGACGAATTCTCGCCATCCTCGCTTCTAAGTAGCATTCTGTTTGTACTTCTTCCAAGACACATTCCTTCTTTTTTCTGGCAGTCCATAGTACATTCATTATTCTTCACCAACACGGCAACTCAAAGGCATCAGTTCTTGAGTCTTCCTTATTCATTTCCAGCTTTTCTATGCATATGAGGTGATTGAAAATACTATTGGTTGGGTCAGGTGCACCTTATTTCTCAAAGTGATATTTCTGCTTTTAACAGTTTAAACTGGTCTTTTGCAATAGTTTTGCCCAATTCATCATTTGATTTCTTGACTGCTGCTTCCATGGGTAAATATTTCTGTAAAAAATAGCTCTAAGAACTTCAATAGGAGGATGCTCTTTAGTAGCAATTACAGAGGGGCAAATCAAAACCATAGACATACTATTTCACTTCCACTTTTTTTTTTTTTCCACTAGGATAGCCAAATTGAAAAAATCAAGAAAAATAACAAGTTAGGATGTAGGGAAATTGGAAACACCTATTGCTAGTCGGAATGCAAAATGGTAAAGCCCTCCAGCAAAACTGTAGTGTTTCCTCAAAACTAAAAATAGAACTTTCATGTGACCAAGCAACTCCACTCCTACTTACATAACCAAAAGACTTGCAAGCAGAGGCTCAGAGACTTGTACATCCATGTTCACTGCAGCACTGTTCACAATAGCCAAAAAGTAGAAACAACATAAATGCCCATCTACATTTGAACGGATAAACAAAATGTAGAAGAAATGAACTATCAGTACACATGCTACAATACGGATGGAGCTGGAAGACATTCTGCTGAGTGAAATAAGTCAATTGCAGAAGGACAAATACTGTACGACTTGACTGATGTAAAAATGCAAACCCAAATCCACCGCCATCCAGTCGATTCTGACTCATGGGCAATCCTATAGGACAGAATAGAACAGCCCTATAGGGCTCTAAAGCTGTAATATTTACGGAAGCAGACCGTTACATCTTTCTCCTGTGGAGTGACTGGTGAGTTCAAACCGCCAACCTTTCAATTAGCAGTCGAGTGCTTAACCACTCCGATACCAGGGCTCCGTAAAAAGACAAGAAAAGCAAATGTGTGGAGAAGAAATTTCATTAGTGGTTATTGAGGTGAGAGGGAAAGGAAAACGAAAATGAGATGGGGTTAAAGGTGATAGAAATACCACATTGATTAAGGGCAGTGTTGCATGGCTGATTATTCTAATAACTACCGGTAAGTTGGAACCTGTAAAAAGTTGAATTAGCAAAATTTGTGTAATATATTCACAACACTAACAACAACAACAAAAGTACTTGCTGAGGCTGGTTAAATCTCATGAGATTTAGAGGTTTATGACCATGGTTTCATGGGACATCCCAGTTAATTGGCCTAATGACATGTTTAGTGCTTCTGTTCTACCTTCTAGTTTGTTGTGTAGCGCCAGTTGTCTTAAAAGCTTACAAGCTGCCATCCAAGATACACAGGTGGACTCTGTTCACCTGAAGCAACAGAAGAAGGAGAGTCAAGAATAGGAGGAAGATATGGAATACGTGGCTAATTGGCTTCATGAACAACTGCCTTCTTTGCCTTGTGATCAGAAGAACTGGATTGTGCCTGGCTACCATTAGTGAACATTTTGATCAAAGATTTCATAAAAGAATCCTGATGAAAAGGGGGAAAATGCAGGACAGAATTTTTAAAAATTCATGGACTCCAGACTTCCTGGAGCCATGAATGTTGGATAAACCCCTGAAACTCTTCCCCTGAGATAATCTTTAAACCTTAAATCAGTAAGAATTCCCTGAAGTCTTCTTAAAACCAAACGATGTTTAGCTTAACTACTGAAAAATGTCTGCATTGAGCATTATAAACTTTTAATGACTATAAGGTATCAAATTGACAGCAACAACTCCAAAGATTTGACAGGAATCTCAGGAGTCAGTGAATTTATGTAAATAGGGGAAAACAGCTTAGAAAAGGATGATGAGAATGGTTGCACACCTTGAAGAATATCATCTGTCACTAAACTGTACATATGGAAACTGCTGAATTGGTGTGTGGTTTGCTGTGCATATTCCCAACAAAAACAAAAACATTAGAAAAAAATTTTTAGATTCAACAAATGATATATAACAAAGACTGTTTAAAAGATTTATTGAATGTTATGAGTTACATGAAATGTGTTGTCAAATCAGAAGTGTCAAATTTTCTTTGGGTTAAAAATTTATGTGTCAGCGTGCCTGATACTAGACAACAAGCACATGATACTGTCATAATTTTATTTTTTAATTAGTCATTATTTCTTTTGAATCTAGCATCATCCGAGGCAATGTCTTTAATGGGGAATTCCCATCATTTACCTATGGAGGTTTTTTTTTTTTTTAAATTACTATTCAGATGTTTAGAGACTTAATCCAAAACACCAAAACCAAACATATTAGTGTGTAGTCAATTTTGAGTAGAACTACCCCATAGGGTTTCCAAGGAGTGGCTGGCGGATTTGAACCAACTAACCTTTGGTTTAGAAGCAGAGCTGATAACAACTGTGCACCCGGGCTCCAAAAACTTGATGACCTTGTTATAGCTGGGGTATCCTATATTTTTACGGAAATAACGAGGGCCTTCTGTTTTTCTTTGCCAACTGCACTTTCCCCCCACAAGGCATTTTCATAATGCCGCTATGCCAATTTTTTTCATGTTGCTGTAATAAAAACTAGCATACGGTGCTTAGCAAAATACTTCATGGGAAAAGGCACGGTTGCAAAACAAAAGTAGAAGGTACACATTGTTTCTGTAAAAATATGGTATCCTGACTATATAGTATTACATCTCAAGATTACTATGTGTTATATCCAAAGTTCTTTGAAGATAAGGTTAGTTATTGTTCAGAAATTTTTTTCCTAAATTTTTTTAAATTGTCTTCATTTGACTTTGCATTACTTTTATAATTAATTTCCATTAGATCTTTCACTTTTAAGAATTATTATAAGTTAATCATGGCCTTTTAAAGTTTTGTCATTTGCATATAAGTTTTTATCTTGCTGCCTCACTGAAAATGCTTGATCAAAATAGTCCAACAAAAGATGGACTACATTGGACGTATGAAAAAGGTGTGATATTTTGAAGATGGAATACACTAGGCTGAATTAAGATTTCCAGAACTCTCGTGTAGAAGTTGATGGGTTTACAGACTGCTGCTGATCCAGGATTATGTAGAACTGAAAGTAACTACACAGGACTGAGTGGACTAAAAGATTACTATGATTACAGTTACTAGATCAGACTCAAGCTTGAGAACAAAAGAGGACAGAGGAACATCACAAATTTAATGGTCTGTGAGGCCAGCTCACAAATCAAGCTTCTACCCTTAAACAACATAAGGGAAAACAAATAGGGATTCCAGTTTCTTAAAAGGTATACAGCATTTCTTTGGTAAGATCAAGTCAATTCCACAAAAACACAGGTTTTAGATAAAACTGATTAACTTGCCAGAGTCTCACATGGAGGTATATCAGACCCTCTGCCAAAACCTGATCACCAAAAAAAGTGCCCCACAGAGGAAAATAGACAACGCAAATGGGAACTCATTTTCCCAAAGTGATCACTGAAATTCCGAAATTCTACTAAAGTCAGCTTATAGCGTTTTGGAACATGAACCCCAAACCAGTGCCCAGTAGAGGGAGCCCCAGGCACACCTGTTGTCTTACTCATCTAGTGCTGTGATATCAGAAATTCCCCAAGTGGATGGCTTTAACAGCTCTTTTCACTTTCTTCTGAGTCCTCACCACAATTGTCTTTGATGTCCAGAATTCCACCAACACTCTCTTCAAGGCAATCTACGCTTCTACTCTTGGGCGCTTTAAAACTCGTCCAGCCTCTATCCATTCCCAGTTGAAAAACAGCTTCCACATATTAGGTATCTGTCAAAGCAGCACCCCACTCCTACTGCCAAATTCTTAGTTACCTAGTACTGCTATAACAGGAATACCACAAGTGGATGGCTTTAATAAACAGAAATTTGTTCTCTCACTGTCTAGAATACTGCAGGTCCAAATTAAGGGTGCCATCTCCGGGGGAAGGCTTTCTCTCTTTTGGCTCTTGGGGAATGTCCTTGTCATCAGTCTTCCCCTGGTTAAGGAGCTTCTCTGCCCAGGTTTGCAAGACAACTTTTTCTGAGAATGTACAGGTTAGGTACACTGTTTGTATCCAGGGACCCTGGGGAAAAGCTGACAACATTCTTTCTTAGCTCGGTTACAAAGAGAAACATTTCTTTAGATACCACATTAAGCCTGTACGAAAATTAACTGTTGTCATGTAAAAGCGGAAATAACAAAATGGAGTCACAAGGCCTAAGCTCGAACTAGCCTTTTCAGGTACACCGAACGCTTCTATTTTGAAAGCTCTTACACAGAGGGAAAGGAAAATCAAAGAAGTATCCACATTGTTAGATTACGTGTCTATCATGGCACAGAGATTTGGATTACTGATCTGTTGATGTCGAGTGGATTACAACTCATAAGGACTCTATAGGACAGAATAGGATTGTCCCGTAGGGTTTCCAAGGCTGTAATTTTTACAGAAGCAGACTGCCACGTCTTCCTTCCGCAGAGCAGCTGGTGGGTTTCAAACGCCTATCTTCCATTAGCAGTTGAACACTTAGCCACTGTGCTAACAGGGCTCCTTTTTCATTACGAAAAGATGAAAATAAACACATTTAGATATCCGTGGGTCAAATTCTACTCCACCAAAACTACAATTTAGAAGCTTCCTGACATAAACAACTTGGTTATTTAACTGAAAATGAGAGGTGGCAAACTACAGAATGTGTATCTTTTCATGATTCGAGAGCCAACTCACATGATAAGGAAAACAGTTGATGAACTGTTGTAGATGGACGAAAGGAGAATTCTCAGACTAAACCTCTGTGTTGCACATGCCTTCTTTTACCTGTTAGTTTTTAACTCCCAGCGGATCAACAGTTCTATCCAAGGACTTGCCTGACTTGGACATGCCCACCCAACCTCACGTCTTGGCGATTCTTGGAATTTGAGATTTTAGAGTTGTAAAGACCCCACATCCAGCCTAGTCTCTTATCCAGGTGGGTGAGGGGTAGAACACAGATTCATAGGCCCTCAAGATCTCAGCATAGCAAGGTTTTATAAATTTTTGTACGAGCGACTTATCTGATTTGTAAACTGTTACTTAAAGCACAATAAAAATAAAAAATGATGAAGAAGGAAATGGTTTGTGAGACATATTTACAACAATCAAAAAAGGGATGCTGAATCTGCTGAAATCTCATCAGATTTGATTTCTTGGGTTGGGCGTTTAGGATCATGTTTTCATGGCATATTCTGATTAATTGGCCTAATAACATGCTTAGTACTGATACTTTCTAGTTTGTTGTGTAGTGACTGGTGGCTTAAACACATACAAGGGGCCATGAAAGGCATAGCAGTTGGTCGGTATTCACCTGGAACAACAGAGGAAAAACGTGAGACAGGAATATAAGGAAAATAAGGGAAGTGTACATAATTGTCTCCATGAAAAACTGCTTCAAGTACCATGAGACCAGAAGAACTGGATGGTACCCAACTACCATTAATGAACATTTTGATCAAAGACTCTATAGAAGAATCCTCCTAAAAAGGGATAAAATACAGATAAGAATTTCAAAATCTCACGGACTCCGTCTTCTTGAATCCATAAAGGTTGAATGAACCCCTGAAACTATTGCTCTGAGATAAACATTAATGCTTAAACCAAAAATATCCCCTGAAGACTTCTTAAAACTGAACAGTAGTTTAACTTAACTACTAAAAAATGCATGCCTTGAGCGTACTACCCTTTAAAGAACTATCTATGTGGGATGAAATTGACAACAGCAGCAGGGAAGATTAGATAGGAAACTTAGGGAGCAATGAATTTATGTTAAAGGGGGAAGAAGAACGCAGAAAAGGAGGATGAGAATGGTTACACAACTTGAAGAATCAATGTCACTAAATGGTACACGTAGAAACTGTTGAATTGGTGTATGTTTTGCTATGTGTATACTCAACAACAACAAAATAAGTAACATTCAGAGAAGGTCCTTATCTCTTCTGAGCTGCTTCTGAGTGTTCTTCATGTGGCTTGTCAACTCTCTTCCTCCATCTCAGTTTCTCTGGCTGACTTGTTGGGTCTCTTTTATATCTCAAAAGACATTGACTCAAGACACAGCCAGCACTAATCCTGTCTCATTAACATAACAAAGGCAACCCATTCCCAAATGGGAATATAAGCACAGATATACAGGGCAGGATTTATGACAATACTTTTGGGAGAGAGAATTCAGTCTGTAACGTTCCACGCTTTGGCCCCCAAATTGAATATATCTGCCACATGCAAAACCCATTCACCCCATCACATCATTCCAAAAGTCTTAAATCAACTCTAAGTTCAAAATCTCATCTTCCAAGTCATCTAGATCAAATACGGGTGAGACTTGAGGCATATTCCAACCTCGGACAAAATTCCTCTTCATCTGTGAACCTGTGAAATCTAGGCTACAAATTATCTGTTTCCAAAGTACAATAATAGAACAGACACAAGGTTGACATTTCCATCACAAGAGGGGCAAATTAGAGGGCAAGAAGGGATAAGGGGCACCACATAAGTCCAAAACCCAGCACCCCAACATATATTATCCCTCAAGTCTTCAAAATAATCCTCTGGTCTCTGAGAACATCCAGGCAATGACCCTGCATTCCACAGTCTAGGTGTTGACCATGATCTTTGGATTCTGGGTGTAGGCCCCTGAATCCTGAGCTTCAACTTGGCCTTTGAGGCCCACTGCGATGGCAACACTGCTCCGTTGCCTTGGGCGGCCCCGTTCTTCTAATCCCTCCAGCAACCCCACCACCTCAAACCCAATAAACCCTGTTCTTTTTTGTATGTGGGCTTTAGTTGAAAATTTACAGCTCAAGTTAGTTTCTCATACAAAAGTTTATACACACATTGTTATGTGACCCTAGTTGCTATCCCTGTAATGTGACCACACATTTCTCCTTTCCACCCCGGATTTTCCGTGTCCATTCAACTAGCTCCTATCCCTTTTGCTGCCTCATCTCGCCTCTGGACAGGAGCTGCCCATTTAGTCTTGAGTATCTGCTTGAACTAAGAAGCACACTCTTCATGAGTATCATTTTATGCATTATAGTGCAGTCTATTCTATGTCTCAAGAGTTGGCTTTGGGAATGGTTTTAGTTCTGGGTGAACAGAGAGTCCAGGGGTCATGTTTTCTGTTGTTCCTCCAGTCTCAGTCAGACCACTAAGTCTGGTTTTTTACTAGAATTTGAGTTCTCCACGGTGCTTTTCTCCTGCTCTGTCAGGGGCTCCCTATTGTGTTCCCTGTTAGGGCAGTCATTGGTGGTAGCTGTGCACCATCTAGTTCTTCTGGTGTCAGGGTGATGGACCCTCTGGTTTATGTGGACCTTTCTGTCTCAGCACTACACAGTTATTCAAAACCCTTGGCTTGTCAGCATGCTGGGTGCTCTTCCTGACCCTTTGACTGAGCTGGCACTTTCTGTGCAGTCTTTAAAATCCCACGCTATTTCTGTGAGCTCACCAAAGTCCTCAAGCTTGCCTACTCCAACACCTTCATCAATAACCTTGTGTTATATATTGTGACAGACGTCATGGTTTTTCTTCCTCTTGCTTGGGTCCTTTTCATATATGCCAAACTGCGTATTATATACTGAGCATCTGAAGAAAGGAAGGGAAGTGACTTAGTTACCTAGAGTTGCTGTAACAGAAATACCAGAAGTGGGTGGCTTTACCAAATTTGTTTTCTCACAGTTTAGGAGGCTAGAAGCCTAAATTCAGGGTGCTGCCTCTAGGGAAATGCTTTCTCTTTCCGTGGGTTCCGGGGAAAGTCCTTGTCTCAGGTCGTGTTTCTCTGTTCCCTCATGATCTTCACGTGATGTGGCATGTCTTTCCCTCGATCTCTGCATGTTTGTTTGGTTGCTTGCTTAAAATTTCTCTTTTTATATCTCAAAACAGATTTCTGAGATTACAAAAATGATCCATACTATCTTCACTAACACTGTCTCATTAACATAAGAAAACCCACTCCCAGACGGAATTATAACCACAGGGATAGGGTTTAGGATTTACAACACAGATTTCTGGGGGACACAACTCAATACATAACATTTTACTTTTTGACTTCCCCCAAATTCATGTCCTCACCACATGCAAAAAACATTCACCATGGCCCACCATCCTAAATTTCTTAAATCAACTCCAAGCCCAAAATCTCATCTTCTGAAACCTGTAAATGAAATATGGGGCAAAATTCCTTTGCATCTGCAAACCTGTGAAACCTAGACTACAAGTTATCTGTTTCCAAAGTACAATGGTGGAACAGGCACAAGGTAAACATTTCCATTACAAATGGGGGAAATCGGAGGGAAAGAAGGGATAATGGGCACCAACCAAGTCCAAAACCCAGCAGAACAGATTTCATTAGTTCTCAAGGCTTGAAAATAATCCTCTGTTCCCTGAGAGCATCTGGGCAATGTTCCCACCCTCCAGAGCGTGGGTGTTGGCCATGCTTTCTGGATTCTGGTTCGAGGTCTCTCGGCTTGGGGTTTCACACCTAACTTCCAAAGCCACTGGGTTGGCAACTCTGCCCCCTTGGCTTTAGGTAGCCCTATCCTCCTAGTCCGCCTGAGTGGCGACTATTTCCCCTCGACCCTGGCAGACACCATTCTCCTGCCCCTTGAGCATGCCATCCCCACTCCCTCAGCTTTCAGCAGCAGACCAACCCTCTTGGCATAACTGAATGGCAGCCCCACATGCCAAAACCGAGTTGTTGGAGATTTAAGTCTTTGAAACCTAGGAGGGTGTGTCTGCACCCTTTGAAACCCAGGAGTTCTGGGCTCCACCCTTCGACAATCAGTCAGCCCTGGTTCTAGTGTTCCTTCCAACTTCTCTACTGATCTCAGAGCAGCTGCAGGGATTATTCTTCTCTTGGAGGACAACAGACGTAGCTCCTCTGCCCATTTTCTTGCCTGTAGAATTCCAGGAGGCAGAGGTCTTTCCTTTTGCAGCCACATCCTTAGCAAACATTCTAGGACACGTGTCCTTAGTTTGTTCAACAGAATTTTCCAAACCTTTAAGTTCTGTTTTCATGTTGCACAGTTCATTTTTAAGTCCATCTCTTTCCTCTTGCATTTTACTATTAGCAAAAGAAGAAACCATGTGACCTCTTTAAGACCTTGCTTAGAAATCCCGTTGCCCTTATATCCCGGTTCATCAGTTATAAGTTTTGCCTCCCACAAAACATTTGGACATAATTCAGGCAAGCTCTTTGACGTTGCCTAAAAAGAATTAGTCCTCCTCCATCGTCCAATCACAGGTTCACCTTTTAAAGCCCCAGCAGAAGCACATTTAATGTCCATGTGTCTAGCAACATTCTGTTGATGGCACCAACCTACTCTCTGAAATGATGGAGAATTTTCTCTATGGCTCTCCTCACTTCTTTCTGAGCCCTCACCAGAATTGCTTCTGATGTCCATAGTTCTACCGACCTTCTCTTGAAGACCATCTAGGCTTTGACTATTACGCACATTAAAACTCTTCCAGGCTTTTCCTATTACCCAATTCGAAAACCACTTCCAGATTTTAGATATTTTTTAGAGCAGCATCCCACTGACCCATAACAAATTCTTAGTTGTCTAGTGTTGATATAACAGAAATAACACAAGTGGGTGGCCGTAACAAACAAAGCTATTTTCACAACAGTTTAGGGAGCTGGAAGTTCAAATTCAGGGCACCAGCTCTAGGGAAGCCTTCCTTTCTCTGTGCCCTCTGAGGAAAGGTCCTTGTCTCTTCTCAGCTTCTGATCTCAGTTTCTTGCTTATCTTCATGTGGTGTGGCATCTGTCTTCCCCCATTTCTGGTTGCCTGCTTGGTTGCTTGCTCAATCTGATTTTTTTTACATCTCGAAAGAGATTGACTTAAGACATACCTTACACTGATATTGCCTCAAGAACATAACCGAGAAACCCCACTCCCAAATAGGACTATATCCACAAGTATAGGGATTAAGGTTTATAGCACATACTTTTGGGGGATACAAATTCGATCCGTAACGGGAAGTATAAAGCATTTTCTCCTGTGGGTCTCACCTCTCGTTTGTCTCCTTGTTCTACGAAGCCTGCCTGCTTATGTCTGTGTGTTCTACATCCACATCACTTGTGCAGGAGTCTTTGCCGTTCTGCACACGGTGGTCACTTCCATGACAAAGCCCTTCATCCACAACTTGGTGAACAAAGGCATAAGGGGATCCCTGCAGACGTTTCTCTACAGTGAGTCTTCCTGCCAGAGACATCGCCAATGTCCTGTGCTGGACACATGAGTCCACGGGTGATGGAACAGTGCAGTTAATAGTGTGAACTCTCAGGTTTTCCTTTCCTGGCTTGGAAATCTTGATGCCACCTTAATAGAAGGTGGTTTTGAGAAATATGCTTAGCTTCCCTGTGCCTCAGTTTCCTCATCTGGGAAAGAGAGGCTATGACAACATGTGCCACATGTGGTTGATATGAGGATTAAATGAGCTAATATGGTAAATCACTAGCACAAGAAATACCACGTGAAGTTCCAAGTACATGTTGGCTATTGTTATGTAAAAGGGAAGTTTTGATGTGTCCCTGGATTTTGTCCCATACTGTTAGGCCAGTTTTTGTCCACGTGCAACGGCTTCCACCAGGGCTCCATAGCCCAGGATGCATGTAGGATGTTCAGCAGCCTCCTTGACCTCTAAAACACTAGAGTGTATTAGCACGTGCCTCCCTCGCAGCGTTTCCAGATATTGCCAGATATCCTGAGGTGGAAAATGATCCCCAGTTGAGAATCACTGGTGTAGGGGGAGTGTCTCCAAAACAGAAAGAAAACATTTCATAAGGCTATAAGGAAATAAAAGGGGAGTACATCCTTGTCACATCTGGGAATTTGGGAAATATGATTAGGGACTGGACTTGTGTTAAAAGAGTAGCAGGGATGGAGACTTACAATTTTCCTAGATTCGTATTTTCTACAATTCACTCCCCCCCCCCTTTTTTTTTTTTAATGTCCCTTTGTAATCCTTGGCTAAAGAGTGAACCTCAGGAAGGAGTTCAGGACTGAGTTAAAAGGCTGTCTGGGGGCCATACTCTCGGGGTTTCTCAGTCTCTGTCAGACCAGTAAGTCTGGTTTTGTCTTGTGAGTTTGGATTTTGTTCTACTTTTTCCTCCAGGTCTGTCTGGGATCCTCTATTGTGATCCCTGTCAGAGCAATTGGTGTTGATAGCGGGGCACTATCTGGTTGTGCTGGACTGTCTCGTGGAGGCTGTGGTAGTTGTTCATTACTGCTTTACCTTGTGTCTGTGCTGTTCTTCATTATTCCTTGCTCCATACAAGGTGAGAAAAGTGGAGTATCTTAGATGGCCACTCACGAGCTTTTAAGACCCCAGATGCTACTCAACAAAGTAGGATGCAGAACATTTTCATTTTAAAGTGTGTTATGCCAATCGAGCTAAATATTAATGAGTCAACGGTCCCTAGCCCTCAGTCCAGTAATTCGGTGCCTCAGGGAATTTGGATTTGTCTATGAAGTTTCCATGACCTTGGCTTGATCAAGTTCTGCTGACTTCCCCAGTATTCCCTAGTGCCTTAGCCTTCATCAAAGCTACCTCTTAACTATTGACTAGTATTTTTCTTTCCCTCCTCGCCCTTCCATTGTAACCATCAAAGATTGTTTCCGTGTCTAAAACTTCTTGAGTTTTTTAATAGTGGTCTCGAACAGTATTCGTCCTTTTGTGATTGACCCATTTCACTCATTAAAATGCCCTCCCAACTCATCCGTGCTGTTAGATGTTCTGCAGATTCATCATTCTTCATTATATTTGCATAGTATTTCATTGTGTTCAGGTACCATAGGTTGTTTACCCATTGTCATGGGTTGAATTGCATCCCCCCCAAAATATCTCTCAATTTCGATAGGTCATCATTCCCTTGTATGATTGTCTACCATTTTATCTTCTGATTTCTCTATGTGGTGTAAATCCTATCACTACGATGTAATAAGATGAATTAGCGGCAGGCAAAAAAAAAAAAAATTTTTTTATATTGATGAGGTCTACAAGCCTAGGTAGTGTCTTAAGGCGATCTCTTCTGAGATATAAAAGAGAGAAACCATCAGAGAGACATGGGGACCTCATACCGTCAAGTAAGCAGCGCCAGCAGCAGTGTGTGTCCTTTGGACCTGAGGTTCCTGCACTGGGATGCTCCCAGACCAAGGGAAGACTGATGACAAGGAACTTCCTCCAGAGCCAGCACAGACAGAAAGTCTTCCCTTGGAGAGGACAGTGCCTTGAATTCAGACTTCTAGCCTTCTGGACTGTGAGAGAATAAAATTTCTCTGTGTTAAAACCATCCACTTGTGGCATTTCTCTTATAGCAGCACCGTTGACTAAGACATCCATTCACCTGTCGATGGGCACTTAGGTTATTTCCATCTTTTTGCTATTGTAGACAATGCTGCAGTGAACATGCGTATGGGTATGTCTATTTGTGTGATGGCTCATTTCTCTAGGGTATATTCCTAGGAGTGGCATTGCTGAATCCTATGGTATTTCTATTTCTAGTTTTTCATGGAAGCACCAAATCGTCTTCCAAAATGGTTGTACCCCTTTACATTCTCACCAGCAGTGCATAAGAGTTCGAATCTCCCTTGTCTGAGTCATCTAGTGCTGCTATAACAGAGATACCACAAGTGCATGGCTTTAACAAAGAGAAATTTATTTCTTCACAGTAAAGTAGGCTAAAAGTCCAAATTTGAGACGTCGGCTCCAGGGAAAGGCTTTTACTGTCAGCCTTCTCCTCAATCTACCCCAGCTTTGGAAGCCTCTCTGAGCAGGGACCCTGGGTCCAAAGGACACGCTCTGCTCCCGGCAGTGCTTTCCGGTATGAGGTTCCCCTGTCTCTCTGCTCACTTCTTTTTCCTTTTATCTCTCATGAAAGGTGGTGCATGCCACACCCCAGGGAAACTCCCTTTTCACTGGATCAGGGAGGTGACCTGGTAAGGGTGTTATATCCCACGCTAATCCTCTTTAACATAAAACTACAATCACAAAATGGAGGACAACCACAGAATACTGGAAATCATGATTTAACCAAGTTAATATTTCCGGGGGGACATAATTGAACCCATGACATTCCCGCAACCTCTCCAGCAATGATTTTTGTTTTTTTTTGTTGTTGTTCTTATGTGCCAATAATGTTGGGGTGAGAAGGTAGCTCATAGTTTTCCTTAACTTATTGTGGTTTAGGTGAAAGTTTACAATTCAAGTCAGTCTCTCATACAAAAAGCTGTGCAGACCTTGCTATGCAGTCCCAGCTGTGCTCCTCTTAATGAGACAGCACATTCCTCCTCTCCAACCTGCATTCCCCGTGTCCATTCAGCCAGCTCCTGTCCCCCTCTTCCTTCTCATCTCGCCACCACACAGGAGTTGCCCACATAATCCTATGTGTCTGCTTGAGCCATGAAGTTCATTCCTCAGCAGCATCATTGTCTTATAGTCCAGGCCAATCGCTGTGTGTAGAGTTGGTTTCGAGAATGGTTCCAATCTTGGGCTATCAAAGGGTTCGGGGACCTTGGCTGTCAGGGTCCCTAGGTCTCAGGCAGACCATTAAGCCTGGGCTTTTTATGAGATTTTAAGATCTGCATCCCACTATTGTCCTGTTCCATCAGGTATTCTCTGTTGTGTTCTCCCAGGGCAATGATCACCAGCAGCTGGGCACCATCTAGTTCTTTGAGTCTCAGGCTGGTGGAGTCTCTGGTTTATGTGGCCCTGTTTCTTGGGCTCGTATTTCTCTTGAGTCTTTGGTGTTCTTCATTCTCCTTTGCTCCAGGTGGGTTCAGACCAATTGATGCATCTCAGATGGCCGCTTCCTAGCGTTTAAAACCCCAGCGGCCTCTCACCAAAGTGGAATGCAGACTGGTTTCTTAATACATTTTGTTATGCCAGTTGACCGACATGTCCCTTGCAACCATTGTCTACAGACACCTGTCCTTACTACTCTGGCCTTTGAAGCTTTTGGTTGTATTGAGGAAATTACTTTTGGTTTTCTTCAGTTGTACTTCCCATCGCCTACATTTTTGTCTGCTATCTAGTTAGTGAATATCCCTCTCTCCCTGCCTCATTGTAGGTTTGATTTGCATTTCTTTAATGGCTAGTGATGGTGAGCATTTTCTCAATCCTGTTAGCTGCCCCACATTACCATTATTAATGAAATTCTGCAGCTTTGGAAGTTATCAGAAATGAAATGGAACTCATAAACATCAATATCCTAGGCATTACTGAGCTGAAATGGACTGGTATGGGCCATATCAGACATTTGTATGACCAACTATGCCAGGAATGACAAATTGAAGAGGAAAGGAATCGCATTCATGATCAAAAAGAACATTTCAAGATCCTGCATTACAACACTGTCAATGACACCATAATAGCCATATGCCTACAAGGAAGAACAGTTAATACATATATTATTCAAATTTATGCATCAACAACTAACGCCACAGATGAAGAAATTGAATATTTATTCCACCACAAAGAGAAATGAAGTTCTGGTATATGCAAGGTGATCGATGAACCTTGAGCACATATTACGACGAGTGAAATAAGCCAGACACTAAAGGACGAATTTCATACAATTGCGTTTATGTGAAATGTCCAGAACTGGCAAAGGCAGAGAGAACAGTTTATTATTAGTTACCAGGCGCTGGAGGGAGTGGAAATGGGGACTTATTGCTTGTTGGGTACAGAGTGTCTCTTTGGGGTGATGAAAAAAAAACCTCTCTTATTCTTTAGGTGAAACATTACACCTTAAGTTAGTTTCTTATTAAGAAATTTACATAGATATTGTTTTGTGGCATTAGTTGGAATCCCCTGGGTTCCCTGTGTCCATTTGACCAATTTCCCTGTCCCTTCCTGCCTTCTCATCCTGCTTTTGGGCAGGAGGTACCTATTTGGTCTTATGAATCTAATTGAACTAAGAAGCACATTCCTCATGCTTATTACTTCCGGTTTTACACTCCTGTCTAATCTTTGTCTGATGAGTGGGCTTGGAGAATGGTTTCAGTTAGCGGTTCGCAGTGTGTCTGGGGGCCAAGGCCTCGGGGGCTCCTCCAGTCTCTGTCAGACCATGAAATCTGCTCAAACATGAATCTGAGCTCTGTTCTACATTTGTATCCTGTTTTGTCCGAGAATGTGTGTTGTGTTCCCTGGTAGGACACTCATTGCTGGCAGCCAGGCACCATCTAGTTGTTCTGGTCTCAGGCTGGTGCAGTCTCTGCTTCATGTACTCCTTTAGTACTTTGGGCTAATATTTTCTGTGTGTGTGTGGTTTTCTTCATTCTCCTTTGCTCCAAATGGGATGGGATGAAGAATTTTTGAAAGAGGGTTGATGGTTGCACAACATTGTCAATGTAACTAATGCATTTGTACACTTAAGATGTTTAAAATGGCAAATTTATTTTTTACATGTATTTTACAATAGTTTTTAAATTCGCTTATAAGAAACAAAAACAAATGATGTCTACTTAGTTCATACAAAAAAGATATAAGAAACTTCGATAGATTCTGCACCCTCTGTTATAAAAACAAAACAAAAATGGGATGCCATATTTTTCATAGTTTTGAAATTGACTATTTTTAGAGACGTATTTACTAAAAAATTGTGCATCAAGTACACAGTCCCCATGCACCCCACCTACACCCAGTGTTTCTCCTATTAACATCTTGCATTCCTGTGGTGTGGGGTACGTTTGTAACAACTGGCACATCAATAGTGAGACGTGGTTTTTAACTAAAATACATAGACTTCATCAGGGTTCACTCTTTGTGTTAGGTTTTGATAAATGCATAATGTCATGAGTCCATTATTACATATCCTACAGAATAGTTACGCAGTTGTAAAAATTTCCTGGGCTCCACCTATTCGTTCCTCCTCCCTCTCCCCAAACCCCTGGCAATCAATGATCTTTGTACGGCCTCTACACTTCATACTTTTCCAGAACGTCATCGGCTTGGGATCACACAGGATGTAGCTTTTCTAGACCAGCTTCTTTCATTTAGTGTGGATTTGAGATTCTTCCATAACTTTTCCTACCTTGATAGCTTAATTATTTTCATCACTGGATAATACACCATTGCATGGATGTCTCACTATTTGTTTACCCATTTACCTATTCAATGACATTTTGGGTGCTTTCAATTATTGTAACTATGAAGAAAGCTGCTATAAACATTTGTGAGCAGGTTTTTATATGGATATATGTTTTTAACTCATGTGGGTAAATATCTAGGAGTGTTACTGCTGGATCAGAATGGGAGGCCTGTGTTTAGATTTCGAAGGAACTGTCAGCTTGTATTCCAAAGTGGAATTCCCATGGAATACAATTTTTTTCAAAAAACACTCTTAAACTAAATACAAGAAGAGTGCATTTCATTGTATACAAAATAACATCCATAAAAATATTAACAAATATAAAACCACATTTGCTCCTGGCTAGTCCCTACAGGCTTATTTGTTATAGTCAAGGACTTTCCAAAAGGTAAAATTTGGCTTGGACTGAGAAAATAAGAAACACTGATGAAGACAACGCCATAGTGAAAACGAAACTTTCATAGGCACAAAGGAATTCGAATGACCCCTTCTTGGAGGTAGTACTGCTTTGTTACACACTGAGAAACTTTGTTCTTTTATCACTGACTTTCAGAAATTTGCTGTTTGAAATTACAGAATTAAGAATGAAACACCCCCCTTTTGACAGAGTAGTCTCTCCACAGTGAGATCTTATATGTGATATGAGGTGTGATGAACAAGGAAAGGCTTTCTCACACTCCTTACATTCCTAAGTCCTCCACGATGAGTTTTTATATGTCTTCTGAAGGACGAGAAATCACGAAGGCCTTCCCACATTCCTTACATTGATATGGCCTCTCTCCAGTATGAACTCTTCTATGTGTCACGAGGTCTGAGGACTGGCTAAAGGCTTTCCCACATTGTTTACATTCATAAGGCTTCTCTCCACTGTGAGTTCTTATATGGTTAGTGAGGAATGAGACCTGACTAAAGGCTTTCCCACATTGTGTACGTTTATATGCCTTGTCTCCACTGTGAGTTCTTCTATGATTACTGAGATGTGAGGAACAATTAAAGGCTTTTCCACATTCCTTACATTCGTAAGGCCTTTCTCCACTGTGAATCCTTCTATGTACAGTGAGGTTTGAGGATTGCCTAAAGACTTTCCCACATTCCTTACATTCATAAGGCCTCTCTCCACTGTGAATTCTTATATGTGAAGTGAAGGTAGAAGAATACTTAAATGATTTCCCACATTCCTTACATTCATAAGGCCTGACAGCGCTATGAATTCTCCTATGCAAAGCGATGGCTGAAGAATACCTAAAGGCTTTCCCACATTCCTTACATTGATATGGCCTTTCTCCAGTATGAATCCTTCTATGTGATATGAGGCCTGAGAACTGCCTAAAAGCTTTCCCACATTGCTTACATTCATAAGGCTTCTCTCCACTGTGAGTTGTTATATGTGTAGTGAGGGTTGAGACCCGACTAAAGGTTTTCCCACATTCCTTACATTCATAAGGCCTCTGCCCAGTGTGAGTTCTTATATGGGTAGTGAGGTGTCCTGACTGACTAAAGCCTTTCCCACATTCCTGACATTCATAAGGCCTCTCTCCACTGTGAGTTCGCATATGCTTAGTGAGGTATGAGGGCCATCTAAAGGCTTTCCCACATTCATTACATTCGTAAGGCCTCTCTTCACTGTGAGTTCCTAAATGTGCAGTGAGGGCTGAGGAAAAACTAAAGGCTTTCCTAAATTCCCTACATTCATAGGGCTTATCTCTGTTATAGAAAAGGAGGGATAAAGGGTCACTAGAAGAACTTTCTTTACATTCACCCTTGTGACCTCTCACATGTGTCCAAAAGGACGAGAAACTACAGAAATCTTTCCCATACTCATTACATTTATACTGATTGTCACTAGTGAGTGTTGTCACAGGATTCTTAAGAGTTGTGATACAAATGAAATCCTTCCCACATACCTCACACTTATGGGGTTTCTTGCCACTAAGAGGTCTCATAGGAGTGGTACCACCACAGGCTTCTCTAGATGTAATAAACTGACAGGTATGGTGGTTATGTGATGAGGGATCCATGATGGCTTTTTCACAGTCAGAGCATTCAAAAGGATTTACTTCTGGAGGATTTCTTTTCTGCACGGTAAGATTTGGAACCCAGCTGAAGGTTTTCCCACACTGATTGCCTTCGTTACTTTCACAGAGGTTTTCTACTGTATGAATTCTGTTAAAAACAGGTAACATGTTGGAAATCAATTATTTCCACTTCCTCATTACCAAACAAAGTGAACACGCAGTTTTTGGCTTGACTTCTCTCCTGTTTCATAGCTTAAATCATCTAGCAGAAATACTACCATAATTGTCACTGTTTTTCTAAAATATGAGACTTTCTGATCATTGTGTGTAAGTGAAATATGTTTCAAATACTCAATGTCTGACACACATTTATGAAAAAGTTGTGAAAATTCCCTGAACACGTAAGTTTACAGCAAAGTTTATACATATACAAATATACATACACATATATATTCATATATGTATGAGTACATATCAGGGCTTCGAACTGGTTCGTATTACTTGAAAAATTGCCAACGTAAATAAGGGCAGTGTTTGCGTTGAATATCTGCTGCCCATCGGATTTAAACCTGTGTTGGAAACACCACAGGGCCCTGAACAAAGATGGCAGGCAATCTCATAGGTTTCAACGCGTGTCGCTCCGCACAGTACTGTGAATAATCCCACCTGCATGGATTCCAAAAAAGTTTCAGGAACCTGCTGCAGAATCCTGAATAGCAGGAGTATGACGAGAAACACACATTCAAAGCAGTGTAGTGGGACACCGTGTTTGTGCAGGGCACCGCCAACTGTTCTCTGCTCGGGTCAAAATCCAACAGGCAATAGGTTTGGAGGCTATGCAATGCGTACACCAACCTTCTTTATGTTTACAATTACTGAACTGTTGTGAAACAGTTGGAAACCTTGGTATACACACATGAACATACGAATGTGTATTTTAAGGTCATCACAACTCAGGATTTTCTCGTGAAGCACCGCTTTCTCTTGTTTGAATGACACTCACCTCAAACGTCTCTCTTGGTTTTTATGATCATCTTTATTACTATGTAATTCAGAGATTTCTCCTAACGTGGACGACCAGATGTTATTTTTTATGTATCGCATCATTATATGTTTCCTGGGTAACTTTTCTCCATCCTTAAGGTTTCCAAAGTCTGACCCAATAATTCAAGTTGAGGTTCGCGATATGAAACAAACAGAAAGAAATTATTAGGGGAAAAAGGACCACTGTTAATAAAGACGTAGCCACATTTCACGGTTTCAGCACTTTACCAATGGTTTAGAAGCAATTTACTAGGACATACTTTTATGAACCTTGAGAGTAATGGTGACATGAATAAGCGTAATTAGAGCTAAGTAGAAAGATATTGGACACAATATACATGTAACATTAAATGAGAAAAAGGATCCGCATGACCGCAGCTGTGAAAGGATCACTAAAGTCAGAAAAGGAAGCTCAGGTTTCCGTGAAGTTGTGTCTCTGGGAAAACAAATGTGTAGAGCTGACATGGTGCTCATGAAGAAACGCTTATCATGAGGGAAGACAGTGAAGAGTAATGAGGAGTTCCTTGATATTGAGCCAATACTTTGCTCTTCAGGGTCTCTGAAGATAGACAGGTGTGGGTTGATTTGCAGCAAAATAATCATGTCAAACTTGTAATCAACACAGTAATACTCTACGCGGTCCCAAAATACAATACCGTCTGTACCCCAAAGTGACCCCTAAAGCCAATGCTTACATTTACAACACTTCAAGAGCCTCAAGGCTTTTAATCACAAGAGAAGTGAAAGCTAAGTGTAATACATAGTGCTTTGTGTTCACGGAGAAGCCAAGATACATGCGCTCTATAGACCAAAGGACCATGCCTGCTTTATTTAATGATTCATTCTCATTGCTCAGCCCAAATTCTGGAGTAAAGTTAATGAGTAAAAGAGGTTTGCTCACTAAAGGAATAACAGAAAAAAGAAGAAAAAAAAAGGAATCTGTTCTTACCTACTGAGGCCAGGTTTCTGAAGGTTTCGATCATCACATCTCTGTAGAGTTTCCTCTGAGTAAGATCCAGCAAAGCCCACTCTTCCGGGGTAAAGACCACAGCCACATCCTCAACAACCACTGAGTCCTAAAACATTGACACATTCTGCATCAGCGAGGTACCATGGACTTCAGTGTGTACAAGAATGAAGGGTGAGGCTGACAGTCCTGGGGAACAGAGAATTCTTAGGGATTTGACACAAGGTTCTGTGTACTATCAAGGTCTACTCTACGGTATGGCCATCAGCCTCGTCCCTTCACTAACTACATTCACTTCCTCACTGATTGCTTTCTGTCTCACAGACGTCCAGCACTGAAATTATCTCTCTACAGTTCGACTGCAACCAATTGCACTTGTATTCTCCTCTCTCTTTACCGTCTGGAATGGTTAGAAAACATAGCAGACATTAGAGAAATGCTCTCATTCAGATCTTCACTTCCTTGTGAACAAACAATTACCACTCCTTCCGTAAGCCCTACCAGAACACACTCAACAAAACATAAAGCACAGGGTGAAGACAGGATGATGTATAGTAACTGGTACACACTGCAGAAGGGCAGTTTTGCTTTTGTTTCTCACAACCATGAGAGGACCAGGGGCCAATATCAACACACTGGCAACCCAAACACTGAGCTGGTCATATTTTCTTCAACTCTTGGAGATAAGCATGTGGCTGATTCAGGTCAGGAGACTCTCATTCAACAGAGAGCACCAAGGCCCAAACTGGGGATGTCACAGGTCCACAAACACAGTCTAATGTTAGAAGACAACAAGGAGCACAACCTCTGCAGAAACAAGGACAGCACGCCCTTGTGTTTCCTCAGTGACAAAAGGTTACCATTTCCATTTGGAAACCCTGGTGGCATAGTGGTTAAGTGCTACGGCTGCTAACCAAAGGGCCAGCAGTTCAAATCCGCCAGGCACTCCTTGGAAAGTCTATGTGGGCAGTTCTACTCTGTCCTATACGGTCGCTGTGAGTCGGAATCAACTTGATGGCACTTGGTTTGGTTTTTCGTTGGAATGACTGTAAAACATGATAAACGTAATCAGTGTCACCAAACTATACATGTAAACGCTGTTGAATTGACAAACATTTTGTTAGGTATAACTTCTACTACAAAAAAATTAATATTATAAGTAGAGCTGAAATGCAGAGAGTTTACCGGTTAAATTGCCTATGAAGCCTAGGAAATAGACTTACACACCAGCCCTCTAGGGGCTGTGCTTTAGAATTCTCTCACATTCGCAGTCCCTGGAAGGCACCTAACCATGACTACCTGAACCCTGACCACTGGAAGCCCCTGGTCTGTAAGAGTGACCTTTCTGAAACAGCAGCAATCCGTTGGGTTCCTCGTGTCAAGAGGAGAGAAAAGGCTGCTAAAAGACGCCTTCAGTGCTGAAACAGAGTAATTTTAGAGAAAGAAGACTCCTCTTCTCAGGGAAATGGTGACGTGAGCAGCCTATGTCATCTCTAATCCGTCCTGGTATGATCGGATGACAGCAACTTTGAACCAGAGCCCAAAGCCAAAGGTCTCCTCCACTGCAGTGGGCGAGGTTATATATTTTGAACTCACCAAAAACCCTGATATTTATTATAGAATAATGATGAAATGTTCCATGTACTGAGCAACTGTGATTTTTCTTTCATGACTCTTCTAAGCAGATATTATTTCAGACAGGGCATAGCTGAGTAAAGTTAGAGACGATCATTTAATCACATCCTCAGTGCTTCCCACATGGAACACTGCTGAGCCAGGATCACAATGCAGGTCAATTTCTCTTTGAAGTCTAAATTGCTGACAACTCCATTTCTGTCCATATGCATACAGTTTTGTTGTTATTTTTGCTGTTACCGTCCAATAACACCATAAAAAAAAAAAACAAAAACCCAAACCCAGTCGATGATCTGAAGTCCTCGTGGATAATAGGTAAACACTCTATTCAATTCATACAACCAGGACATACTTCTCCTGGCAAAGCCCTGTGTCTCAGACAAGACTTCTTCCCTCCAGACCCTTAAGTGGCTACATTCATTCATTAAAATTCATTCAGGTCCTACTGATACAGAGTCTACTGCACATTGGCAAAGCAGATACAGCAATGAACAAAACGAACACCCAGATGAACATGGATAGTAAATTCTTTGAGTGGGGACAGTAAATTTAAATACATAAACATGTGTATATAAGTATCATGTGGCAATGTGTTCTATAAAAGAATTCAGGTCTTTGAGAAGAAACCGTTCTAGAAGGAGGAAACAGCCAGAGCACAGGTCGGAAGGTGTGAAGGTGTCTTGGATGTCTTAGGAAGAGCCAAAGGCCCACGTGGCTAGAGCAGAATGCAATGCAGAGGAAAAACCGGATTAGGAATCTGGACGGGTGACTGGGGGTCAGTGGGCTTATCATGTTCGGGGGAACTCGTTGGCAACTGAAAAGAATCTAGCTTTTAATCTTAGTGAAATGCTGAGTAATTTTACACTTTTGAGCAGTGGAGGAAACTGGTATGATACCTCTCAATCCTTTTAAGATTCAAAGTGCTCCAGTGCCTAGGGAGACTCAACAACACTGTTCAGAGACATGGGACAAGGATGGCTCTAGAGGGTCGGGGCTCAGCCTCCACAGCCAGAGCTGCTCCGTCTTCAGATTCAGGAGAGAACACTCTGTCATTCAACACAGAACACCAAGAACCGGGGGGTAGGGTGGGGATATTAACACCGCGTGATGCTACCTCTGAGAGTCACATAAGGAAGGTGACACCAGGTATTCAAATCTTCAAATGCCATGTATGTAGGGATGAAGGGCCCAGAGACAGTGGAGCAAGGTATTAGGGTGCCTCCTAGGGCTCAGTTCCTCAGCCTCCTCTGTCACTGTCTTCTTCACTGAAACCACAGTCCCGCAGCACACGGCTGCTTCCCAACAATTCAGATCCAGCCTCACCCACATAATGCTAAGGATAACCCAGTTCTGCGTAGAACTCACCATTTTCTTCTCCAGCTTCTGGGCGTCTATGGAATGACATCTCTGACCCCAAGAAGCCACTTCCAGGAAGAGGGACAGGACTGGAAGCAGAGGCCTGGGCAGTCTGGAGGCAGATGAATAATGTTTGGTCCACACACCAGTGACAGCAATTGAAATCCTTCCCTGTGATTGATGGATCTGCCAGAGGGTCGCCTGAGGTCCCCAGCTGCCTGGACTGGACTAGTTCTCCCTGCACCACACCTGAGACCTGAAATAGAAGAAGGATGTAGAGGAAACAGTGTTGAGGAAGCAGGGAGTGACAGGCCTTTGGCCTCCTACCAGGCTCAGGGCAATGCTCCACCCTGAGGGCCTTTACACTAAAGGCAGAACAGGCTCCAGCCCCCACAGCACACACCTACATTCTTCAGGCAGCTCCCCAGGCTTCTACTTTCTGCAACAAGATCACAGATGGAGGAATTTACCTCTCTCACAGCATGAGGAGCAACCAGGCCTGGCCAGGCTGCCAAACTTGAACCTGATTTCCTCCAGGGACTTAGGGATCCAATGATCAAGTTGTGGGCTTACCTATGTATCTTTGTTCCTAGTATCAAATCTCAGTGTTATCTGACATTTACATGGATGAATTTTTAAGAAAGAACATACTTTTCATATATTCACAATGAACTCATCATGGTTCATTTATTTTTAAGTTATGTGCTGTAAAAAACCTTTCACTGTGCTTTTCTAAAAATTTTCATCTTATTTATGACACTAATATCTGATCAGTATTTTTCTGTTCCTTTGGAATTAACTAACATTTCTTTCTGCCCCTTGACTTTTCTGGTATTTTCTCCCCCTTCATTTTCAAACCATGAGAACACCACTCACTAAGATTTTGAGAAATCTGGGGGGATTCCTGAACACTTTCTCTTTCTGGTATTAAATAGATCAACAAATAAATCAGAAAATCTTTATGCTTTCACTAAGGACCCGTCTCGTGCCTCACTTCCTATTTCTTTTCTCCCTGCGCCCTTTCCAAATTGAGTCCTATTTCATTTCTTGGTCTCACTGTCAATGAATTCTCCGTTGCAAGATCTTTACACGAGTGTCTCCCCTCTACACGTTATCCTTCTTTTTTTTTATTTTCTGTAATACAGCTCGCTAATTTTAATTCACATCATTATTTCTCGACTAGTATTCCCAGCATAAATCAGGAGCTTGTTCACTATGTGGAAATCTCAAGTCCCATCCCAGAATTTCTCAATCGAAATTTGCATTTCAACCAGATCCGGGGGTTATCCACATTGATACTCAAAGGTGAGAAGCATTCAGTGATGTACAGGAATGAGCAGTCTATAAAGGGATGCCCTTTCATCCATCCACACCTCTATTGTATCACTGGCTATCTTCCTGATTCACAATCAATCTCCACGTCTAGGCCTCCTCACAGTCTTCCCTAATTTGTTCATAACAAGCTCCTGCCTGACATCATTCAATCATCGTTGTCACTTCCAAATTCTATCTGTGGCATAGGAAATGCTCAGTGCCCATCAGTGGCTGTCCATGGGCCTTCCAAAAGCCCAGAGTTTTCAGCACGGTTCTAAACGACCTGTTCCAATCCAGCTCACACAAACCTCACCACTCACTTGTTGTTCTCTCTGCTTTAATCATCTCTGTCTTCCATCAATGAATGGATAATACTGGGTTCTCTGCTGCCTCAGGGATTTACACATTTATTTTTCCCAACTGAAATACTCTTTGCACTCCCACCCATACAAAATGATATCAGCTCTACACAGCACTGCATGTAGCTAAAAAAAAACAATTTTCTGAATCTTCACTGAGATAATTTCCCTTTTCAAGCAGTTGAACCTCACTCTCGGGTTAGGTCTTTTTAATACAGATAACACATATCCTTAGTTTTTCATTCTTTCTTTAAAACTGTCTCCCAAACTAGACTATAAATCTATGGGCAGACACTCTGTATTTTGTCTTCTTGTTCCTTCTGGCCTGTGACACTGATCATTGAGGACACACACAGATTATTACCTGTTATATATAGTCTTCAGCAGCACTATCCAAGAGTACTTTATGTGAAGATAGACATGTTCTGTTTCTGTACAGCCCAATATGGTAGTCACTAGCCCTATGTGCCTATTCACCACAGAATATATGACTAGTGGAATGAAGGAACTCTACTTTTAGTTTTAATTACTTTTAATTGAAATAGCAGCACCTGGCTAGTGGGCATCACAGCTCAAGTAGACTCACCAGACCCTTAAGCAACCAACAGAGCAGAGAGGGCATGAAAGCTGCCAGCAGCACAATGCAGAGCTTCACAGTTTTGGGCTTGCTAAAAGTCTGTCACATAGGGAAATGGAACATTGCACTCAGTTTGTTTCTACTTGCATGATGAAGGTTAATGTCAACCTCAATTGGATTTACCTCATTCTGAAAACCTCAATGACATTTAAACATAGAAATGAGTGGGAATAACAGAGGAGACAGGAGGGGCACTTTCTGCAGAGGTGACATTTGAAGTGAGACAAGAATTATAGGAATTATTGAGTTCCTAGAGTTTAAAAGTTTTCCTCTAATCAGCAGAAATACTTGGTGCGAAGGCCGAAAGGCAGGGAAAATGTTGACATGTCTGAAAAGGTTTTTTCTAAAAACATGTCAAGAGCCTATGAAATATGAGGGTGTTCTCAATTTAAGTCAGATGTGGAGGGTCTTGCCAGAGAGGGTAAAATATGTGGATTTTTTCTGGATGTGATTGAGAGTTGGCTTGGTTTACATTGTTGATATCCGCCTCTTGCTGCTGGGTGCAGACTGTACCTTCCTCTGAAAAGAGAAATAGGAGAAGAAAGTTCAGAGCTGCCTTCCTAAGGGAGCTCCCCTCTCACGGTAGCTTGGACTGTTTCCCTGAATGCAGTGAATGAATGAAGGCGGGTGCAGCTTACCGGCTGGGAAAGCCAGGTGAGAAGTAGATTTGTTCGGGTGAGATTTTAAAAGCTCTGTCTTGGACACGTTAGGTTTCAGAGCGTTACAGTCCTTAGTGTTCCAGGTGGGCTATGGGAAGGACTTGGTGTCTGAGTCCATTGGTACCCAAGAGCCTGAATCTCATCCTGTGGGCCGTCTTCTGCTGGCCACGAACAATCACACTGTGTCCTCTGAAACAGGCTGCATTCCCACTTCTGAAGCTGCAAGCTAAAGGAGAGGAAGAGCAGAGTGTTGGCACGGATGAGGCCTTTAGCAAATAATTAATGGTTCCTGGCACAGATTCCAACGTCTGACAGCAGACATTTGGTTTCTGTACTAAGGGACTAGACGAGCTCGATGCAGACCAGGGGCTGATAATTACAGTCAACTTCTGGATGAAAAGCTTGTTTTTTTCTGCTTGACTTTCAAGGCTCTGTGAAGATTTCTCCTGCGTGAAGACATCCCTTATTTTAACTGAACCACTGCTTATAGTTACAGTGAATTCTTTAGATCTTTGTAAACACTCAGGCGTATTTGGAGGAAGCATGTGAACCTGCCTTTTTGGTAACTTTGAAAACGCCAACATGGAACTTCATGTGGTTTAACCTGTCTTGTTCAAGAAGAAATTAAATGACTACCGTGTGTGTGTGAGAGAGAGAGGGAAAAGAACCAAATAAAATTAAAAAGCTTTCTTGGCTCAAAAAAAAAACAAAACTGATATTGTCATGGTATCTGAGGAGCATTTCTTAGATTCTCACCTAGGAAAATTCAGTAGTTTTCAATGAAGGCTTCGATTCGACATGAAGTAATATGACAACAGTCATGTCCCCAAAGGAAAGTCCCATCCAGAATGGGAGTACTTCTAGAATATCTATGTGTAGAGAAGGAAAATAGAAGGCACCACATTATTCAACACTATGTTGAGATTAAGAGTTGTGTTTAATAATTGGTTTTATTGTACGCATTTTTAAAGTTTTTGACTCATACAATATTTTTACAGTTTAAAAAAAAAAAAGCACGTTTATTTTCTCCACACACTAGCTTTCAACAATGGATTCTGAGCTACAATAGCAAAAAGCTCAAGGAATAAAAGACAAAACAGATCAATTAAGACTCTCAGCAAAGGGAAGAGACAATCTACAGAATGGGAGAAAATACACTGAAACCTGTGAGAGCTGGAATTTGACAGGATTGCCTTTTTTTTCTGGGTCTTGCAATTTTTCCGCCTTTTACACAGCGCAGCCTTGCCACTTTTTGGTCACTTCTTTAATGGAAAATATTTGAGTTTTCCTACTCTGACAGGTTTCCACCTTAGAGGTTCCAGCTTTCGCAGGTTTCACTGCATTTGGGAATCATACAGGCCATAAGGGTTTAGTATCCAGGACAGAGAAAGACCTCCTAAGTGTCAGCAACAATTGTAAAATTGGGCAAAAAACTGAAGGAGACATTTCACCAAAGATGATAAGCAAATGGTCAATAAACACATGAAAAGATGATGAATGCCCTTGTCATTAGGGAAATGCAAACCCAAACCACAAGACACACCACCTCATCCCTAGGAGGATGGCTACTATCAGAAACAACAAGAGTTGGGGAGAATATGAAGAAATTGCCGGAGGGTTGTAAAATGGTTCAGCCTCTGTGGAAAAGTGTGCCTGTTTTTCAAAATGTTAAACATACAAATAGCCTATGACCCAGAAATTTCCATTTATAGGAGCGCAGATGGTGCAAATGGTTAAGTACCCACTTGCTAACCAAAAGACTGACGGTATGAATAACAACAAAAAGAGCAGATGTTGAGGCTGCTGATGAACAACCATATACCTCATGGGACGTGGTTTCTTGCTTTGGAGGTTGAGCGTTACGCTTTCATGGGACATCGCAGTTAACTGGCCTAATAACGTGTTGAGTGATTTAACCTCCTAGTTCACTGTGTGGTGCCTGGGGTCTTACAAGCTGCCATCCAAGGCACAAAAGTCGGTCTGTATTCACCTGGAACAACCGAGGAAAAAGTTAAGGCAGGAAAAGGAGGAGGATAAGGAATGTGTGGTAACTGCCTCCATGAACAGCTGCCTCATTGGCCATGAGAGTAGAAGAACAGGAGAGTGCCTGGCTGCCATTACGGAATATCTTCATCGAAACTTCTAGAGCAGAATCCTGATCTAAAGAGGGAAAATGCACAACAGAATTTCAAATTCTTATGGACTCCAGGCTTCCTGGAGCCATGAAGGTTGGATGAACCCCTGAAGCTATTGCCCTGCGATCATCTTTAAACCTTAAACCAAAAATATCCGTTAGAGTCTTCTTAAAATCGAACAATAGTTTAGCTTAAGTAGTAAACAATGAGCCTTGAGCATTCTGCTCTTTAGAAAACTGTCTATGTGGGATCAAACTGACAACAGCAACTCAGAAGAGCTGACAGGAACCCTAGGGAGCACTGAGTTTATGTTAAGGGGAGAACAACTGAGAAAAGTTCAGTGAGAATGGTTGTGTGACTGGAAGAACGTAATCAATGTCAGTAAACGGTACCTGTAGAAAATGTTGAACTGGTGTATGTTTTGCTGTGTATATTCTCCACAACAAAAGTATAAAATTATGTAATTAAAGAAAACAAAAGTTGGCAGTTTCCACCCACCCCAGCACCTCTGTGGCAAAGATGCCATCATTTGCTTTCGTTAAAATTACAGGAAAAAAACCCTACGCTACAGCTCTACTCTGTCACGTGGTCTCACCATGAGTCTAAAATTACCTCAATGATACCTAACAAGTAGATACACAAAAGGCTTGAAAGTAGGGATGCAAACAGCTATTTTTACACCAATGTTCAAACACCACTATTCAAAATAGCAAAAAAGTGTAAAAAAAAAAACCCAAATGTCCATCAACAGACGCATGGATTAAAAAAATAGAATATTATTCGGTCACAAAAAGAGATTAAGTTCTTATAAATGTTACGCCATGGATGAACCTTGAAAACACTATGCTAAGTTAAACAAGTCAGAGACAAAAGTATAAATCGTGTACAGTCCCACTTAAGTATCTGTAATAGGCAAGTATATACAGACCAAATCGTTACTAGGGGGAGCTGGGAGAGAGGACGGGAGTTAATGCTTAAGCGACACTGACTTTCTTCTAATGGTGATGGAAAATCTTGGAAGTTGATAGAGGTGATAGTTGCACTACATGGTGAAAGCAATTAACGTTGAATTCTGCATGTAAAAATGGTTGAAAAAGGAAAAAGACTTGTTATATATATTTTAACACACACAGATACCATGAAATGACAGTATTAAGAAGAAAGAAATTTAATTTCTTGGTTAGAATGTATAAGTGAAAGGAGGGAGCTTTAGATGCTGTGAGGATATTGAGAGGAAAACTGGTATTTCTAAGATTTCACACGAACCTTAGGCTGTACTAATCTAAAGAAATAAAATCATATTTCAAGAACTGCAGTGCGTAAAGAACTGTTTTTTTAACGTAATTAGATCTAGATCACCGTGTTAATACGTGAAAAAAAGACTCCTTCCATACCAATATATAAATATATATGTACACACAAAACACGAACTATAATTCATAGCAACTTTAAAAAAGATTAAGCACTGGCACTCTCAATAATTTCTCCAACAGGACACTGAAATACAGACACTTGAAATTTGCTCCATAGGGTTTTCAGCACTGTGACCTTTCAGGAGCAGATAGACAGGCCTGTCTTTCAAGGCTCATCTGGGTGAGTTCAATCCACCAACCTTTCCGCTAATAATCTGAATCTTTTCAGCTACCCAGGGCCGCCCTACTTCACTCTTTCACTGTGTAAAGTAATTATTATACAAGATAAGGGACCTTTTCAACACTGCAGTGTCGCTGACCCTCTAAGATCTGAAGTATATGGGTTAGTGGCGTTACACGGGCCTCCCATCTTCCCTTCATTCCTAAATTTCGCCGCACTGACTCTAGGAATATGCAGGGTTTGTGCTCCAAGAAGCCGTCGACCTTTTAAGGACTGTGCTTCTTTGGTAGCAGAAACTGTGGTTCTGAAACAGGCTGTCAGCCATACTGAAAACCCCAGTCAACACCCCTCCCCCATCCCCCCTTTGTCTTGCTAACCACAAGCTTGTTTTGAGCAGGAAGTCGCAGCAGGTACTGGCTGGGTCCATTGACTAGCCCTAGTCATGCCTTGAAGCATGCACAGATTGAGATCACATGCTTCACCTGACCCTCTCCCCACCCCAATATAGACAGGGGAGGGCTAAAGGCAGAAGACTCCAGGTACCAAACCCAACTCCTGAGGCCACTGGAAACTAAAAGCTCCCCAGCTCCCCTAGTCAGCCAGCACGTGGCCATAAGGTCACTAGACCCCAGGTGCTCCTCGTATATGCAGACAGTAAACTTGCCACTTTCTGTTGCCCTTGCAATCAGTGTCCATCTTATTTCAATTTTTTTTAATAAGACAGGACCAGAACCCGAGTGGTTAGGTTACAGTTCAATTCCCAGTACCCAATCTAGCACAGACTACACACCCAGGGTGTGTCATCTCTATAAATCGTTCGTCGCCTACATTAACACTGTTCAGCAACATCATATTTTATATCGGACCAACTATGACTGGCTGTATGGTTTCTCACACAATCGTGATGAAAATTTCTGCCTTAACGCCCAAGAAATTTCTCGAAAGCTACCTGTATTAAATGTTTTCCTCCTGAAACTGGGATAAACATGCTCCTAAACGTACGTACTATTTCCAAGTCATGTTTGTTGATTGTTCATCAGTCCTAAATACATATACCCATTAAAGGAGGAGGTTATAATCCTCGCCACAATCTTCATTTCCCCAGGACCACTAATAATCAACAAAAGTCCTGCCTGATGAAGCACAGAAAAGAAAGAGGAGCCGTTTCAGGCAGGGAGATTGTGATCACTATGCCCCTTGAAGTAACAACAGATTTGCATTTGAGTTCAGACACTGCCACTGAGTAGATATTTGTCTACGCGCGAGGTATTAAATTTCTCCGAGATTATTAGACTTCTGTAAAACGTTACAAATCGTCGCTCCCTGGCAGTGGTGTTTGGAGGCTCAGAGAAGGTCCCTTAGACGAAGTCCTCGACCCCGTGCCCAGCCCTCCAGAAACAGCTCAGTAAACGGTAAATATACGCAGGGGCCAGCAGTGACTGAGGGCTGAGGAGCAGCTCAAGGTAACCGCGCACCTGTGTCTCCACAACACGTGGGTATGCGCCATTCAGACGCCGGGAGCGACCCAAGACCCCAGGAGGCCCGGGACCCTGCATGTCTCCGCGTTTCCTTAGCAGCTCAGGTCTGCGCGGCTCCCACCACCTCACCTGTCCACGCACCGACACACACAGGCCTCCAGGAAGCAGTTGCTGCCACACACCGGAGGAGCCGGACGGACGCCGACCAAGGAGGCACACTTCCGCTTCCGGTGAGCAGGAGAAGCAGCAGGACTCCAACAGGAACACAGAAACTAGTGATTCATCTCATTCATTGGATATATGGGAAAAAGTAAAACAAAATAGCAATGAAAATATTCATGAATTTATCAAGGAAAGCAGGTGATATGGCCAGGTAGCATTCAAACCAAGGAAGCATTGAGCATTGCATATTTGCAATTTATTTGTCTAACAGAGCACACACGAGTAGGAAAAAAATAAGCATACGAAATCACAGCTGATCTTAGGTACAATCAGGTAGGTTCCAACTCATAGTCACCATACGTACGACAGAACCAAACACTGTCCAGTCCTGCACCATCTTCACAACCATTGCTATTCTTGATCCCATCATTGCAGCCACTGTGTCAATCCACCTCATTTAAGGTCTTCCTCTCTTTCGTCTACTTTAACAAGCATGATGCGCTTCTCCAGGGACTTCTCCCTCCTGATAATAGTCAAAGTACGTCAGACGAATTCTCGCCATCCTCGCTTCTAAGTAGCATTCTGGTTGTACTTCTTCCAAGACACATTCCTTCGTTTTTCTGGCAGTCCACAGTATATTCAATATTCTTCACCAACACCGCAATTCAAAGGCATCAGTTCTTGAGTCTTCCTTATTCATTTCCAGCTTTTGTATGCATATGAGGTGAGTGAAAATACTATTGGTTGGGTCAGGTGCACCTTATTTCTCAAAGTGATATTTCTGCTTTTAACAGTTTAAACTGGTCTTTTACAATAGTTTTGCCCAATTCATCATTTGATTTCTTGACTGCTGCTTCCATGGGTAAAAGTTTCTGTAAAAAATAGCTCTAAGAAACTCAATAGGAGGATGCTCTTTAGTAGCAATTACAGAGGGGCAAATCAATACCATAGACATACCATTTCATTTCCACTTTTTTTTTTTTTTTTCTAGTTAGGATAGCCAAATTAAAAAAATCAGGAAAAAAAAACAAGTTAGGATGTAGGGAAATTGGAAACACCTATTGCTAGTCGGAATGCAAAATGGTAAAGCCCTCCAGCAAAACTGTAGTGGTTCCTCAAAAACTAAAAATAGAACTTCCATGTGACCAAGCAACTCCACTCATACTTACATAACCAAAAGACTTGCAAGCAGAGGCTCAGAGACTTGTACATCCATGTTCATTGCAGCACTGTTCACAATAGCCAAAAAGTAGAAGCAACATAAATGCCCATCTACATTTGAACGGATAAACAAAATGTAGAAGAAAAGAACTATCAGTACACATGCTACAATACGGATGGAGCTGGAAGACATTCTGCTGAGTGAAATAAGTCAATCGCAGAAGGACAAATACTGTACGACTTGACTGATGTAAAAATGCAAACCCAAGTCCACCGCCATCCAGTCGATTCTGACTCATGGGCAATCCTATAGGACAGAATAGAACCGCCCTATAGGGCTCTAAAGCTGTAATATTTACGGAAGCAGACCGTTACATCTTTCTCCTGTGGAGTGACTGGTGAGTTCAAACCGCCAACCTTTCAATTAGCAGTCGAGTGCTTAACCACTCCGATACCAGGGCTCCGTAAAAAGACAAGAAAAGCAAATGTGTGGAGAAGAAATTTCATTAGTGGTTATTGAGGTGAGAGGGAAAGGAAAACGAAAATGAGATGGGGTTAAAGGTGATAGAAATACCACATTGATTAAGGGCAGTGTTGCATGGCCGATTATTCTAATAACTACCGGTAAGTTGGAACCTGTAAAAAGTTGAATTAGCAAAATTTGTGTAATATATTCACAACACTAACAACAACAACAAAAGTTCTTGCTGAGGCTGCTTAAATCTCATGAGATTTGGAGGTTTATGACCATGGATTCATGAGACATCCCAGTTAATTGGCCTAATGACACGTTTGGTGCTTCTGTTCTACCTTCTAGTTTGTTGTGTAGTGCCAGGTGTCTTAAAAGCTTACAAGCTGCCATCCAAGATACACAGGTGGACTCTGTTCACCTGGAGCAACAGAAGAAGGAGAGTCAAGAATAGGAGGAAGATATGGAATACGTAGCTAATTGGCTCCATGAACAACTGCCTTCTTTGCCATGTGATCAAAAGAACTGGATTGTGCCTGGCTACAATTACTGAACGTTTTGATCAAAGATTTTATAAAAGAATCCTGATGAAAACGGGGAAAATGCAGGACAGAATTTTTAAAAATTCATGGACTCCAGACTTCCTGGAGCCAGGAACGTTGGATAAACCCCTGAAACTCTTCCCCTGAGATAATCTTTAAACCTTAAACCAGTAAGAATTTCCTGAAGTCTTCTTAAAACCAAACGATGTTTAGCTTAACTACTGAAAAATGTCTGCATTGAGCATTATAAACTTTTAAAAACTGTAAGGTATCAAATTGACAGCAACAACTCCAAAGATTTGACAGGAATCTCAGGAGTCAGTGAATTTATGCTAATAGGGGAAAAACAGCTTAGAAAAGGATGACGAGAATGGTTGCACACCTTGAAGAATATCATCTGTCACTAAATTGTACATATGGAAACTGTTGGATTGGTGTATGGTTTGCTGTGCATATTCTCAACAAAAACAAAAAATTTAGAAAAAATTTTTAGATTCAACAAAAGATATATAAGAAAGACTGTTTAAAAGATTTATTGAATGTGTTATCAGTTACATGAAATGTGTTGTCAAATCAGAAGTGTCATTTTCTTTGGGTTAAAAATTTATGTGTCAGCGTGCCTGATACTAGACAAGAAGCACATGATACTGTCATAATTTTATTTTTTAATTAGTCATTATTTCTTTTGAATCTAGTATCATCTGAGGCAATGTTTTTAATGGGGCATTCCCATCATTTACCTATGGAGTTTTTTTTTAATTACTGTTCAGATGTTTAGAGACTTAATCCAAAACAGCGAAACCAAATCTGTTGCTGTCTAGTCAATTTGAGTAGAACTACCCCATAGGGATTCCAAGGAGTTTCTGGTGGATTTGAATCACTAACCTTTGGTTTAGCAGCAGAGCTGATAACAACTGTGCCACCAGGGCTCCAAAAACTTGATGATCTTGTTATATTTGGGGTATCCTGTATTTTTACACAAATAACGAGGGCCTCCTGTTTTTCGTTGCCAACTGCACCTTCCCCCCACAAGGCATTTTCATAAGTGCCACTATACCAATTTTTTTCATGTTGCTGTAATAAAAACTAGCATACAGCGCTTAACAAAATACTTCATGGGAAAAGGCACGGCTGCAAAACAAAAATAGAAGGTACATATTGTTTGTGTAAAAATATGGTACCCTGACTATATAGTATTACATCTCAAGATTACTATGTGTTGTATCCAAAGTTCTTTGAAGATAAGGTTAGTTATTGTTTAGAAATTTTTTTCAATTTACTTCATTTGACTTTGCATTACTTTTGTAATTAGTTTCCATCAGATCTTCCACTTATATGAATTATTATAAGTTAACCATGGCGTTTGAAAGTTTTGTCATTTGCATATAAGTTTTTATTTTGCTGCCTCACTGAAAATCCTTGATCAAAATAGTCCTACAAAAGATGGACGACATTGGACTTATGAAAAAAGGTGTGATATTTTGAAGATGGAATACACTAGGCTGAATGAAGATTTCCAGAACTCTCGTGTAGAAGTTGATGGGTATACAGACTGTTCCTGACCCAGGATCCTGTGGAACTGAAATTAACTACATAGGACTGAGTGGACTAAAAGATTACTGTGATTACACTTACTAGATCAGAGTCAAGCTTCACAACAAAAAGGACAGAAGAACATCATAAACTTACTGGTCTGTGAGGCCAGCTCACAAATCAAGCTTCTACCCTTAAACAACATAAGGGAAAACAAATAGGGATTCCAGTTTCTTAAAAGGTATACAGCATTTCTTTGGTAAGATCAAGTCAATTCCACAAAAACACAGGTTTTAGATAAAACTGATTAACTTGCCAGAGTCTCACATGGAGGTATATCAGACCCTCTGAGAAAATCTGGTCACCAAAAAAGTGCCCCACAGAGGAAAATAGACAATGCAAATGGGAACTCATTTTCCCAAAGTGATCACTGAAATTCCGAAATTCTACTAAAGTCAGCTTATAGCGTTTTGGAACATGAACCCCAAACCAGTGTCCCAGTAGAGGGAGCCCCAGGCTCACCTGTTGTCTTACTCATCTAGTGCTGTTATATCAGAAATTCCCCAAGTGGATGGCTTTAACAGCTCTTTTCACTTTCTTCTGAGTGCTCACCAGAATTGTCTTTGATGTCCAGAATTCCACCAACACTCTCTTCAAGGCAATCTACGCTTCTACTCTTAGGCACTTTAAAACTCGTCCAGCCTCTATCCATTCCCAGTTGAAAAACAGCTTCCACATATTAGGTATCTGTCAAAGCAACACGCCACCACCCCACTGCTACTGCCAAATTCTTAGTTACCTAGTGCTGCTATAACAGGAATACCACAGGTGGATGGCTTTAATAAACAGAAATTTGTTGTCTCACTGTCTAGAATACTGCAAGTCCAAATTAAGGGTGCCATCTCCAGGGGAAGGCTTTCTCTCTTTTAGCTCTTGGGGAAAGTCCTTGCCATCAGTCTTCCCCTGGTTAAGGAATTTCTCTGCACAGGTTTGCAAGACAATTTTTTCTGAGAATGTACAGGTTAGGTACACTGTTTGTATCCAGGGACCCTGGGGAAAAGCTGACAACATTCTTTCTTAGCTCGGTTACAAAGAGAAACATTTCTTTAGATACCAGATTAAGCCTGTCGGAAAATTAACTGTTGTCTGGTAAAAGTGGAAATAACAAAATGGAATCATGAGGCCGAGGCTCGAGCTAGCCTTTTTAGATACACCGAACGCTTCTATTTTGAAAGCTCTTACACAGAGGGAAAGGAAAATCAAAGAAGTATCCACATTGTTAGATTACGTGTCTCTCATGGCACAGAGAATTGGATTACCGATCTGTGGACGTCGAGTGGATTGCAACTCATAAGGACTCTATAGGACAGAGTAGGATTGCCCCATAGGGTTTCCAAGGCTATAGTTTTTACAGAAGCAGACTGCCACATCTTTCTTCCGCAGAGCAGCTGGTGGGTTTCAAACGCCTATCTTTCGTTAGGAGCTGAACACGTAGCCACTGTGCTAACAGGGCTCCTTTTTCATTACTGAAAAGATGAAAATAAACACATTTAGATATCCTTGGGTCAAATTCTACTCCACCGAAACTACAATTTAGAGGCTTCCTGACATAAACAACTTGGTTATTTAAAAATGAGGGGTGGCAAACTACAGAATGTGTATCTTTTCATGATTCGAGAGCCAACTCCCATGATAAGGAAAACAGTTGATGAACTGTTGTAGATGGAAGAAAGGAGAATTCTCTGACTAAACCTCTGTGTTGCACATCCCTTCTTTTGCCTGTTAATTTTTTAACTCCCAGCGGATCAGCAGTTCTATCCAAGGACTTTTCTGACTTGGACACGCCCACCCACCCTCACGTCTTGGCGATTCTTGGAATTTGGGATTTTAGAGATGTAAAGACCCCACATCCAGCCTAGTCTCTTATCCAGGTGGGTGAGGGGTAGAATGCAGATTCATAGGCCCTTCAGATGTCAACATAGCAAGGTTATATAAATTTTTGTATGAGCGACTTATCTGATTTGTAAACTTTTACTTAAAAAAATTTTTTTTACGTAAAGCGCAATAAAAATAAAAAATGATGAAGAAGGAAGTGGTTTGTGAGAGATATTTACAACGTTAAAAAATGAAGTAGATGCTGAATCAGCTTAAATCTGTTCAGATTTGTTTACTCGGTTTGGAGGTTTAGGATCATGGTTTCATGGGATATCCTGATTAAGTGGCCTAATCACATGTTTAGTACTTATACCTTCTAGTTAGTTGTGTAGTGCCTGGGGTCTTAAACACTTACAAGGAGCCATGAAAGACATAACAGTCGGTCTGTATTCACCGGCAGCAACAGAGGAAAAACTTGAGTCAGGAATATAAAGAACATATGGAAAGTGTAGATAATTGTCTCCATGAAAAACTGCTTCCAATACCATGAGACCAGAAGAACTGGGTGGTACCTGAGTACCATTACTGAACATTTTGATCAAAGGCTCTGTAGAAGAATCCTCATAAAAAGGGATAAAATACAGATAAGAATTTCAAATTCTCATGGACTCCAACTTCCTGAATCCATGAAGGTTGAATGAACCCCTGAAAATATTGCCCTGAGATAAACATTAAACCTTAAACCAAAAATATCCCCTGAAGTCTTCTTAAACCTAAACAATTGTTTAACTCGTCAAAAATGCCTACCTTGAGCATCGGGCCCTTTCAGGAACTATCTATGTGGGATCAAACTGACAACAGCAGCAGGAAAGATTAGATAAGAAACTTAGGGAGCAATGAATTTATGTTAATGGGGGAAGAAGAACTCAGAAAAGGAGGACGAGAAGGGTTACACAACTTGAAGAATGCAATCAATATCACTAAATGGTACATGTAGAAACTGTTGAATTGCTGTATGTTTTGCTGTGTATATTCTCAACAACAACAAAATAAATACAATTCGGAGAAGGTCCTTATCTCTTCCCGAGGTGCTCCCGAGTGTTCTTCATGTGGCTTGTCAACTCTCTTCCTCCATCTAAGTTTCTCTGGCTTACTTGTTGGGTCTCTTTTATATCTCAAAAGACATTGACTCCAGACACAGCCAGCACTAATCCTGTCTCATTAGCATAACACAGGCAACCCATTCCCAAATGGGAATATGACCACAGATATATAGGGCAGGATTTATGACAATACTTTTGGGAGACACAATTCAGTCTGTAACATTCCACGTTTTGGCCGCCAAATTGAATATATCTGCCACATGCAAAACCCATTCACCCCATCACATCATTCCAAAAGTCTTAAATCAATTCTAAGTTCAAAATCTCATCTTCCAAGTCATCTAAATCAAATACAGGTGAGACTTTAGGCATATTCCATCCTCGGACAAAATTCCTCTTCATCTGTGAACCTGTGAAATCTAGGTTACAAATTATCTGTTTCCAAAGTACAATAGTAGAACAGAAACAATGTTGACATTTCTATCACAAGAGGGGCAAATTAGAGGGCAAGAAGGGATAAGGGGCACCAAGTAAGTCCAAAACCCAGCACCCCAACGTATATTATCACTCAAGGCTTCAAAATAATCCTCTGGTCTCTGAGAACATCCAGGCAATAACCCTGCATTCCAGAGTCTAGGTGTTGACCATGATCTTCGGATTCTGGGCGTAGGCCCCTGAATCCTGAGCTTGATCTTGGCCTTTGAAGCCCACTGAGATGGCAACACTGCTCCCTTGCCTTGGGCGGCCCCATTCTTCTAATCCCTCTGGCAGCCCCACCACCTCAAACCCAACAAGCCCTGTTCTTTTTTGTATGTGTGCTTTAGTTGAAAATTTACAGCTCAAGTTAGTTTCTAATACAAAAGTTTATACACATATTTTTATGTGACCCTAGTTGCTATCCGTGTAATGTGACCACACATTTCTCCCTTCCACCCCAGATTTTCCGTGTCCATTCAACTAGCTCCTATCCCTTTCGCTGTCTCATCTCGCCTCTGGACAGGAGCTGCCCATTTCGTCTTGAGTATCTGCTTGAACTAAGAAGCACACTCTTCAAGAGTATCATTTTATGCGTTATAGTGCAGTCTATTCTATGTCTCAAGAGTTGGCTTTGGGAATGGTTTTAGTTCTGGGTGAACAGAGAGTCCGGGGGTCATGTTTTCGGGGGATCCTCCAGTCTCAGTCAGACCACTAAGTCTGGTTTTTTACTAGAATTTGAGTTCTGCACCGCGCTTTTCTCCTGCTCTGTCAGGGGCTCCCTATTGTGTTCCCTGTTAGGGCAGTCATTGGTGGTAGCTGTGCACCATCTAGTTCTTCTGGCGTCAGGGTGATGGACCCTCTGGTTTATGTGGACCTTTCTGTCTCAGCACTACACAGTCATTCAAAACCCTTGGCTTGTCAGCATGCTGGGTGCTCTTCCTGACCCTTTGACTGTGCTGGTACTTTCTGTGCAGTCATTGAAATCCCACGCTATTTCTGTGAGCTCACCAAAGTCCTCAAGCTTGCCTACTCCAACACCTTCATCAGCAAACTTGTGTTATATATTGTGACAGACGTCATGGTTTTTCTTCCACTTGCTCGGATCCTTTTCATATATTCAGAAACTGAGTATTATATACTGAGCATCTCAAGAAAGGAAGGGAAGTGCCTTAGTTATCTAGAGCTGCTGTAACAGAAATACCAGAAGTGGCTGGCTTTAACAAATTAATTTTCTAACAGTTTAGGAGGCTAGAAGCCTAAATTCAGGGTGCTGCCTCTAGGGAAATTCTTTCTCTTTCCGTGGGTTCCGGGGAAAGTCCTTGTCTCAGGTCGTGTTTCTCTGTTCCCTGATGATCTTCACGTGATCTGGCATGTCTTTCCCTCGATCTCTGCATGTTTGTTAGGTTGCTTGCTTAAAATTTCTCTTTTTATATCTCAAAACAGATTTCTGAGATTACAAAAATGATCCATAATATCTTCACTAACACTGTCTCATTAATATGAGAAAACCCACTCCCAGACTGAATTATAACCACAGGGATAGGGTTTAGGATTTACAACACAGATTTCTGGGCGACACAATTCAATACATAACATTTCACTTTTGATCCCTCCAAATGCGTGTCTTCACCGCATGCAAAAAACATTCACGTCACACCATCCTAAATGTCTTAAATCAACTCCAAGCCCAAAATCTCATCTTCTGAATCCTGAAAATCAAAGATGTGTCAAAATTCCTTTGCATCTGTAAACCTGTGAAACCTAGACTACAAGTCATCTGTTTCCAAAGTACAATGGTGGAATAGGCACAAGGTAAATATTTCCATTACAGATTGGAGAAATCGGAGGGAAAGAAGGGATAATAGGCACCAACCAAGTCCAAAACCCAGCAGAACAAATTTCATTATTTCTAAAGGCTTGAAAATAATGCTCTGTTCCCTGAGAGCATCTGGGCAATGTTCCCACCCTCCAGAGCGTGGGTGTTGGCCATGCTTTCTGGATTCTGGTTGGAGGTCTCTCGGCTTGGGGTTTCACACCTAACTTCCAAGGCCACTGGGTTGGCTACTCTGCTCCCTTGGCTTTAGGTAGCCCTATCCTCCTAGTCCACCTGAGCGGCGACTATTTCCCCTCGACCCTGGCAGACACCATTCTCCTGCCCCTTGAGCATGGCAACCCCACTCCCTCAGCTTTGAGCAGCAGACCAATCCTCTTGACACAACTGAATGGCAGCCCCACACGTCAAAACCGAGATGCTGGAGATTTAAGTCTTTGAAACCTAGGAGGGTGTGTCTGCACCCTTTGAAACCCAGGAGTTCTTGGCTCCACCCTTTGACAATCAGTCAGCCCTGGTTCTGCTATTCCTTCCAACTTTTCTGCTGATCTCAGAGCAGCTGCAGGGATTATTCTTCTTTTGGAGGACAACAGATGTAGCTCCTCTGCCCACTTTCTTGCCTGTAGAATTCCAAGAGGCAGAGGGCTTTCCTTTTGCAGCCACATCCTTGACAAACATTCTAGGACACGTGTCCTTAGTTTGTTCAACAGAATTTTCCAAACCTTTAAGTTCTGTTTTCATGTTGCACAGTTCACTTTTAAGTCCATCTCTTTCCTCTTGCATTTTACTATTAGCAGTAAGAAGAAACCATGTGACCTCTTTAAGACCTTGCTTAGAAATCCCCTCACCCTTCTATCCCAGGTCATCAGTTACAAGGTCTGCCTCCCACAGAACATTTGGACATAATTCAGGCAAGCTCCTTGACGTTGCCTAAAAAGAATTAGTCCTCCTCCATCGTCCAATCACATGTTCACCTTTTAAAGCACTAGCAGAAGCACATTTAATGTCCACATGTCTAGCAACATTCTGTTGATGGCACCATATGTATTCTCTAAAATGATGGAGAATTTTCTATGGCTCACCTCACTTCTTTCTGAGCCCTCACCAGAATTGCTTCTGATGTCCATAGCTCTACCGACCTTCGCTTGAAGACCATCTAGGCTTTGACTATTACGCACATTAAAACTCTTCCAGGCTTTTCCTATTACCCAATTCGAAAACCACTTCCGCATTTTAGATATTTTTTTAGAGCAGCATCCCACTGTCCCATAACAAATTCTTAGTTGTCTAGTGTTGATATAACAGAAATAACACAAGTGGGTGGCTGTAACAAACAAAGCTATTTTTGCAACAGTTTAGGGAGCTGGAAGTTCAAATTCAGGACACCAGCTCTAGGGAAGACTTCCTTTCTCTGTGGCCTCTGAGGGAAGGTCCTTGTCTCTTCTCAGCTTCTGATCTCTGTTTCTTGGTTATCTTCATGTGGTGTGGCATCTGTCTTCCCCCAGCTCTGCTCGCCTGCTTGCTCAATCTAATTATTTTGCATCTCGAAAGAGACTGACTTAAGACATACCTTACACTGATATTGCCTCATTAACATAACCAAGAAACCCCACTCCCAAATAGCAGTATATCCACAAGTATAGGGATTAAGGTTTATAACACATCCTTTTGGGGGGATACAAATTCGATCCGTAACAGGAAGTATAAAACATTTTCTCCTGTGGGTCTCACCTCTCGTGTGTCTCCTTGTTCTACGAAGCCTGCCTGCTTATGTCTGTGTGTCACTTCTGCAGGGGTGTTTGCCGTTCTGTACACAGTGGTCGCTTCCATGACAAAGCCCTTCATCTACAACTTGGTGAACAAAGGCGTAAAGGGAGCCCTGCAGACATTTCTCTACAGTGAGAGTTCCTGCCAGAGACACGGCCAATGTCCTGTGCTGGACACATGTGTCCATGGGTGATGGAACAGAGCAGTTAATAGTGTGAACTGTTAGGTTTTCCTTTCCTGGCTTAAAAATCTTGATGCCACCTTAATAGAAGGTGGTTTTGAGAAATATGCTTAGCTTCCCTGTGCCTCAGTTTCCTCATCTGGGAAAGAGAGGCTATGACAAAGTGTGCCACATGTGGTTGATATGAGGATTAAATGAGCTAATATGGTAAATCACCAGCACAAGAAATACCACGTGAAGTTCCAAGTAGATGTTGGCTATTGTTATGTAAAAGGAAGGTTTGATGTGTCCCTGGATTTTGTCCCATACTGTTAGGCCAGTTTTTGGCCACGTGCAACGGCTTCCACCAGGGCTGCATACCCCAGGATGCATGTAGGATGTTCAGCAGCCTCCTTGGCCTCTAAAACACTAGAGTGTATTAGCACGTGCCTCCCTCGCAGTGTTTCCAGATATTGCCAGATATCCTGAGGTGGAAAATGGTCCCCAGTTGAGAATCACTGATGTAGGGGGAGTGTCTCCAAAACAGAAAGAAAACATTTCATAAGGCTATAAAGAAATAAATGGGGAGTATATACTTGTCCCATCTGGGAATCTTGGGAAATATGATTAGGGAGTGGACTTGTGTTAAAATAGTAGCAGGAATGGAGACTTCCAATTTTCCTAGATTCGTACTTTCTACAATTCACTTCCCTTTTTTTTTTTATGGTGCCTTTCTAATCTTTGGCTGAAGAGTGAACCTGAGGAGTGACTTCAGTACTGAGTTAAAAGGCTGTCTGGGGGCCATACTCTCAGGGTTTCTCAGTCTCTGTCAGACCAGTAAGTCTGGTTTTCTCTTGTGAGTTTGGATTTTGTTCTACTTTTTCCTCCAGCTCTGTCTGGGATCCTCTATTGTGATCCCTGTCAGAGCAGTCGGTGTTGAAATCAGGGCACCATCTGTTTGTGCTGGACTATCTGGTGGAGGCTGTGGTAGTTATTCATTAGTGCTTTGAACTAATCTTTACCTTGTGTCTGTGGTGTTCTTCATTATTCTTTGCTCCAGACAAGGTGAGAAAAGTGGAGCATCTTAGATGGCCACTCACGAGCTTTTAAGACCCCAGATGCTACTCAACAAAGTAGGATGCAGAACATTTTCGTTTTAAAGTGTGTTATGCCAATTGAGCTAAATATTAATGAGTCAGTGGTCCCTAGCCCTCAGTCCAGTAATTCGGTCCCTCAGGGAATTTGGATTTGTCTATGAAGTTTCCATGACCTTGGCTTGATCAAGTTCTGCTGACTTCCCCAGTATTCCCTAGTGCCTTAGCCTTCATCAAAGCTACCTCTTAACTATTCACTAGTGTTTTTCTCTCCTTCCTCGCCCTTTCCTTGTAACCATCAGAGATCGTTTCTGTGTTTAAAACTTCCTATGCGTTTTTGTAATAGTGGTCTCGTACAGTATTCGTCCTTTTGTGATTGACCCATTTCACTCATTAAAATGCCCTCCCAACTCATCCGTATTGTGACATGTTTTGCAGATTCATCATTCTTCATTATTTTTGCATAGTATTCCATTGTGTTCAGGTACCATAGGTTGTTTACCCATTGTCATGGGTTGAATTGCATCCCCCCCAAAATATCTCTCAATTTCGATAGGTCATCATTCCCTTGTATGATTGTCTACCATTTTATCTTCTGATTTCTCTAGGTGTTGTAAATCCTATCACTATGATGTATGAAGCTGAATTAGCGGCAGTTACATTGATGAGGTCTACAAGCCTAGGTAGTGTCTTAAGGCGATCTCTTCTGAGATATAAAAGAGAGAAACCATCAGAGAGAGATGGGGATCTCATATCGCCAAGAAAGCAGTGCCAGCAGCAGTGTGTGTCCTTTGGACCTGAGGTTCCTGCACTGGGATGCTCCCAGACCAAGGCAAGACTGATGACAACACAGAGAGAAAGTCTTCCCTTGGAGATGACAGTGCCTTGAATTCAGACTTCTAGCCTTCTGGACTGTGAGAGAATAAAATTTCTCTGTGTTAAAACCATCCACTTGTGGCATTTCTGTTATAGCAGCACTAGATGACTAAGACATCCATTCACCTGTCGATGGGCACTTAGGTTATTTCCATCTTTTTGCTATTGTAGACAATGCTGCAGTGAACATGCGTATGGGTATGTCTATTTGCGTGATGGCTCTTATTTCTCTAGGGTATATTCCTAGGAGTGGTATTGCTGAATTCTATGGTATTTCTATTTCTAGTTTTTTTATGGAAGCACCAAATCGTTTTCCAAAATGGTTGTACCCCTTTACATTCTCACCAGCAGTGCATAAGAGTGCCACTGTCCCTTGTCTTAGTCATCTAGTGCTGCTATAACAGAGATACCACAAGTGCATGGCTTTAACAAAGAGAAATTTATTTCTTCACAGTAAAGTAGGCTGAAAGTCCAAATTTGAGACGTCGGCTCCAGGGAAAGGCTTTTACTATCAGCCTTCTCCTCAATCTATCCCCGCTTTGGAAGCCTCTCTGAGCAGGGACCCTGGGTCCAAAGGACACGCTCTGCTCCGGGCAGTGCTTTCCGGTATGAGGTTCCCCTGTCTCTCTGCTCACTTTTTTCCTTTTATCTCTCATGAAAGGTGGTGCATGCCACACCCCAGGGAAACTCCCTTTTCATTGGATCAGGGAGGTGATCTGGTAAGGGTGTTACATCCCACGCTAATCCTCCTTAACATAAAACTACAATCACAAAATGGAGGACAACCACAGAATAATGGGAATCATGACTTAACCAAGTTAATACATTTCCGGGGGGACATAATTCAACCCATGACATCCCTGCAACCTCTCCAGCATTGATTTTTGGGTTTTTGTTGTTGTTGTTCTTACGTGCCAATAATGTTGGGGTAAGAAGGTAGCTCATAGTTTTCCTTAACTTAATGTGGTTTAGGTTAAAGTTTACACATCAAGTCAGTCTCTCATACAAAAAGCTGTGCAGACCTTGCTATGCAGTCCTAGCTGTACTGCCCTTAACGAGACAGCACATTCCTCCTCTCCACCCTGCATTCCCCGTGTCCATTCAGCCAGCTCCTGTCCCCCTCTTCCTTCTCATCTCGCCACCACACAGGAGTTGCCCACATAATCCTATGTGTCTGCTTGAGCCATGAAGTTCACTCCTCAGCAGCATCATTGTCTTATAGTCCAGGCCAATCGCTGTGTGTAGAGTTGGTTTCGGGAATGGTTCCAATCTTGGGCTATCAAAGGTTCGGGGACCTTGGCTGTCAGGGTCCCTAGGTCTCAGGCAGACCATTAAGCCTGGGCTTTTTATGAGATTTTAAGATCTGCATCCCACTATTGTCCTGTTCCATCAGGTATTCTCTGTTGTGTTCTCCCAGGGCAATGATCACCAGCAGCTGGGCACCATCTAGTTCTTTGAGTCTCAGGCTGGTGGAGTCTCTGGTTTATGTGGCCCTGTTTCTTGGGCTCGTATTTCTCTTGAGTCTTTGGTGTTCTTCATTCTCCTTTGCTCTATGTGGGTTCAGAGCAATTGATGCATCTTAGATGGCCGCTTCCTAGCGTTTAAAACCCCAGCGGCCTCTCACCAAAGTGGAATGCAGACTGTTTTCTTAATACATTTTGTTATGCCAATTGACCGACACGTCCCTTGCAACCATTGTCTCCAGACACCTGTCCTTACTACTCTGGCCTTTGAAGCTTTTGGTTGTATTGAGGAAATTCCTTTTGCTTTACTTCAGTTGTACTTCCCGTCGCCTACATTTTTGTCTGCTGTCTAGTTAGTGAATATCCCTCTCTCCCTGCCTCGCTGTAGTTTTCATTTGCATTTCTTTAATGGCTAGTGATGGTGAGTGAGCATTTTCGCAATCCTCTGTTAGCTGCCCCACATTACCGTTATTAATGAAATTCTGCAGCTTTGGAAGTTATCAGAAATGAAATGGAACTCATAAAGATCAATATCCTAGGTTTTACTGAGCTGAAATGGACTGGTATGGGACACATCAGACATTCGTATGACCAACTATGCCAGGAATGACAAATTGAAGAGGAATGGAATTGCATTCATGATCAAAAAGAACATTTCAAGATCCTGCATTACAACACTGTCAATGACACCATAATAGCCATATGCCTACAAGGAAGAACAGTTAATACAAATATTATTCAAATTTATGCATCAACAACTTATGCCACTGATGAAGAAATTGAATATTTATTCAACCACAAAGAGAAATGAAGTTCTGGTATTATATGCAAGGTGATCGATGAACCTTGAACACATATTACGAGGAGGGAAATAAGCCAGACACTAAAGCACGAATTTCATACAATTGCGTTTATGTGAAATGTCCAGAACTGGCAAAGGCAGAGAGAACAGTTTATTATTAGTTACCAGGCGCTGGAGGGAGTAGAAATGGGGACTTATTGCTTGTTGGGTACAGAGTTTCTCTTTGGGGTGATGAAAAAAAACTTGTCTTATCCTTTAGGTGAAACATTACACGTTAAGTAAGTTTCTTATTAAGAAATTTACATAGATATTGTTTTGTGGCATTAGTTGAAATCCCCTGGGTTCCCTGTGTCCATTTGACCAATTTCCCTGTCCCTTCCTGCCTTCTCATCCTGCTTTTGGGCAGGAGCTACCTATTTGGTCTTATAAATCTAATTGAACTAAGAAGCACATTCCTCATGCTTATTACTTCCGGTTTTACACTCCTGTCTAATCTTTGTCTGATGAGTGGGCTTGGAGAATGGTTTCAGTTAGCGGTTCGCAGTGTGTCTGGGGGCCAAGGTCTCGGGGGCTCCTCCAGTCTCTATCAGACCATGAAATCTGCTCAAACATGAATCTGAGCTCTGTTCTACACTTTTATCCCGTTTTGTCCGAGACTCTGTGTTGTGTTCCCTGGTAGGACACTCATTGCTGGCAGCCAGGCACCATCTAGCTGTTCTGGTCTCAGGCTGGTGCAGTCTCTGGTTCATGTACTCCTTCAGTACCTTGGGCTGAATTTTCTGTGTGTGTTTGGTTTTCTTCATTCTCCTTTGTTCCAAATGGGATGGGATGAAGAATTTTTGAAAGAGGGTTGATGGTTGCACAACATTGTCAATGTAACTAATGCATTTGTACACTTCAGATGGTTAAAATGGCAAAATTTATTTTTTACATGCATTTTACAATAGTTTTTAAATTCACTTATAAGAAACAAAAACAAATGATGTCTACTTAGTTCATACGAAAAAGATATAAGAAACTTCAATAGATTCTGCAGCCCCTGTTATAAAAACAAAACAAAAATGGGATGCCATATTTTTCATAGTTTTGAAATTGACTTTGTTTTCAGAGACATGAGGATTTACTGAAAAATTGTGCATCAAGTACAGACTCCCCATGCATCCCACCTACACCCAGTGTTTCTCCTATTGTTAACATGTTGCATTCCTGTGGTGTGGGATACGTTTGTAACAACGGGCACATCAATAGTGAGACGTGGTTTTCAACTAAAATACATAGACTTCATCAGGGTTCACTCTTTGTGTTTATACTCTTATAGGTTTTGACAAATGCATACTGTCATCAGTCCATCATTACATTTCCTACAGAATATTTACACAGTGGTAAAAATTCCCTGGGCTCCACCTATTCGTTCCTCCTCCCTCTCCCCAAACCCCAGGCAATCAATGATCTTTGTACTGCCTCTACACTTCATACTTTTCCAGAATGCCATAGGCTTGGGATCACACAGGATGTAGCTTTTCTAGACCGGCTTCTTTCACTTAGTGTGGATTTGAGATTCCTCCATAACTTTTCCTACCTTGATAGCTTAATTATTTTCATCACTGAATAATACACCGTTGAATGGATGTCTCACTATTTGTTTACCCATTTACCTATTCAATGACATTTTGGGTGCTTTCAATTATTGTAATTATGTAGAAAGCTGCTATAAACATTTGTGAGCAGGTTTTTATATGGATATATGTTTTGAACTCATGTGGGTAAATACCTAGGAGTGTTACTGCTAGATCAGAATGGGAGGACTGTGTTTAGATTTTGAAGGAACTGTCAGCTTATATTCCAAAGTGGAATTCCCATGGAATACAATTTTTTTCAAAAAACACTCTTAAACCAAATACAAGAAGAGTGTATTTCATTGTATACAAAATAACATCCATAAAAGTATTAACAAATGTAAAACCACATTTCCTCCTGGCTAGTCCCTACAGGCTTATTTGTTATAGTCAAGGACTTTCCGAAAGGTAAAATTTAGCTTGGACTGAGAAAGTAACAAGCACCGACGAGGACAAGCCCATAGTGAAAATGAAACTTTCATAGGCACAAAGGAATTCGAATGACCCCTTCTTGGAGGTAGTACTGCTTTGTTACACACTGAGAAACTTTGTTCTTTTATCACTGACTTTCAGAAATTTGCTGTTTGAAATTATAGAATTAAGGATGAAACACCCCCCTTTTGACAGAGTAGTCTCTCCACAGTGAGATCTTATATGTGATGTGAGGTGTGATGAACAGGGAAAGGCTTTCTCACACTCCTTACATTCCTAAGTCCTCCACTATGAGTTTTTATATGTCTTGTGAGAGAAGAGCAAGTACGAAAGGCCTTCCCACATTCTTTACATTCATATGGCCTCTCTCCAGTATGAATTCTTCTATGTGTCATGAGGCCTGAGGACTGCCTAAAGGTTTTCCCACATTGCTTACATTCATAAGGCTTCTCTCCACTGTGAATTGTTATATGTGTGGTGAGGTTTGAGAGCTGACGAAAGGCTTTCCCACATTCCTTACATTCATAAGGCCTCTGCCCATTGTGAGTTCTTATATGGTTAGTGAGGTTCCCTGAGTGACTAAAGGCTTTCCCACATTCCTCACATTCATAAGGCCTCTCTCCACTGTGAGTTCGCATATGCAAGGTGAGGTGTGAGGGATCTGTAAAGGCTTTCCCACATTCCTTACATTCATATGGCCTCTCTCCAGTATGAATTCTTCTATGTGTCATGAGGCCTGAGGACTGCCTAAAGGCTTTCCCACATTGGTTACATTCATAAGGCTTCTCTCCACTGTGAGTTCTTATATGTGTAGTGAGGTTTGAGAGCTGACGATAGGCTTTCCCACATTCCTTACATTCATAAGGCCTCTGCCCATTGTGAGTTCTTATATGGTTAGTGAGGTTTCCTGAGTGACTAAAGGCTTTCCCACATTCCTTACATTCATATGGCCTCTCTCCAGTATGAATTCTTCTATGTGTCATGAGGCCTGAGGACTTGCTAAAGGCTTTTCCACATTGCTTACATTCATAAGGCTTCTCTCCACTGTGAATTGTTATATGTGTAGTGAGGGTTGAGAGCAGACTAAAGGCTTTCCCACATTCCTTACATTCATAAGGCCTCTGCCCAGTGTGAGTTCTTATATGCTTAGTGAGGTTTCCTGACTGACTAAAGGCTTTCCCACATTCCTCACATTCATAAGGCCTCTCTCCACTGTGAGTTCGCATATGCGAGGTGAGGTGTGAGGGATCTGTAAAGGCTTTCCCACATTCCTTACATTCATATGGCCTCTCTCCAGTATGAATTCTTCTATGTGTCATGAGGCCTGAGGACTGCCTAAAGGCTTTCCCACATTGCTTACATTCATAAGGCTTCTCTCCACTGTGAGTTCTTATATGTGAAGTGAAGTTAGAAGAATACCTAAATGTTTTCCCACATTCCTTACATTCGTAAGGCCTCTGTCCATTGTGAGTTCTTATATGTGTAATAAGGGATGAAGCCTGACTAAAGGCTTTCGCACATTCTGTACATTTATATGGCTTGTCTCCACTGTGAGTTTTTCTATCATTAGTGAGATGTGAGGAACACTTAAAGGCTTTTCCATATTCCTTACATTCATAAGGTCTTTCTCCACTTTGAATCCTTCTATGTACAATGAGGTTTGAGGATTGCCTAAAGTCTTTCCCGCATTCATTACATTCATAAGGCCTCTCTCCAGTGTGAGTTGTTATATGTGTAGTGAGGTATGAGGGCCAACCAAAGGCTTTCCCATGTTCCTTACATTCATAAGGCCTCTCTTCACTGTGAGTGCCTAAATGTGCAGTGAGGGCTGAGGAAAAATGAAAGGCTTTCCTAAATTCCCTACATTCATAGGGCTTATCTCTGTTATAGAAAAGGAGGGATAAAGGGTCACTAGAAGAACTTTCTTTACTTTCACCCTTGTGACCTCTCACATGTGTCCAAAAGGACGAGAAACTACAGAAATCTTTCCCATACTCATTACATTTATACTGATTGTCACTAGTGAGTGTTGTCACAGGATTCTTAAGAGTTGAGATACAAATGAAATCCTTCCCACATACCTCACACTTATGGGGTTTCTTGCCACTAAGAGGTCTCATAGGAGTGGTACCACCACAGGCTTCTCTACACGCAATAAACTGACAGGCATGGTGGTTATGTGATGAGGGATCCATGATGGCTTTTTCACAGTCAGAGCATTCAAAAGGATTTACTTCTGGAGGATTTCTTTTCTGCACGGTAAGATTTGGAATCCGCCTGAAGGTTTTCCCACACGGATTGTCTCCATTTTTTTCACGGAGGTTTTCTACTGTATGAATTCTGTTAAAAACAGGCAACATGTTGTTGGAAATCAATTATTTCCACTTCACCATTACCTAACAAAGCGAACATGCAGTTTTTCGCTTGACTTCTCTCCTGTTTCATACTTCAAATCATCTAGCAGAAATAGTACCATAATCGTCACTGCTTTTCTAAAATATGCGGCTTTCTGATCATTGTGTTTAAGTGAAATATGTTTCAAATACTCAATGTCTGACACACATTTATGTAAAGGTTGTGAAAATTCTCTGAACACGTAAGTTTTCAGCAAAGTTTATACATACACAATATACGTACACATATATATATATTTATATATGTATAAGCACATATCAGGGCTTCAAACTGGTTTGTATTGCTTCAACAATTGCCCACGTAAATAACGGCAGTGTTCGCGTTGGATATCTGTTGCCCATCGGATTTCAACCTGTGTTGGGAACAAACCACAGAGCCCTGAACAAAGATGGCAGCCAATCTCACAGCTTTCAATGTGCGTTGCTGCCCACAGTACTGTCAATAATCTGATCTGCATGAATTCGAAAAAGTGTCAGGAACCTGCTGCAGAACACTCAATAACAGGACTGTGACAAGCAACACACATTCAAAGCAGTGTAGTGGGACATCGTCTTTGTGCAGGGCACTGCCAACTATTCTCTGCTCACGTCAAAATCCAACAGGCTATGCAATGTGTACACCATCCTTCTTTATGTTTGCAATTACTGAACTGTTCTGAAACAGTTGGAAGCCTTGGTATATACACATCAACATATGAATGTGTATTTTAACGTCATCACAACTTAGGATTTTCTCCAGAAGCACCGTTTTCTCTTGTTGGAATGACACTCACCTCAAACGACTCTCTTGGTTTTTATGATCATCTTTATTACTGTGTGATTCAAAGGTTTCTCCTAACATGGAGGACCAGGTGTTATTTTTTATGTATCCCACCATTATATCTTTGCTGGGTAACTTTTCTCCATCCTTAAGGTTTCCAAAGTCTGACCCAATAATTCAAGTTGAGGTTCGCAATATGAAACAAATGGAAAGAAATTATTTGGGGAAAAAAGACCACTGTTAATAAAGACGTAGCCACATTACACTGTTTCAGCACTTTACCAATGGTTTAGAAGCAGTTTACTAGGACATACTTCTATGAACTTTGACAGTGACGGAGACATGAACAAGCGTAGTTAGAGCTAAGTAGAAATATACTGGACACGATATACATGTAACATTAAAAGAGGAAAAGGATCCGAATAACTGCAGCTGTGAAAGGATTGCTAAAGTGAGAAAAGGAAGCTCAGGTTTCTGTGAAGTTGTGTCTCTGGGAAAACAAATGTGTAGAGCTGACATGGTGCTCAGGAAGAAACGCTTATCATGAGGGAAGACAGTGAAGAGTAATGAGGAGTTCCTTGATATTGAGCCAATACTTTGCTCTTCAGGGTCTCTGAAGATAGACAGGTGTGGGTTGATTTGCAGCAAAATAATCATGTCAAACTTGTAATCAACACAGTAATACTCTACACGGTCCCCAAATACAATACTCTCTGTGCCCCAAAGTGACCCCTAAAGCCAGTGCTTACATTTACAACACTTAAAGAGCCTCAAGGCTTTTAATTACAAGAGAAATGAAAACTAAGTATAATACATACTGCTTTGTGCTCACGGAAAGCCAAGATACATGAGCTCTATGGGCCAAAAGACCATGCCTCCTTTATTTAATGATTTATTCTCATTCCTCAGCCCAAATTCTGGACTAAACTTAATGAGTAAAATAGTTTTCTTCACTAAAGGAATAATAGAAAACCGAAAAAAAAAAAAAAAAAAAAAGGAATCTGCTCTTACCTATTGAGGCCAGGTTTCTGAAGGTTTCGATCATCACATCTCTGTAGAGTTTCCTCTGAGTAAGATCCAGCAAAGCCCACTCTTCCGGGGTAAAGACCACAGCCACATCCTCAACAACCACTGAGTCCTAAAACATTGACACATTCTGCATCAGCAAGGTACCATGGACTTCAGTGTGTACAAGAATGAAGGGTGAGCCTGACAGTCCTGGGGAACAGAGGATTCTTAGGGATTTGACACAAGGTTCTGTGTACTATCAAGGTCTACTCTACGGTATGGCCATCAGCCTCGTCCCTTCACTAACTACATTCACTTCCTCACTGATTGCTTTCTGTCTCACAGACGTCCAGCACTGAAATTATCTCTCTACAGTTCGACTGCAACCAATTGCACTTGTATTCTCCTCTCTCTTTACCGTCTGGAATGGTTAGAAAACATAGCAGACATTAGAGAAATGCTCTCATTCAGATCTTCACTTCCTTGTGAACAAACAATTACCACTCCTTCCGTAAGCCCTACCAGAACACACTCAACAAAACATAAAGCACCGGGTGGAGACAGGATGATGTATAGTAACTGGTAAACACTGCAGAAGGGCAGTTTTGCTTTTGTTTCTCACAACCATGGGAGGACCAGGGGCCAATTATCAACACACTGGCAACCCAAACACTGAGCTGGTCATATTTTCTTCAACTCTTGGAGATAAGCATGTGGCTGATTCAGGTCAGGAGACTCTCATTCAACAGAGAGCACCAAGGCCCAAGGTGGGAATGTGATAGGTCCACAAACACAGTCTAATGTTAGAAGAGGACAAGGAGCAAAACATCTGCAGAAACAACAACACCACACCCTTGTGTTTGCTCAGTGAGAAAAGGTTACCATTTCCATCTGGAAACCCTGGTGGCATAGTGGTTAAGTGCTACGGCTGCTAACCAAAGGCTCGGCACTTCAAATCCGCCAGGCGCTCTTTGGAATGTCTATGGGGCAGTTCTACTCTGTCCTATATGGTCGCTAGGAGTCGGAATCAACTTGATGGCACTTGGTTTGGTTTTTGGTTGGGATGACTGTAAAACATGATGAACGTAATCAGCGTCACCAAACTATACATGTAAACGCTGTTGAATTGACAAAGATTTTGTTAGGTATAACTTCTACCACAAAAAAATTAATTTTATAAGTAAGCTGAAATGCAGATGGTTTACCGGTTAAATTGCCCGTGGAGCCTAGGAAATAGACTTACACACCAGCCCTCTAGGGGCTGTGCTTTAGAGTTCTCTCACATTTGCAGCCCCTGGAAGGCACCTAAACATGACTACCTGAACCCTGACCACTGGAAGCCCCTGGTCTGTAAGAGTGACCTTTCTGAAACAGCAGGAATCCGTTGGGTTTCTCGTGTCAAGAGGAGAGAAAAGGCTGCTAAAAGACGCCTTCAGTGCTGAAACAGAGTAATTTTAGAGAAAGAAGACTCCTCTTCTCAGGGAAGTGGTGACGTGAGCAGCCTATGACATCTCTAATCTGTCCTGGTATGATCGGATGACAGCAACTTTGAACCAGAGCCCAAAGCCAAAGGTCTCCTCCACTGCAGTGGGCGAGGTTATATATTTTAAACTCAGCAAAAACCCTGATATTTATTATAGAATAATGATGAAATGTCCCATGTACTGAGCAACTGTGATTTTTCTTTCATGACTCTTCTAAGCAGATATTATTTCAGACAGGTCATAGCTGAGTAAAGTTAGAGATGTTCATTTAATCACATCCTCAGTGTTTCCCACATGGAACTCTGCTGAGCCAGGATCACAATGCAGGTCAATTTCTCTTTAAAGTCTAAATTGCTGACAACTCCATTTCTGTCCATATGCATACAGTTTTGTTGTTATTTTTGCTGTTACCGTCCAATAACAGCATTAAAAAAAAAAAAAAAAACCCAGTAGATGATCTAAAGTCCTCTTGGATAATAGGAAGAGGAGACAAAGGTAAACATTCTATTCAATTCTTACAACCAGGACATACTTCTCTTGGCAAAGCCCTGTGTCTCAGACAAGACTTCTTCCCTCCAGACCCTTAACTGTGGCTACATTCATTCATTAAAATTCATTCAGGTCCTACTGATACAGAGGCTACTGCACATTGGCAAAGCAGCTACAGCAGTGAACAAAACGAACACCCCGATGAACATGGATAGTAAATTCTTTGAGTGGGGACAGTAAATTTAAATACATAAACATGTATATATAACTATCATGTGGCAATGTGTTCTATAAAAGAATTCAGGTCTTTGAGAAGAAACCGTTCTAGAAGGAGGAAACAGCCAGAGCACAGGTCAGAAGGTGTGAAGGTGTCTTGGATGTCTTAGGAAGAGCCAAAGGCCCCGCGTGGCTGGAGCCGAATGCAATGCAGATGAAAAACCGTCTTAGGAATCTGGAGGGGTGATTGGGGTCAGTGGGCTTATCATGTTCGGGGGAACTCGTTGGCAACTGAAAAGAATCTGGCTTTTAATCTTAGTGAAATGCTGAGTAATTTTACACTTTTGAGCAGTGGAGGAAACTGGTATGATACCTCTCAATCCTTTAAAGACTCAAAGTGCTCCAGTGCCTAGGGGGACTCAAGAACACTGTTCAGAGACATGGGACAAGGATGGCTCTAGAGGGTCGGGGCTCAGCCTCCACAGCCAGAGCTCCTCTGTCTTCAGATTCAGGACAGAAGACTCTGTCATTCAACACAGAACACCAGGAACCGGGACGGGGGAAGGGGGGATATTAACACCGTGTGATGCTACCTCTGAGAGTCACATAAGGAAGGTGACACCAGGTATTCAAATCTTCAAATGCCATGTATGTAGGGATGAAGGACCCAGAGACAGTGGAGCAAGGTATTAGGGTGCCTCCTAGGGCTCAGTTCCTCAGCCTCCTCTGTCACTGTCTTCTCCACTGAAACCACAGTCCCGCAGCACACGGCTGCTTCCCCAACAATTCAGATCCAGCCTCACCCACATAATGCTAAGGATAACCCAGTTCTGCGTAGAACTCACCATTTTCTTCTCCAGCTTCTGGGCGTCTATGGAATGACGTCTCTGATCCCAAGAAGCCACTTCCAAGAAGAGGGACAGGACTGGAAGCAGAGGCCTGGGCAGTCTGGAGGCAGATGAATAATGTTTGGTCCACACACCAGTGACAGCAATTGAAATCCTTCCCTGTGATTGATGGATGTGCCAGATCGTCGCCTGAGGTCCCCAGCTGCCTGGACTGGACTAGTTCTCCCTGCACCACACCTGAGGTCTGAAATGGAAGAAGGATGGGGAAGAAACAGTGTGGAGGAAGCAGGGAGTGACAGGCCTTTGGCCTCCTACCAGGCTCAGGGCAATGCTCCACCCTGAGGGCCTTTACACTAAAGGCAGAACAGGCTCCAGCCCCCACAGCACACACCTGCATTCTTCAGGAAGCTCCACAGGCCTCTCCTTTCTGCAACAAGATCACACATGGAGGAATTTACCTCTCCCACAGCATGAGAAGCAACCAGGCCTGGCCAGGCTACAAAACTTGAACCTGATTTCCTCCAGGGACTTAGGGATTCAATGTTCAAGTTGTGGGCTTACCTATGTACCTTTGTTCCTGGTGTCAGATGTCACTGTTATCTGACATTAACATGGATGAAATTTTAAGAACATACTTTTCATATATTGACAATGAACTCATCCTGGTTCATTTATTTTTAAGTTATGTGCTGTAAAAACCTTCCACTGTGGCTTTCTAAAACTTTTTCATCTCACTTATGACACTGTAATATCTGATCAGTATTTTTTCTGTTCCTTTGGAATTAACTAACATTTCTTTCTGCCCCTTGACTTGTCTCGTATTTTTTCCCCCTTCATTTTCAAACCATGAGAACACCACTCACTAAGATTTTGAGAAATCTGGGGGGATTCCTGAACACTTTTTCTTCCTGATATAGATCAACAAATAAATCAGAAAATCTTTATGCTTTCACGAAGGACCCGTCTCGTACTTCACTTCCTATTTCTTTTCACCCTGCTCCCTCTCCAGCTTGTGTCCTATTTCATTTCTTGGTCTCACTGTCAATGAATTCTCTGTTGCAAGATCTTTACACCAGTGTCTCCCCTCTACGAATTACCCTTATTTTTTATTTTCTGTAATACAGCTCTCTAATTTTAATTCACATCATTATTTCTCGACTAGTATTTCCAGCATAAACCACGAGCTTGTTCAGTATGTGGAAAACTCAAGTCCCATCCCAGAATTTCTCAATCAAAATTTGCATTTCAACCAGATCCGGGGGTTATGCACATTGACAGTCAACCGTGAGAAGCATTCAGTGATGTACAGGAATGAGCAGTCTATGAAGGGATGCCATTTTATCCATCCACACCTCTATTGTATCACTGGCTATCTTCCTGATTCACAATCAATCTCCGCGTCTAGGCCTCCTCACAGTCTTCCCTAATTTGTTCATAACAAGCTCCTGCCTGACATCATTCAATCATCGTTGTGACTTCCAAATTCTATCTGCGGCATAGGAAATGCTCAGTGCCCATCAGTGGCTGTCCATGGGCCTTCCAAAAGCCCAGAGTATTCAGCACGGTTCTAAACGATCTGTTCCAATGCAGCTCACACAAACCTCACCACTCACTTGTTGTTTTCTCTGCTTTAATCATCTCTGACTTCCATCAATGAATAGATAATACTGGGTTCTCTGCTGTCTCAGGGATTTACACATTTATTTTTCCCAACTGAAATACTCTTTCCACTCCCACCCATACAAAATGGTATCAGCTCTACACAACACTGCATGTAGCTAAAAAAAAAAAACCTGTTTCTGAATCTTCACTGAGATAATTTCCCTTTTCAAGCAGTTGCACCTCACTCTCGGGTTAGGTCTTTTTAATACAGATATCACATATCCTTAGTTTTTCATTCTTTCTTTAAAACTGTCTCCCAAGCTACATGATAAATCTATGGGCAGACACTCTGTATTTTGTCTTCTTGTTCCTTCTGGCCTTTGACACTGATCATTGAGGACACACACAGATTATTACCTGTTATATATAGTCCTCAGCAGCACTATCCAAGAGTACTTTATGTGAAGATAGACATGTTCTGTTTCTGTACAGTCCAATATCGTAGGCACTAGGCCTATGTGCCTATTCACCACAGAATATATGACTAGTGCAAAGAAGGAACTCTACTTTTAGTTTTAATTACTTTTAATTGAAATAGCAACACACAGCTAATGGGCATCACACCTCAAGTGAACTCACCAGACCCTTAAGCAACCAACAGGGCAGAGAGGGCATGAAAGCTGCCAGCAGCACAATGCAGAGCTTCATAGTTTTGGGCTTGCTAAAAGTCTGTCACATAGGGAAATGGAACATTGCACTCAGTTTGCTTTTACTTGCATCATGAAGGTTAATGTCAACCTCAATTGGATTTACCTCATTCTGAAAACCTCAATGACATTTAAACATAGAAATGAGTGGGAATAACTGAGGGGACAGGAGGGACACTTTCTGCAGAGGTGACATTTGAAGTGAGACAAGAATTATAGGAATTATTGGGTTCCTAGAGTTTAAAAGTTTTCATCTAATCAGCAGAAATACTTGGTGCGAAGGCCGAAAGGCAGGGAAAATGTTGACATGTCTGAAAAAGATTTTTCTAAAAAGATGTCAAGAGCCTATGAAATATGAGGGTGTTCTCAATTTAAGTCAGATGTGGAGGGTCTTGCCAGAGAGGGTAAAATATGTGGATTTTTTCTGGATGTGATTGAGAGTTGGCTTGGTTTACATTGTTGATATCTGCCTCTTGCTGCTGGGTGGAGGCTGTACCTTCCTCTGAAAAGAGAAATAGGAGAAGAAAGTTCAGAGCTGCCTTCCTAAGGGAGCTCCCCTCTCACGGTAGCTTGGACTGTTTCCCTGAATGCAGTGAATGAATGAAGGCTGGTGCAGCTTACCGGCTGGGAAAGCCAGGTGAGAAGTAGATTTGTTCAGGTGAGATTTTAAAAGCTCTGTCTTGGACACGTTAGGTTTCAGAGCGTTACAGTCCTTAGTGTTCCAGGTGGGCTATGGGAAGGACTTGGTGTCTGAGTCCATTGGGACCCAGGAGCCTGAATCTCATCCTGTGGGCCGTCTTCTGCTGGCCACGAACAATCACACTGTGTCCTCTGAAACAGGCTGCATTCCCACTTCTGAAGCTGCAAGCTAAAGGAGAGGAAGAGCAGAGTGTTGGCACGGATGAGGCCTTTAGCAAATAATTAATGGTTCCTGGCACAGATTCTAACGTCTGACAGCAGACATTTGGTTGCTGTACTAAGGGACTGGACGAGCTTGATGCAGACCAGGGGCTGGTAATTACAGTCAACTTCTGGATGAAAAGCTTCTTTTTTTCTGCTTGACTTTCAAGGCTCTGTGAAGACTTCTCCTGAGTGAAGACATCCCTTATTTTAACTGAACCACTGCTTACACTTGTACATGTTACAGTGAATTCTTTAGATCTTTGTAAACACCCAGGCGTATATGGAGGAAGCATGTGAACCTGCCTTTGTGGTAACTCAGAAAAACGCCAACATGGAACTTCATGTGGTTTAGCCTCTTTCGTTGAATAAGAAATTAAATGACTACCGTGTGTGTGTGTGTGTGTGTGTGAGAGAGAGAGAGAGAGAAGAGAATCTAATAAAATGAAGAAAGCTTTCTTCGCTGGAAAAAAAAAAAAAAGCTGATACTGTCATGGTATCTGAGGAGCATTTCTTAGATTCTCACCGAGGAAAACTCAGTAGTTTTGAATGAAGGCTTGAATTTGACATGAAGTAACATGACAACAGTCATGTCTCCAAAGGAAAGTCCCATCCAGAATGGGAGTACTCCTAGAATATCTATCTCTAGAGAAGGAAACTAGGAGGCACCACATTATTCAACACCATGTTGAGATTAAAAGTGCTGTTCAAAAATTGGTTTTACTGTACGCAGTTTTACAGTTTTTGACTCATACAATATTTTTACAATTTAAAAAAAGAAGCACGTTTATTTTCTCCACACACTAGCTTTCAACAATGGATTCTGAGCTACAATAGCAAAAAGCTCAAGGAATAAAAGACAAAACAGATCAATTAAGACTCTCAACAAAGGGAAGAGACAATCTACAGAATGGGAGAAAATACACTGAAACCTGTGAGAGCTGGAATTTGACAGGATTGCCTTCTTTTTCTGGGTCTTGCAATTTTTCCGCCTTTTACGCAGCGCAGCCTTGCCACTTTTTGGTCACTTCTTTAATGGAAAATATTTGAGTTTTCCTACTCTGACAGGTTTCCACCTTAGAGGTTCCAGCTTTCACAGGTTTCACTGCATTTGGGAATCATACATGCCATAAGGGTTTAGTATCCAGGACAGAGAAAGACCTCCTAAGTGTCAGCAACAATTATAAAATTGGGCAAAAAACTGAAGGAGACATTTCACCAAAGATGATAAGCAAATGGTCAATAAACACATGAAAAGATGATGAATGCCCTTGTCATTAGGGAAATGCAAACCCAAACCACAAGACACACCACCTCATCCCTAGGAGGATGGCTACTATCAGAAACAACAAGAGTTGGGGAGAATATGAAGAAATTGCCGGAGGGTTGCAAAATGGTTCAGCCTCTGTGGAAAAGTGTGCCTGTTTTTCAAAATGTTAAACATACGAATAGCCTATGACCCAGAAATTTCCATTTATAGGAGCGCAGATGGTGCAAATGGTTAAGTACCCGCTTGCTAACCAAAAGACTGACAGTATGAACAACAACAAAAAGAGCAGATGTTGAGGCTGCTGATGAACAACCGTATACCTCATGGGACGTGGTTCCTTGCTTTGGAGGTTGAGGGTTACGCTTTCATGGGACATCGCAGTTAACTGGCCTAATAACGTGTTGAGTGATTTAACCTCCTAGTTCACTGTGTGGTGCCTGGGGTCTTACAAGCTGCCATCCAAGGCACAAAAGTTGGTCTGTATTCACCTGGAACAATCAAGGAAAAAGTTGAGTCAGGAAAAGGAGGAGGATAAGGAATGTGTGGTAACTGCCTCCATGAACAGCTGCCTCATTGGCCATGAGAGTAGAAGAACAGGAGAGTGCCTGGCTGCCATTACGGAATATTTTCATCGAAACTTCTAGAGCAGAATCCTGATCTAAAGAGGGAAAATGCACAACAGAATTTCAAATTCTTATGGACTCCAGGCTTCCTGGAGCCATGAAGGTTGGATGAACCCCTGAAGCTATTGCCCTGCGATCATCTTTAAACCTTAAACCAAAAATATCCGTTAGAGTCTTCTTAAAATCGAACAATAGTTTAGCTTAACTAGTAAACAATGAGCCTTGAGCATTCTGCTCTTTAGAAAACTGTCTATGTGGGATCAAACTGACAACAGCAACTCAGAAGAGCTGACAGGAACCCTAGGGAGCACTGAGTTTATGTTAAGGGGAGAACAACTCAGAAAAGTTCAGTGAGAATGGTTGTGTGACTGGAAGAACATAATCAACGTCAGTAAACGGTACCTGTAGAAAATGTTGAATTGGTATATGTTTTGCTGTGTATATTCTCCACAACAAAATTATAAAATTATGTAACTAAAGAAAACAAAAGTTGGCACTTTTCACCTGTGGCAAAGACGCCATGATTTGCTTTCGTTAAAATTACAGCAAAAAAACCCTACACTAGAGCTCTACTCTGTCACGTGGTCTCACCATGAGTCTAAAATTACCTCAATGATACCTAACAAGTAGATACACAAAAGGCTTGAAAGTAGGGATGCAAACAGCTATTTTTACACCAATGTTCAAACACCACTATTCAAAATAGCAAAAAAGTGTAAAAAAAAAACAAATGTCCATCAACAGATGCATGGATTAAAAAAATAGAATATTATTCGGCCATAAAAAGAGATTAAGTTCTCATAAATGTTACGCTATGGATGAATCTTGAAAACTCTATGCTAAATTAAACAAGTCAGACACAAAAGTATAAATCTTGTACAATCTCACTTAAGTATCTGTAATAGCCAAGTATATAGAGACCAAATCGTTACTAGGGGAAGATGGGAGAGAGGAGGGGAGTTAATGCTTAGGCGACACTGACTTTCTTCTAATGGTGATGGAAAATCTTGGAAATTGATAGAGGTGATAGTTGCACAACATGGTGAAAGCAATTCACGTTGAATTCTGCATGTAAAAATGGTTGAAAAAGGAAAAAGACTTGTTATATTTATATTACCACACACACACACACAGGTACCATGAAATGACACTATTAAGAAGAAAGAAAGAAATTTAGTTTCTTGGTTGGAATGTAAGTGAAAGGAGGGAGCTTTAGATACTGTGAGGATATAGACAGGAAAACTGGTATTTCTAAGATTTCACACCAACTTCAGGCTGTACTAACCTAAAGAAATAAAATCACATTTCAAGAACTGCAGTGTGTAAAGAATTGGTTTTTTAAGGTAATTAGATCTAGATCACCTGGTTAATATGTGAAAAAAAGACTCCTTCCATAATAATAATTAAATATATATGTACACACAAAACAGGAACTATAATTCATAGCAACTTTAAAAAAGATTAAGCACTGGCACTCTCAATAATTTCTCCAACAGGACACTGAAATATAGACACTTGAAATTTGCTCCATAGGGTTTTCAGCGCTGTGACCTTTCAGGAGCACATAGACAGGCCTGTCTTTCAAGGCACATCTGGGTGAGTTCAATCCACCAACCTTTCCGCTAATAATCTGAACCTTTTCCGCCACCCAGGGCCGCCCTACTTCACTCTTTCACTGTGTAAAATAATTCTTATACAAGATGAGGGACCTTTTCAACACTGCAGTGTCGCTGACCCTCTAAGATCTGAAGTATATGGGTTAGTGGCGTTACAAGGGCCTCCCACCTTCCCTTCATTCCTAATTTTCGCCGCTCTGACTCTAGGAATACGCAGGCTTTGGGCTCCAAGAAGCCGTGGACTTTTTAAGGACTGTGCTTCTTTGGTAGCAGAAACAATGGTTCTGAAACAGGCTGTCAGCCATAGTGGAAACCCCAGGCAACACCCCTCCCCCCCCCTTTGTCTTGCTAACCCCAAGCTTGTTTTGAGCAGGAAGTCGCAGCAGGTACTGGCTGGGTCCATTGACTAGCCCTAGTTACACCCTGAAGCATGCACAGATTGAAATCACATCCTTCACCTGACCCTCCCCCCACCCCAATATAGGCAGGGGAGGGCTAAAGGCAGAAGACTCCAGGTACCAAACCCAGCCCCTGAGGCCACTGGAAACAAAAAGCTCCCCAGCTCCCCTAGTCAGCCAGCACGTGGCCATAAGGTCACTAGACCCCAGGTGCTCCTTGTATGTGCAGACAATAAACTTGCCACTTTCTGTTGCCCTTGCAATCGGTGTCCATCTTATTTCAATCGGCTAATAAGACAGGGCAAGAACCCGAGTGGTTAGGTTACAGTTCAATTCCCAGTACCCAATCTAGCACAGACTACACACCCAGGGTGTGTCATCTCTATAAATCGTTCGTCGCCTGCATTAAGACCGTTCAGCAACATCACATTTTATATCGGACCAACTACGACTGGCTGTATGGTTTCTCACACAATCGTGATGAAAATTTCTGCCTTAACGCCCCAGGAATTCCTCGAAAGGTGCCTGTATTAAATGTTTTCCTCCTGAAACTGGGATAAACGTGCTCCTAAACGTACGTACTATTTCCAAGTCATGTTTGTTGATTGTTCATCAGTCCTAAATACATATACCCATTAAAGGAGGAGATTATAGTCCTCGCCACAATCTTCATTTCCCCGGGACCACTAATACTCAACAAAAGTCCTGCCTGATGAAGGACAGAAAAGAAAGAGGAGCCGTTTCAGGCAGGGAGACTGTGATCACTATGCCCCTTGAAGTAACAACAGATTTGCATTTGAGTTCAGACACTACCACTGAGTAGATATTTGTCTACGGGCGAGGTATTAAATTTCTCCGAGATTATTAGACTTCTGTAAAACGTTACAAATCGTCGCTCCCTGGCAGTGGTGTTTGGAGGCTCAGAGAAGGTCCCTTAGACGAAGTCCTCGACCCCGTGCCCAGTCCTCCAGAAACAGCTCAGTAAACGGTAAATATACGCAGGGGCCCGCAGTGACAGAGGGCTGAGGAGCAGCTCAAGGTAACCGCGCACCTGTGTCTCCACAACACGTGGGGACGCGCCATTCAGACGCCGGGAGCGACCCAAGACCCCAGGAGGCACGGGACCCTGCATGTCTCCGCGTTTCCTTAGCAGCACAGGTCTGGGCGGCTCCCACCACCTCACCTGTCCACGCACCGACACACACAGGGAGCGACCCCGGCGCCCGGGAGGCCCGGGACAATGCATGTCTCCCAGCTCCCTAAACGGCACAGGTCTGAGCGGCTCCCACCACCTCACCTGTCCACGCACCGACACACACAGGGAGCGACCCCGGCGCCCGGGAGGCCCGGGACCCTCCATGTCTCCCAGCTCCCTAAACGGCACAGGTCTGAGCGGCTCCCACCACCTCACCTGTCCACGCACCGACACACACAGGGAGCGACCCAGGTGCCCGGGAGGGCCGGGACCCTCCATTTCTCCCCGCCCCCTGAGCAGCACAAGTCTGAGCGGCTCCCACCACCTCACCTGTCCACGCACCGACACACACAGGGAGCGACCCAGGTGCCCGGGAGACCCGGGACCATGCATGTCTCCCCGCCCCCTGAGCAGCACAAGTCTGAGCGGCTCCCACCACCTCACCTGTCCACGCACCGACACACACAGGGAGCGACCCCGGCGCCCGGGAGGCCCGGGACCCCGCAAGTCTTCCAGCTCCCGCAGCAGCAGACGTCTGCGCGGCTCCCATGCCGCCCACCACCTCACCTGTCCACGCAGCGACACACAGGGAGTGACCCAGGCGCCCGGGAGACCCGGGACCCTGCTTGTTTCCCAGCTCACTCAGCAGCACTGGGGTGCGCTGGTGCCCACCACCTCACCTGTCCACGCACCGACACACACGGGCCTCCAGGAAGCAGTTGCTGCCACACAACGGAGGAGCCGGACGAACGCCTACCAAGAAGGCACACTTCCGCTTCCGGTGGGCAGGAGAAGCAGCACAAGTCCAATAGGAACACAGAAACTAGTGATTAATCTCATTCATTGGACATATGGGAAAACGTAAAACAAAATAACAACGAAAATATTCATGAATTTATCAAGTAAAGCAGGTAATATGGCCAGGTAGCATTCAAACCAAGAAAGCATTGAGCATTGAATATTTGTAATTGATTTGTCTAATAGAGCACACACGAGTAGGAAAAAAATAAGCATACAAAATCACAGCTGATCTTAGGTACAATCAGGTAGGTTCCAACTCATAGTGACCATACGTAGAACAGAACCAAACACTGTCCGGTCCTGCACCATCTTCACAACCATTGCTATTCTTGATCCCATCATTGCAGCCACTGTGTCAATCCACCTCATTTAAGGTCTTCCTCTCTTTCGTCTACTTTAACAAGCATGATGTCCTTCTCCAGGGACTTCTCCCTCCTGATAATGGCCAAAGTACGTCAGACGAATTCTCGCCATCCTCGCTTCTAAGTAGCATTCTGGTTGTACTTCTTCCAAGACAGATTCCTTCGTTTTTCTGGCAGTCCATAGTACATTCATTATTCTTCACCAACACGGCAACTCAAAGGCATCAGTTCTTGAGTCTTCCTTATTCATTTCCAGCTTTTCTATGCATATGAAATACTATTGGTTGGGTCAGGTGCACCTTATTTCTCAAAGTGATATTTCTGCTTTTAACAGTTTAAACTGGTCTTTTGCAATAGTTTTGCCCAATTCATCATTTGATTTCTTGACTGCTGCTTCCATGGGTAAAAGTTTCTGTAAAAAATAGCTCTAAGAAACTCAATAGGAGGATGCTCTTTAGTAGCAATTACAGAGGGGCAAATCAATACCATAGACATACTATTTCACTTCCACTAGGATAGCCAAATTAAAAAAATCAAGAAAAATAACAAGTTAGGATGTAGGGAAATTGGAAACACCTATTGCTAGTCGGAATGCAAAATGGTAAAGCCCTCCAGCAAAACTGTAGTGTTTCCTCAAAACTAAAAATAGAACTTTCATGTGACCAAGCAACTCCACTCCTACTTACATAACCAAAAGACTTGCAAGCAGAGGCTCAGAGACTTGTACATCCATGTTCACTGCAGCACTGTTCACAATAGCCAAAAAGTAGAAGCAACATAAATGCCCATCTACATTTGAACGGATAAACAAAATGTAGAAGAAATGAACTATCAGTACACATGCTACAATAGAGATGGAGCTGGAAGACATTCTGCTGAGTGAAATAAGTCAATCGCAGAAGGACAAATACTGTACGACTTGACTGATGTAAAAATGCAAACCCAAGTCCACCGCCATCCAGTCGATTCTGACTCATGGGCAATCCTATAGGACAGAATAGAACTGACCTATAGGGCTCTAAAGCTGTAATATTTACGGAAGCAGACCGTTACATCTTTCTCCTGTGGAGTGACTGGTGAGTTCAAACCGCCAACCTTTCAATTAGCAGTCGAGTGCTTAACCACTCCGATACCAGGGCTCCGTAAAAAGACAAGAAAAGCAAATGTGTGGAGAAGAAATTTCATTAGTGGTTATTGAGGTGAGAGGGAAAGGAAAACGAAAATGAGATGGGGTTAAAGGTGATAGAAATACCACATTGATTAAGGGCAGTGTTGCATGGCCGATTATTCTAATAACTACCGGTAAGTTGGAACCTGTAAAAAGTTGAATTAGCAAAATTTGTGTAATATATTCACAACAATAACAACAACAACAAAAGTTCTTGCTGAGGCTGCTTAAATCTCATGAGATTTAGAGGTTTATGACCATGGTTTCATGGGACATCCCAGTTAATTGGCCTAATGACATGTTTAGTGCTTCTGTTCTACCTTCTAGTTTGTTGTGTAGCACCAGGTGTGTTAAAAGCTTACAAGCTTCCATCCAAGGTACACAGGTGGACTCTGTTCACCTGAAGCAACAGAAGAAGGAGAGTCAAGAATAGGAGGAAGATATGGAATACGTGGCTAATTGGCTTCATGAACAACTGCCTTCTTTGCTATGTGATCAGAAGAACTGGATTGTGCCTGGCTACCATTAGTGAACATTTTGATCAAAGATTTCATAAAAGAATCCTGATGAAAAGGGGGAAAATGCAGGACAGAATTTTTAAAAATTCATGGACTCCAGACTTCCTGGAGCCATGAACGTTGGATAAACCCCTGAAACTCTTCCCCTGAGATAATCTTTAAACCTTAAACCAGTAAGAATTCCCTGAAGTCTTCTTAAAACCAAACGATGTTTAGCTTAACTACTGAAAAATGTCTGCATTGAGCATTATAAACTTTTAATGACTATAAGGTATCAAACTGACAGCAACAACTCCAAAAATTTGACAGGAATCAGAGGAGTCAGTGAATTTATGTTAATAGGGGAAGAACAGCTTAGAAAAGGATGGTGAGAATGGTTGCACACCTTGAAGAATATCATCTGTCACTAAATTGTACATATGGAAACTCCTGAATTAGTGTATGGTTTGCTATGCATATTCCCAACAAAAACAAAAACATTAGAAAAAAATTTTTAGATTCAACAAAAGATATATAAGAAAGACTGTTTAAAAGATTTATTGAATGTTATGAGTTACATGAAATGTGTTGTCAAATCAGAAGTGTCAAATTTTCTTTGGGTTAAAAATTTATGTGTCAGCGTGCCTGATACTAGACAACAAGCACATGATACTGTCATAATTTTATTTTTTAATTAGTCATTATTTCTTTTGAATCTAGCATCATCTGAGGCAATGTCTTTAATGGGGAATTCCCATCATTTACCTATGGAGGGTTTTTTTTTTTTTTTTAATTACTCTTCAGATGTTTAGAGACTTAATCCAAAACACCAAAACCAAACCTATTACTGTGTCGTCAATTTTGAGTAGAACTACCCCATAGGGTTTCCAAGGAGTGGCTGGCGGATTTGAACCAACTAACCTTTGGTTTAGAAGCAGAGCTGATAACAACTGTGCACCAGGGCTCCAAAAACTTGATGGCCTTGTTATACTTGGGGTATCCTGTATTTTTACGGAAATAACGAGGGCCTTCTGTTTTTCTTTGCCAACTGCACTTTCCCCCCACAAGGCATTTTCATAAGTGCCGCTATGCCAATTTTTTTCATGTTGCTGTAATAAAAACTAGCATACGGCGCTTAGCAAAATACTTCATGGAAAAAGGCACGGTTGCAAAACAAAAGTAGAAGGTACACATTATTTCTGTAAAAATATGGTATCCTGACTATATAGTAGTACATCTCAAGATTACTATGTGTTATATCCAAAGTTCTTTGAAGATAAGGTTAGTTATTGTTCAGAATTTTTTTTCCTAAATTTTTTTAAATTGTCTTCATTTAACTTTGCATTACTTTTGTAATTAATTTCCATTAGATCTTTCACTTTTAAGAATTATTATAAATTAATCATGGCCTTTTAAAGTTTTGTCATTTGCATATAAGTTTTTATCTTGCTGCCTCACTGAAAATGCTTGATCAAAATAGTCCTACAAAAGATGGACTACATTGGACGTATGAAAAAGGTGTGATATTTTGAAGATGGAATACACTAGGCTGAATTAAGATTTCCAGAACTCTCGTGTAGAAGTTGATGGGTTTACAGACTGCTGCTGATCCAGGATTATGTAGAACTGAAAGTAACTACACAGGACTGAGTGGACTAAAAGGTTACTATGATTACAGTTACTAGATCAGACTCAAGCTTGAGAACAAAAGAGGACAGAGGAACATCACAAATTTAATGGTCTGTGAGGCCAGCTCACAAATCAAGCTTCTACCCTTAAACAACATAAGGGAAAACAAATAGGGATTCCAGTTTCTTAAACGGTATACAGCATTTCTTTGGTAAGATCAAGTCAATTCCACAAAAACACAGGTTTTAGATAAAACTGATTAACTTGCCAGAGTCTCACATGGAGGTATATCAGACCCTCTGCCAAAACCTGATCACCAAAAAAAGTGCCCCACAGAGGAAAATAGACAATGCAAATGGGAACTCATTTTCCCAAAGTGATCACTGAAATTCCGAAATTCTACTAAAGTCAGCTTATAGCGTTTTGGAACATGAACCCCAAACCAGTGCCCAGTAGAGGGAGCCCCAGGCTCACCTGTTGTCTTACTCATCTAGTGCTGCTATATCCGAAATACCCCAAGTGGATGGCTTTAACAGCTCTTTTCACTTTCTTCTGAGTCCTCACCACAATTGTCTTTGATGTCCAGAATTCCACCAACACTCTCTTCAAGGCAATCTACGCTTCTACTCTTGGGCGCTTTAAAACTCGTCCAGCCTCTATCCATTCCCAGTTGAAAAACAAAAAACCACATGGCTTTAATAAACAGAAATTTGTTCTCTCACTGTTTAGAATACTGCAGGTCCAAATTAAGGGTGCCATCTCCGGGGGAAGGCTTTCTCTCTTTTGGCTCTTGGGGAATGTCCTTGTCATCAGTCTTCACCTGGTTAAGGAGCTTCTCTGCACAGGTTTGCAAGACAACTTTTTCTGAGAATGTACAGGTTAGGTACACTGTTTGTATCCAGGGACCCTGGGGAAAAGCTGACAACATTCTTTCTTAGCTCGGTTACAAAGAGAAACATTTCTTTAGATACCACATTAAGCCTGTACGAAAATTAACTGTTGTCATGTAAAAGCGGAAATAACAAAATGGAGTCACAAGGCCTAAGCTCGAACTAGCCTTTTCAGGTACACCGAACGCTTCTATTTTGAAAGCTCTTACACAGAGGGAAAGGAAAATCAAAGAAGTATCCACATTGTTAGATTACGTGTCTCTCATGGCACAGAGATTGGGATTACTGACCTGTTGATGTCGAGTGGATTACAACTCATAAGGACTCTATAGGACAGAATAGGATTGTCCCATAGGGTTTCCAAGGCTGTAATTTTTACAGAAGCAGACTGCCACGTCTTCCTTCCGCAGAGCAGCTGGTGGGTTTCAAACGCCTATCTTCCATTAGCAGTTGAACACTTAGCCACTGTGCTAACAGGGCTCCTTTTTCATTACGAAAAGATGAAAATAAACACATTTAGATATCCGTGGGTCAAATTCTACTCCACCAAAACTACAATTTAGAAGCTTCCTGACATAAACAACTCGGTTATTTAACTAAAAATGAGAGGTGGCAAACTACAGAATGTATATGTTTTCATGATTCGAGAGCCAACTCACATGATAAGGAAAACAGTTGATGAACTGTTGTAGATGGAAGAAAGGAGAATTCTCAGACTAAACCTCTGTGTTGCACATGCCTTCTTTTATCTGTTAGTTTTGAACTCCCAGCGGATCAACAGTTCTATCCAAGGACTTGTCTGACTTGGACATGCCCACCCAACCTCACGTCTTGGCGATTCTTGGAATTTGAGATTTTAGAGTTGTAAAGACCCCACATCCAGCCTAGTCTCTTATCCAGGTGGGTGAGGGGTAGAACACAGATTCATAGGCCCTCAAGATCTCAGCATAGCAAGGTTTTATAAATTTTTGTATGAGTGACTTATCTGATTTGTAAACTGTTACTTAAAGCACAATAAAAATAAAAAATGATGAAGAAGGAAATGGTTTGTGAGACATATTTACAACAATCAAAAAAGGGATGCTGAATCTGCTGAAATCTCATCAGATTTGATTTCTTGGGTTGGGCGTTTAGGATCATGTTTTCATGGCATATTCTGATTAATTGGCCTAATAACATGCTTAGTACTGATACTTTCTAGTTTGTTGTGTAGTGACTGGTGGCTTAAACACATACAAGGGGCCATGAAAGGCATAGCAGTTGGTCGGTATTCACCTGGAACAACAGAGGAAAAACGTGAGACAGGAAAATAAGGGAAGTGTACGTAATTGTCTCCATGAAAACCTGCTTCAAGTACCATGAGACCAGAAGAACTGGATGGTACCCAACTACCATTAATGAACATTTTGATCAAAGACTCTATAGAAGAATCCTCCTAAAAAGGGATAAAATACAGATAAGAATTTCAAAATCTCACGGACTCCGTCTTCTTGAATCCATAAAGATTGAATGAACCCCTGAAACTATTGCTCTGAGATAAACATTAATGCTTAAACCAAAAATATCCCCTGAAGACTTCTTAAAACTGAACAGTAGTTTAACTTAACTACTAAAAAATGCATGCCTTGAGCGTACTACCCTTTTAAGAACTATCTATGTGGGATCAAATTGACAACAGCAGCAGGGAAGATTAGATAGGAAACTTAGGGAGCAATGAATTTATGTTAAAGGGGGAAGAAGAACGCAGAAAAGGAGGATGAGAATGGTTACACAACTTGAAGAATCAATGTCACTAAATGGTACATGTAGAAACTGTTGAATTGGTGTATGTTTTGCTATGTGTATACTCAACAACAACAAAATAAGTAACATTCAGAGAAGGTCCTTATCTCTTCTGAGCTGCTTCTGAGTGTTCTTCATGTGGCTTGTCAACTCTCTTCCTCCATCTCAGTTTCTCTGGCTGACTTGTTGGGTCTCTTTTATATCTCAAAAGACATTGACTCAAGACACAGCCAGCACTAATCCTGTCTCATTAACATAACAAAGGCAACCCATTCCCAAATGGGAATATAAGCACAGATATACAGGGCAGGATTTATGACAATACTTTTGGGAGAGAGAATTCAGTCTGTAACGTTCCACGCTTTGGCCCCCAAATTGAATATATCTGCCACAATCAAAACCCATTCACCCCATCACATCATTCCAAAAGTCTTAAATCAACTCTAAGTTCAAAATCTCATCTTCCAAGTCATCTAGATCAAATACGGGTGAGACTTGAGGCATATTCCAACCTCGGACAAAATTCCTCTTCATCTGTGAACCTGGGAAATCTAGGCTACAAATTATCTGTTTCCAAAGTACAATAATAGAACAGACACAAGGTTGACATTTCCATCACAAGAGGGGCAAATTAGAGGGCAAGAAGGGATAAGGGGCACCACATAAGTCCAAAACCCAGCACCCCAACATATATTATCCCTCAAGTCTTCAAAATAATCCTCTGGTCTCTGAGAACATCCAGGCAATGACCCTGCATTCCAGAGTCTAGGTGTTGACCATGATCTTTGGATTCTGGGTGTAGGCCCCTGAATCCTGAGCTTCAACTTGGCCTTTGAGGCCCACTGCGATGGCAACATTGCTCCCTTGCCTTGGGCGGCCCCATTCTTCTAATCCCTCCAGCAACCCCACCACCTCAAACCCAATAAACCCTGCTCTTTTTTGTATGTGGGCTTTAGTTGAAAATTTACAGCTCAAGTTAGTTTCTCATACAAAAGTTTATACACACATTGTTATGTGACCCTAGTTGCTATCCCTGTAATGTGACCACACATTTCTCCTTTCCACCCCGGATTTTCCGTGTCCATTCAACTAGCTCCTATCCCTTTTGCTGTCTCATCTCGCCTCTGGACAGGAGCTGCCCATTTAGTCTTGAGTATCTGCTTGAACTAAGAAGCACACTCTTCATGAGTATCATTTTATGCGTTATAGTGCAGTCTATTCTATGTCTCAAGAGTTGGCTTTGGGAATGGTTTTAGTTCTGGGTGAACAGAGAGTCCAGGGGTCATGTTTTCTGGGGTTCGTCCAGTCTCAGTCAGACCACTAAGTCTGGTTTTTTACTAGAATTTGAGTTCTGCATGGTGCTTTTCTCCTGCTCTGTCAGGGGCTCTCTATTGTGTTCCCTGTTAGGGCAGTCATTGGTGGTAGCTGTGCACCATCTAGTTCTTCTGGTGTCAGGGTGATGGACCCTCTGGTTTATGTGGACCTTTCTGTCTCAGCACTACACATTTATTCAAAACCCTTTGCTTGTCAGCATGCTGGGTGTTCTTCCTGACCCTTTGACTGAGCTGGCACTTTCTGTGCAGTGATTGAAATCCCACGCTATTTCTGTGAGCTCACCAAAGTCCTCAAGCTTGCCTACTCCAACACCTTCATCAATAACCTTGTGTTATATATTGTGACAGACGTCATGGTTTTTCTTCCTCTTGCTTGGATCCTTTTCATATATGCCAAACTGCGTATTATATACTGAGCATCTGAAGAAAGGAAGGGAAGTGACTTAGTTACCTAGAGTTGCTGTAACAGAAACACCAGAAGTGGGTGGCTTTACCAAATTTGTTTTCTCACAGTTTAGGAGGCTTGAAGCCTAAATTCAGGGTGCTGCCTTTAGGGAAATGCTTTCTCTTTCTGTCGGCTCCAGGGGAACGTCCTTGTCTCAGGTCGTGTTTTTCTGTTCCTTGATGATCTTCACGTGATGTGGCATCTGTTTCCCTCGATCTCTGCGTGTTTGTTTGGTTGCTTCCTTAAAATTTCTCTTTTTATATCTCAAAAACAGATTGATTTAAGTAAGATTTCTGAGATTTGAAAAGTGATTCATACTATCTTCACTAACACTGTCTCATTAACATAAGAAAACCCACTCCCAGACGGAATTATAACCACAGGATAGGGTTTAGGATTTACAACACAGATTTCTGGGGGACACAACTCAATACATAACATTTTACTTTTTGACTTCCCCCAAATTCATGTCCTCACCACATGCAAAAAACATTCACCATGGCCCACCATCCTAAATTTCTTAAATCGACTCCAAGCCCAAAATCTCATCTTCTGAAACCTGTAAATGAAATATGGGGCACAATTCCTTTGCATCTGCAAACCCGTGAAACCTAGACTACAAGTTATCTGTTTCCAAAGTACAATGGTGGAACAGGCACAAGGTAAACATTTCCATTACAAATGGGGGAAATCGGAGGGAAAGAAGGGATAATGGGCACCAACCAAGTCCAAAACCCAGCAGAACAAATTTCATTAGTTCTCAAGGCTTGAAAATAATCCTCTGTTCCCTGAGAGCATCTGGGCAATGTTCCCACCCTCCAGAGCGTGGGTGTTGGCCATGCTTTCTGGATTCTGGTTGGAGGTCTCTCGGCTTGGGGTTTCACACCTAACTTCCAAAGCCACTGGGTTGGCAACTCTGCTCCCTTGGCTTTAGGTAGCCCTATCCTCCTAGTCCGCCTGAGCGGCGACTATTTCCCCTCGACCCTGGCAGACACCATTCTCCTGCCCCTTGTGCATGCCATCCCCACTCCCTCAGCTTTCAGCAGCAGACCAACCCTCTTGGCACAACTGAATGGCAGCCGCACATGCCAAAACCGAGTTGCTGGAGATTTAAGTCTTTGAAACCGAGGAGGGTGTGTCTGCACCCTTTGAAACCCAGGAGTTCTTGGCTCCACCCTTCGACAATCAGTCAGCCCTGGTTCTAGTGTTCCTTCCAACTTCTCTACTGATCTCAGAGCAGCTGCAGGGATGATTCTTCTCTTGGAGGACAACAGACGTAGCTCCTCTGCCCATTTTCTTGCCTGTAGAATTCCAGGAGGCAGAGGTCTTTCCTTTTGCAGCCACATCCTTAGCAAACATTCTAGGACACGTGTCCTTAGTTTGTTCAACAGAATTTTCCAAACCTTTAAGTTCTGTTTTCATGTTGCACAGTTCATTTTTAAGTCCATCTCTTTCCTCTTGCATTTTACTATTAGCAAAAGAAGAAACCATGTGACCTCTTTAAGACCTTGCTTAGAAATCCCGTTGCCCTTATATCCCGGTTCATCAGTTATAAGTTTTGCCTCCCACAAAACATTTGGACATAATTCAGGCAAGCTCTTTGACGTTGCCTAAAAAGAATTAGTCCTCCTCCATCGTCCAATCACAGGTTCACCTTTTAAAGCCCCAGCAGAAGCACATTTAATGTCCACATGTCTAGCAACATTCTGTTGATGGCACCAACCTACTCTCTGAAATGATGGAGAATTTTCTCTAGGGCTCTCCTCACTTCTTTCTGAGCCCTCACCAGAATTGCTTCTGATGTCCATAGTTCTACCGACCTTCTCTTGAAGACCATCTAGGCTTTGACTATTACGCACATTAAAACTCTTCCAGGCTTTTCCTATTACCCAATTCGAAAACCACTTCCACATTTTAGATATTTTTTAGAGCAGCATCCCACTGACCCATTACAAATTCTTAGTTGTCTAGTGTTGATATAACAGAAATAACACAAGTGGGTGGCTGTAACAAACAAAGCTATTTTCGCAACAGTTTAGGGAGCTGGAAGTTCAAATTCAGGGCACCAGCTCTAGGGAAGCCTTCCTTTCTCTGTGGCCTCTGAGGAAAGGTCCTTGTCTCTTCTCAGCTTCTGATCTCAGTTTCTTGCTTATCTTCATGTGGTGTGGCATCTGTCTTCCCCCAGCTCTGCTTGTCTGCTTGATTGCTTGCTCAATCTGATTTTTTTTACATCTCCAAAGAGATTGACTTAAGACATACCTTACACTGATATTGCCTCATTAACATAACCAAGAAACCCCACTCCCAAATAGGACTATATCCACAAGTATAGGGATTAAGTTTTATAACACATACTTTTGGGGGATACAGATTTGATCCGTAACGGGAAGTATAAAGCATTTTCTCCTGTGGGTCTCACCTCTCGTTTGTCTCCTCGTTCTACGAAGCCTGCCTGCTTATGTCTGTGTGTTCTACATCCACATCACTTGTGCAGGGGTGATTGCCGTTCTGTACACGTTGGTCGCTTCCATGACAAAGCCCTTCATCTACAACTTGGTGAACAAAGGCATAAAGGGAGCCCTGCAGACATTTCTCTACAGTGAGTCTTCCTGCCAGAGACATCGCCAATGTCCTGTGCTGGACACATGAGTCCACGGGTGATGGAACAGTGCAGTTAATAGTGTGAACTCTTAGGTTTTCCTTTCCTGGCTTGAAAATCTTGATGCCACCTTAATAGAAGGTGGTTTTGAGAAATATGCTTAGCTTCCCTGTGCCTCAGTTTCCTCATCTGGGAAAGAGAGGCTATGACAACATGTGCCACATGTGGTTGATATGAGGATTAAATGAGCTAATATGGTAAATCACCAGCACAAGAAATACCACGTGAAGTTCCAAGTAGATGTTGGCTATTGTTATGTAAAAGGGAAGTTTTCATGTGTCCCTGGATTTTGTCCCATACTGTTAGGCCACTTTTTGGCCACGTGCAACGGCTTCCACCAGGGCTCCGTAGCCCAGGATGCATGTAGGATGTTCAGCAGCCTCCTTGGCCTCTAAAACACTAGAGTGTATTAGCACGTGCCTCCCTCGCAGTGTTTCCAGATATTGCCACATATCCTGAGGTGGAAAATGATCCCCAGTTGACAATCACTGGTGTAGGCGGAGTGTCTCCAAAACAGAAAGAAAACATTTCATAAGGCTATAAGGAAATAAATGGGGACTACATCCTTGTCACATCTGGGAATTTGGGAAATATGATTAGGGACTGGACTTGTGTTAAAAGAGCAGAAGGGATGGAGACTTACAATTTTCCTAGATTCATATTTTCTACAATTCACTCCCCCCCCCCCTTTTTTTTTTAATGTGCCTTTGTAATCCTTGGCTAAAGAGTGAACCTCAGGAGTGAGTTCAGGACTGAGTTAAAAGGCTGTCTGGGGGCCATACTCTCGGGGTTTCTCAGTCTCTGTCAGAACAGTAAGTCTGGTTTTCTCTTGTGAGTTTGGATTTTGTTCTACTTTTTCCTCCAGGTCTGTCTGGGATCCTCTATTGTGATCCCTGTCAGAGCAGTTGGTGTTGATAGCGGGGCACCATCTGGTTGTGCTGGACTGTCTCGTGGAGGCTGTGGTAGTTGTTCATTACTGCTTTACCTTGTGTCTGTGCTGTTCTTCATTATTCCTTGCTCCATACAAGGTGAGAAAAGTGGAGCATCTTAGATGGCCACTCACGAGGTTTTAAGACCCCAGATGCTACTCAACAAAGTAGGATGCAGAACACTTACCTTTTAAAGTGTGTTATGCCAATTGAGCTAAATATTAATGAGTCAATGGTCCCTAGCCCTCAGTCCAGTAATTCGGTCCCTCAGGGAATTTGGATTTGTCTATGAAGTTTCCATGACCTTGGCTTGATCAAGTTCTGCTGACTTCCCCAGTATTCCCCAGTGCCTTAGCCTTCATCAAAGCTTCCTCTTAACTATTCACGAGTATTTTTCTTTCCCTCCTCGCCCTTCCACTGTAACCATCAAAGATTGTTTCTGTGTGTAAAACTTCTTGAGTTTTTTAATAGTGGTCTCGAACAGTATTCGTCCTTTTGTGATTGACCCATTTCACTCATTAAAATGCCCTCCCAACTGATCTGTGTTGTGAGATGTTCCGCAGATTCAACATTCATTATGTTTGCATAGTATTTCATTGTGTTCAGGTACCATAGGTTGTTTACCCATTGTCATGGGTTGAATTGCATCCCCCCCAAAATATCTCTCAATTTCGATAGGTCATCATTCCCTTGTATGATTGTCTACCATTTTATCTTCTGATTTCTCTGTGTTGTAAATCCTATCACTATGATGTAATAAGATGAATTAGCGGCAGGCAAAAAAAAAAAAAATTTTTTTATATTGATGAGGTCTACAAGCCTAGGTAGTGTCTTAAGGCGATCTCTTCTGAGATATAAAAGAGAGAAACCATCAGAGAGACATGGGGACCTCATACCGCCAAGTAAGCAGCGACAGCAGCAGTGTGTGTCCTTTGGACCTGACGTTCCTGCACTGGGATGCTCCCAGACCAAGGGAAGACTGATGACAAGGAACTTCCTCCAGAGCCAGCACAGACAGAAAGACTTCCCTTGGAGAGGACAGTGCCTTGAATTCAGACTTCTAGCCTTCTGGACTGTGAGAGAATAAAATTTCTCTGTGTTAAAACCATCCACTTGTGGCATTTCTCTTACAGCAGCACTCGTTGACTAAGACATCCATTCACCTGTGGATGGGCACTTAGGTTATTTCCATCTTTTTGCTATTGTAGACAATGCTGCAGTGAACATGCGTATGGGTATGTCTATTTCTGTGATGGCTCATTTCTCTAGGGTATATTCCTAGGAGTGGCATTGCTGAATCCTATGGTATTTCTATTTCTAGCTTTTTATGGAAGCACCAAATCGTCTTCCAAAATGGTTGTACCACTTTACATTCTCACCAGCAGTGCATAAGAGTTCGAATCTCCCTTGTCTGAGTCATCTAGTGCTGCTATAACTGAGATACCACAAGTGGATGGCTTTAACAAAGAGAAATTTATTTCTTCACAGTAAAGTAGGCTAAAAGTCCAAATTTGAGACGTCGGCTCCAGGGAAAGGCTTTTACTGTCAGCCTTCTCCTCAATCTATCCCAGCTTTGGAAGCCTCTCTGAGCAGGGACCCTGGGTCCAAAGGACACGCTCTGCTCCCGGCAGTGCTTTCCGGTATGAGGTTCCCCTGTCTCTCTGCTCACTTCTTTTTCCTTTTATCTCTCATGAAAGGTGGTGCATGCCACACCCCAGGGAAACTCCCTTTTCACTGGATCAGGGAGGTGACCTGGTAAGGGTGTTATATCCCACGCTAATCCTCTTTAACATAAAACTACAATCACAAAATGGAGGACAACCACAGAATACTGGAAATCATGACTTAACCAAGTTAATACATTTCCGGGGGGACATAATTGAACCCATGACATCCCTGCAACCTCTCCAGCATTGATTTTTGGGTTTTTGTTGTTGTTGTTCTTACGTGCCAATAATGTTGGGGTGAGAAGGTAGCTCATAGTTTTCCTTAACTTAATGTGGTTTAGGTGAAAGTTTACAATTCAAGTCAGTCTCTCATACAAAAAGCTGTGCAGACCTTGCTATGCAGTCCCAGCTGTGCTCCCCTTAATGAGACAGCACATTCCTCCTCTCCAACCTGCATTCCCTGTGTCCATTCAGCCAGCTCCTGTCCCCCTCTTCCTTCTCATCTCGCCACCACACAGGAGTTGCCCACATAATCCTATGTGTCTGCTTGAGCCATGAAGTTCACTCCTAAGCAGCATCATTGTCTTATAGTCCAGGCCAATCGCTGTGTGTAGAGGTGGTTTCGGGAATGGTTCCAATCTTGGGCTATCAAAGGGTTCGGGGACCTTGGCTGTCAGGGTCCCTAGGTCTCAGGCAGACCATTAAGCCTGGGCTTTTTATGAGATTTTAAGATCTGCATCCCACTATTGTCCTGTTCCATCAGGTATTCTCTGTTGTGTTCTCCCAGGGCAATGATCACCAGCAGCTGGGCACCATCTAGTTCTTTGAGTCTTAGGCTGGTGGAGTCTCTGGTTTATCTGGCCCTGTTTCTTGGGCTTGTATTTATCTTGAGTCTTTGGTGTTCTTCATTCTCCTTTGCTCCAGGTGGGTTCAGACCAATTGATGCATCTTAGACGGCCGCTTCCTAGCGTTTAAAACCCCAGCGGCCTCTCACCAAAGTGGAATGCAGACTGGTTTTTTAATACATTTTGTTATGCCAGTTGACCGACATGTCCCTTGCAACCATTGTCTCCAGACACCTGTCCTTACTACTCTGGCCTTTGAAGCTTTTGGTTGTATTGAGGAAATTCCTTTTGGTTTTCTTCAGTTGTACTTCCCATCGCCTACATTTTTGTCTGCTATCTAGTTAGTGAATATCCCTCTCTCCCTGCCTCATTGTAGTTTTCATTTGCATTTCTTTAATGGCTAGTGATGGTGAGCATTTTCTCAATCCTGTTAGCTGCCCCACATTACCATTATTAATGAAATTCTGCAGCTTTGGAAGTTATCAGAAATGAAATGGAACTCATAAACATCAATATCCTAGGCATTACTGAGCTGAAATGGACTGGTATGGGCCATGTCAGACATTTGTATGACCAACTATGCCAGGAATGACAAATTGAAGAGGAAAGGAATCGCATTCATGATCAAAAAGAACATTTCAAGATCCTGCATTACAACACTGTCAATGACAGCATAATAGCCATATGCCTACAAGAAAGAACAGTTAATACATATATTATTCAAATTTATGCATCAACAACTAACGCCACAGATGAAGAAATTGAATATTTATTCAACCACAAAGAGAAATGAAGTTCTGGTATATGCAAGGTGATCGTGAACCTTGAGCACATATTACGACGAGTGAAATAAGCCAGACACTAAAGGACGAATTTCATACAATTCCGTTTATGTGAAATGTCCAGAATTGGCAAAGGCAGAGAGAACAGTTTATTCTTAGTTACCAGGCGCTGGAGGGAGTGGAAATGGGGACTTATTGCTTGTTGGGTACAGAGTTTCTCTTTGGGGTGATGAAAAAAAAACCTCTCTTATTCTTTAGGTGAAACATTACACCTTAAGTTAGTTTCTTATTAAGAAATTTACATAGATATTGTTTTGTGGCATTAGTTGAAATCCCCTGGGTTCCCTGTGTCCATTTGACCAATTTCCCTGTCCCTTCCTGCCTTCTCATCCTGCTTTTGGGCAGGAGCTACCTATTTGGTCTTATAAATCTAATTGAACTAAGAAGCACATTCGTCATGCTTATTACTTCCGGTTTTGCACTCCTGTCTAATCTTTGTCTGAGGAGTGGGCTTGGAGAATGGTTTCAGTTAGCGGTTCGCAGTGCGTCTGGGGGCCAAGGTCTCGGGGGCTCCTCCAGTCTCTGTCAGACCATGAAATCTGCTCAAACATGAATCTGAGCTCTGTTCTACATTTGTATCCTGTTTTGTCCGAGAATGTGTGTTGTGTTCCCTGGTAGGACACTCATTGCTGGCAGCCAGGCACCATCTAGTTGTTCTGGTCTCAGGCTGGTGCAGTCTCTGCTTCATGTACTCCTTTAGTACTTTGGGCTAATATTTTCTGTGTGTGTGTGGTTTTCTTCATTCTCCTTTGCTCCAAATGGGATGGGATGAAGAATTTTTGAAAGAGGGTTGATGGTTGCACAACATTGTCAATGTAACTAATGCATTTGTACACTTAAGATGTTTAAAATGGCAAATTTATTTTTTACGTGTATTTTACAATAGTTTTTAAATTCACTTATAAGAAACAAAAACAAATAATGTCTACTTAGCTCATACAAAAAAGATATCAGAAACTTCGATAGATTCTGCACCCTCTGTTATAAAAACAAAACAAAAATGGGATGCCATATTTTTCATAGTTTTGAAATTGACTATTTTTAGAGACGTATTTACTAAAAAATTGTGCATCAAGTACACAGTCCCCATGCACCCCACCTACACCCAGTGTTTCTCCTATTAACATCTTGCATCACTGTGGTGTGGGGTACGTTTGTAACAACTGGCACATCAATAGTGAGACGTGGTTTTTAACTAAAATACATAGACTTCATCAGGGTTCACTCTTTGTGTTAGGTTTTGATAAATGCATAATGTCATGAGTCCATCATTACATACCCTACAGAATAGTTACGCAGTTGTAAAAATTCCCTGGGCTCCACCTATTCGTTCCTCCTCCCTCTCCCCAAACCCCTGGCAATCAATGATCTTTGTACTGCCTCTACACTTCATACTTTTCTAGAACGTCATCGGCTTGGGATCACACAGGATGTAGCTTTTCTAGACCAGCTTCTTTCATTTAGTGTGGATTTGAGATTCTTCCATAACTTTTCCTACCTTGATAGCTTAATTATTTTCATCGCTGAATAATACACCATTGCATGGATGTCTCACTATTTGTTTACCCATTTACCTATTCAATGACATTTTGGGTGCTTTCAATTATTGTAATTATGAAGAAAGCTGCTATAAACATTTGTGAGCAGGTTTTTATATGGATATATGTTTTTAACTCATGTGGGTAAATATCTAGGAGTGTTACTGCTGGATCAGAATGGGAGGCCTGTGTTTAGATTTTGAAGGAACTGTCAGCTTGTATTCCAAAGTGGAATTCCCATGGAATACAATTTTTTTCAAAAAACACTCTTAAACTAAATACAAGAAGAGTGCATTTCATTGTATACAAAATAACATCCATAAAAATATTAACAAATATAAAACCACATTTGCTCCTGGCTAGTCCCTACAGGCTTATTTGTTATAGTCAAGGACTTTCCGAAAGGTAAAATTTGGCTTGGACTGAGAAAGTAAGAAACACTGATGAAGACAACTCCATAGTGAAAATGAAACTTTCATAGGCACAAAGGAATTCGAATGACCCCTTCTTGGAGGTAGTACTGCTTTGTTACACACTGAGAAACTTTGTTCTTTTATCACTGACTTTCAGAAATTTGCTGTTTGAAATTACAGAATTAAGAATGAAACACCCCCCTTTAGACAGAGTAGTCTCTCCACAGTGAGATCTTATATGTGATATGAGGTGTGATGAACAAGGAAAGGCTTTCTCACACTCCTGACATTCCTAAGTCCTCCACGATGAGTTTTTATATGTCTTCTGAAGGACGAGAAATCACGAAGGCCTTCCCACATTCCTTACATTGATATGGCCTCTCTCCAGTATGAACTCTTCTATGTGTCACGAGGTCTGAGGACTGTCTAAAGGCTTTCCCACACTGTTTACATTCATAAGGCTTCTCTCCACTGTGAGTTCTTATATGTTTAGTGAGGAATGAGACCTGACTAAAGGCTTTCCCACATTGTGTACGTTTATATGCCTTGTCTCCACTGTGAGTTCTTCTGTGATTACTGAGATGTGAGGAACAATTAAAGGCTTTTCCACATTCCTTACATTCGTAAGGCCTTTCTCCACTGTGAATCCTTCTATGTACAGTGAGGTTTGAGGATTGCCTAAAAACTTTCCCACATTCCTTACATTCATAAGGCCTCTCTCCACTGTGAATTCTTATATGTGAAGTGAAGGTAGAAGAATACTTAAATGATTTCCCACATTCCTTACATTCATAAGGCCTGACAGCGCTATGAATTCTCCTATGCAAAGCGATGGCTGAAGAATACCTAAAGGCTTTCCCACATTCCTTACATTGATATGGCCTTTCTCCAGTATGAATCCTTCTATGTGATATGAGGCCTGAGAACTGCCTAAAAGCTTTCCCACATTGCTTACATTCATAAGGCTTCTCTCCACTGTGAGTTGTTATATGTGTAGTGAGGGTTGAGACCCGACTAAAGGTTTTCCCACATTCCTTACATTCATAAGGCCTCTGCCCAGTGTGAGTTCTTATATGGGTAGTGAGGTGTCCTGACTGACTAAAGCCTTTCCCACATTCCTGACATTCATAAGGCCTCTCTCCACTGTGAGTTCGCATATGCTTAGTGAGGTATGAGGGCCATCTAAAGGCTTTCCCACATTCATTACATTCGTAAGGCCTCTCTTCACTGTGAGTTCCTAAATGTGCAGTGAGGGCTGAGGAAAAACTAAAGGCTTTCCTAAATTCCCTACATTCATAGGGCTTATCTCTGTTATAGAAAAGGAGGGATAAAGGGTCACTAGAAGAACTTTCTTTACATTCACCCTTGTGACCTCTCACATGTGTCCAAAAGGACGAGAAACTACAGAAATCTTTCCCATACTCATTACATTTATACTGATTGTCACTAGTGAGTGTTGTCACAGGATTCTTAAGAGTTGAGATACAAATGAAATCCTTCCCACATACCTCACACTTATGGGGTTTCTTGCCACTAAGAGGTCTCATAGGAGTGGTACCACCACAGGCTTCTCTAGATGCAATAAACTGACAGGCATGGTGGTTATGTGATGAGGGATCCATGATGGCTTTTTCACAGTCAGAGCATTCAAAAGGATTTACTTCTGGAGGATTTCTTTTCTGCACGGTAAGATTTGGAACCCGGCTGAAGGTTTTCCCACACTGATTGCCTTCGTTACTTTCACAGAGGTTTTCTACTGTATGAATTCTGTTAAAAACAGGTAACATGTTGGAAATCAATTATTTCCACTTCCTCATTACCAAACAAAGTGAACACGCAGTTTTTGGCTTGACTTCTCTCCTGTTTCATAGTTTAAATCATCTAGCAGAAATACTACCATAATTGTCACTGTTTTTCTAAAATATGAGGCTTTCTGATCATTGTGTGTAAGTGAAATATGTTTCAAATACTCAATGTCTGACACACATTTATGAAAAAGTTGTGAAAATTCCCTGAACACGTAAGTTTACAGCAAAGTTTATACATATACAAATATACATACACATATATATTTATATATGTATGAGTACATGTCAGGGCTTTGAACTGGTTCGTATTACTTCAAAAATTGCCAACGTAAATAAGGTCAGTGTTTGCGTTGAATATCTGCTGCCCATCGGATTTAAACCTGTGTTGGAAACACCACAGGGCCCTGAACAAAGATGGCAGGCAATCTCATAGGTTTCAACGCGTGTCGCTCCGCACAGTACTGTGAATAATCCCACCGGCATGGATTCCAAAAAAGTTTCAGGAACCTGCTGCAGAATCCTGAATAGCAGGAGTATGACGAGAAACACACATTCAAAGCAGTGTAGTGGGACACCGTGTTTGTGCAGGGCACCGCCAACTGTTCTCTGCTCAGGTCAAAATCCAACAGGCAATAGGTTTGGAGGCTATGCAATGCGTACACCAACCTTCTTTATGTTTACAATTACTGAACTGTTGTGAAACAGTTGGAAACCTTGGTATACACACATGAACATACGAATGTGTATTTTAAGGTCATCACAACTCAGGATTGTCTCGTGAAGCACCGCTTTCTCTTCTTTGAATGACACTCACCTCAAACGTCTCTCTTGGTTTTTATGATCATCTTTATTACTATGTAATTCAGAGATTTCTCCTAACGTGGACGACCAGATGTTATTTTTTATGTATCGCATCATTATATGTTTCCTGGGTAACTTTTCTCCATCCTTAAGGTTTCCAAAATCTGACCCAATAATTCAAGTTGAGGTTCGCGATATGAAACAAACAGAAAGAAATTATTAGGGGAAAAAGGACCACTGTTAATAAAGACGTAGCCACATTTCACGGTTTCAGCACTTTACCAATGGTTTAGAAGCAATTTACTAGGACATACTTTTAGGAACCTTGAGAGTAATGGTGACATGAATAAGCGTAATTAGAGCTAAGTAGAAAGATATTGGACACGATATACATGTAACATTAAATGAGAAAAAGGATCCGCATGACCGCAGCTGTGAAAGGATCACTAAAGTCAGAAAAGGAAGCTCAGGTTTCCATGAAGTTGTGTCTCTGGGAAAACAAATGTGTAGAGCTGACATGGTGCTCATGAAGAAACGCTTATCATGAGGGAAGTCAGTGAAGAGTAATGAGGAGTTCCTTGATATTGAGCCAATACTTTGCTCTTCAGGGTCTCTGAAGATAGACAGGTGTGGGTTGATTTGCAGCAAAATAATCATGTCAAACTTGTAATCAACACAGTAATACTCTACGTGGTCCCAAAATACAATACCGTCTGTACCCCAAAGTGACCCCTAAAGCCAATGCTTACATTTACAACACTTCAAGAGCCTCAAGGCTTTTAATCACAAGAGAAGTGAAAGCTAAGTGTAATACATAGTGCTTTGTGTTCACGGAGAAGCCAAGATACATGAGCTCTATAGACCAAAGGACCATGCCTGCTTTATTTAATGATTCATTCTCATTGCTCAGCCCAAATTCTGGAGTAAAGTTAATGAGTAAAAGAGGTTTGCTCACTAAAGGAATAACAGAAAAAAGAAGAAAAAAAAAGGAATCTGTTCTTACCTACTGAGGCCAGGTTTCTGAAGGTTTCGATCATCACATCTCTGTAGAGTTTTCTCTGAGTAAGATCCAGCAAAGCCCACTCTTCCGGGGTAAAGACCACAGCCACATCCTCAACAACCACTGAGTCCTAAAACATTGACACATTCTGCATCAGCGAGGTACCATGGACTTCAGTGTGTACAAGAATGAAGGGTGAGGCTGACAGTCCTGGGGAACAGAGAATTCTTAGGGATTTGACACAAGGTTCTGTGTACTATCAAGGTCTACTCTACGGTATGGCCATCAGCCTCGTCCCTTCACTAACTACATTCACTTCCTCACTGATTGCTTTCTGTCTCACAGACGTCCAGCACTGAAATTATCTCTCTACAGTTCGACTGCAACCAATTGCACTTGTATTCTCCTCTCTCTTTACCGTCTGGAATGGTTAGAAAACATAGCAGACATTAGAGAAATGCTCTCATTCAGATCTTCACTTCCTTGTGAACAAACAATTACCACTCCTTCCGTAAGCCCTACCAGAACACACTCAACAAAACATAAAGCACCGGGTGGAGACAGGATGATGTATAGTAACTGGTAAACACTGCAGAAGGGCAGTTTTGCTTTTGTTTCTCACAACCATGGGAGGACCAGGGGCCAATATCAACACACTGGCAACCCAAACACTGAGCTGGTCATATTTTCTTCAACTCTTGGAGGTCAGCATGTGGCTGATTCAAGTCAGGAGACTCTCATTCAACAGAGAGCACCAAGGCCCAAACTGGGGATGTCACAGGTCCACAAACACAGTCTAATGTTAGAAGACGACAAGGAGCACAACCTCTGCAGAAACAAGGACAGCACGCCCTTGTGTTTCCTCAGTGACAAAAGGTTACCATTTCCATTTGGAAACCCTGGTGGCATAGTGGTTAAGTGCTACGGCTGCTAACCAAAGGGCCAGCAGTTCAAATCCGCCAGGCACTCCTTGGAAAGTCTACGTGGGCAGTTCTACTCTGTCCTATACGGTCGCTGCGAGTCGGAATCAACTGGATGGCACTTGGTTTGGTTTTTCGTTGGAATGACTGTAAAACATGATAAACGTAATCAGTGTCACCAAACTATACATGTAAACGCTGTTGAATTGACAAACATTTTGTTAGGTATAACTTCTACTACAAAAAAATTAATATTATAAGGAGAGCTGAAATGCAGAGAGTTTACCGGTTAAATTGCCTATGAAGCCTAGGAAATAGACTTACACACCAGCCCTCTAGGGGCTGCGCTTCAGAATTCTCTCATATTCGCAGCCCCTGGAAGGCACCTAAACATGACTACCTGAACCCTGACCACTGGAAGCCCCTGGTCTGTAAGAGTGACCTTTCTGAAACAGCAGGAATCCGTTGGGTTCCTCGTGTCAAGAGGAGAGAAAAGGCTGCTAAAAGACGCCTTCAGTGCTAAAACAGAGTAATTTTAGAGAAAGAAGACTCCTCTTGTCAGGGAAATGGTGACGTGAGCAGCCTATGTCATCTCTAATCCATCCTGGTATGATCGGATGACAGCAACTTTGAACCAGAGCCCAAAGCCAAAGGTCTCCTCCACTGCAGTGGGCGAGGTATATATTTTGAACTCACCAAAAACCCTGATATTTATTATAGAATAATGATGAAATGTCCCATGTACTGAGCAACTGTGATTTTTCTTTCATGACTCTTCTAAGCAGATATTATTTCAGACAGGTCATAGCTGAGTAAAGTTAGAGATGATCATTTAATCACATCCTCAGTGTTTCCCACATGGAACTCTGCTGAGCCAGGATCACAATGCAGGTCAATTTCTCTTTAAAGTCTAAATTGCTGACAACTCCATTTCTGTCCATATGCATACAGTTTTGTTGTTATGTTTGCTGTTACCGTCCAATAACACCACAAAAAAAATAAAACAAAAACCCAAACCCACTCGATGATCTGAAGTCCTCGTGGATAATAGGAAGAGGAGAAAAAGGTAAACACTCTATTCAATTCATACAACCAGGACATACTTCTCCTGGCAAAGCCCTGTGTCTCAGACAAGACTTCTTCCCTCCAGACCCTTAATTGTGGCTACATTCATTCATTAAAATTGATTCAGGTCCTACTGATACAGAGGCTACTGCACATTGGCAAAGCAGATACAGCAATGAACAAAACGAACACCGCGATGAACATGGATAGTAAATTCTTTGAGTGGGGACAGTAAATTTAAATACATAAACATGTATTTATAACTATCATGTGGCAATATGTTCTATAAAAGAATTCAGGTCTTTGAGAAGAAACCGTTCTAGAAGGAGGAAACAGCCAGAGCACAGGTCAGAAGGTGTGAAGGTGTCTTGGATGTCTTAGGAAGAGCCAAAGGCCCCGCGTGGCTGGAGCAGAATGCAATGCAGAGGAAAAACCGGATTAGGAATCTGGAGGGGTGATTGGGGTCAGTGGGCTTATCATGTTCGGGGGAACTCGTTGGCAACTGAAAAGAATCTAGCTTTTAATCTTAGTGAAATGCTGAGTAATTTTACACTTTTGAGCAGTGGAGGAAACTGGTATGATACCTCTCAATCCTTTAAAGACTCAAAGTGCTCCAGTGCCTAGGGGGACTCAAGAACACTGTTCAGAGACATGGGACAAGGATGGCTCTAGAGGGTCGGGGCTCAGCCTCCACAGCCAGAGCTCCTCTGTCTTCAGATTCAGGACAGAAGACTCTGTTATTCAACACAGAACACCAAGAACCGGGACGGGGGGAGGGGGGATATTAACACCGTGTGATGCTACCTCTGAGAGTCACATAAGGAAGGTGACACCAGGTATTCAAATCTTCAAATGCCATGTATGTAGGGATGAAGGGCCCAGAGACAGTGGAGCAAGGTATTAGGGTGCCTCCTAGGGCTCAGTTCCTCAGCCTCCTCTGTCACTGTCTTCTTCACTGAAACCACAGTCCCGCAGCACACGGCTGCTTCCCAACAATTCAGATCCAGCCTCACCCACATAATGCTAAGGATAACCCAGTTCTGCGTAGAACTCACCATTTTCTTCTCCAGCTTCTGGGCGTCTATGGAATGACGTCTCTGACCCCAAGAAGCCACTTCCAGGAAGAGGGACAGGACTGGAAGCAGAGGCCTGGGCAATCTGGAGGCAGATGAATAATGTTTGGTCCACACACCAGTGACAGCAATTGAAATCCTTCCTTGTGATTGATGGATGTGCCAGAAGGTCGCCCTAGGTCCCCAGCTGCCTGGACTGGACTAGTTCTCCCTGCACCACACCTGAGGTCTGAAATAGAAGAAGGATGGGGAAGAAACAGTGTGGAGGAAGCAGGGAGTGACAGGCCTTTGGCCTCCTACCAGGCTCAGGGCAATGCTCCACCCTGAGGGCCTTTACACTAAAGGCAGAACAGGCTCCAGCCCCCACAGCACACACCTGCATTCTTCAGGCAGCTCCCCAGGCCTCTCCTTTCTGCAACAAGATCACACATGGAGGAATTTACCTCTCCCACAGCATGAGAAGCAACCAGGCCTGGCCAGGCTACAAAACTTGAACCTGATTTCCTCCAGGGACTTAGGGATTCAATGTTCAGGTTGTGGGCTTACCTATGTACCTTTGTTCCTGGTGTCAGATGTCACTGTTATCTGACATTAACATGGATGAAATTTTAAGAACATACTTTTCATATATTGACAATGAACTCACCCTGGTTCATTTATTTTTAAGTTATGTGCTGTTAAAACCTTCCACTGTGCCTTCTAAAACTTTTTCATCTCATTTATGACACTGTAATATCTGATCAGTATTTTTTCTGTTCCTTTGGAATTAACTAACATTTCTTTCTGCCCCTTGACTTGTCTCGTATTTTTTCCCCCTTCATTTTCAAACCATGAGAACACCACTCACTAAGATTTTGAGAAATCTGGGGGGATTCCTGAACACTTTTTCTTCCTGATATAGATCAACAAATAAATCAGAAAATCTTTATGCTTTCACGAAGGACCCGTCTCGTACTTCACTTCCTATTTCTTTTCACCCTGCTCCCTCTCCAGCTTGAGTCCTATTTCATTTCTTGGTCTCACTGTCAATGAATTCTCTGTTGCAAGATCTTTACACCAGTGTCTCCCCTCTACGAATTACCCTTATTTTTTATTTTCTGTAATACAGCTCTCTAATTTTAATTCACATCATTATTTCTCGACTAGTATTTCCAGCATAAACCACGAGCTTGTTCAGTATGTGGAAAACTCAAGTCCCATCCCAGAATTTCTCAATCAAAATTTGCATTTCAACCAGATCTGGGGGTTATGCACATTGACATTCAACCCTGAGAATCATTCAGTGATGTACAGGAATGAGCAGTCTATGAAGGGATGCCGTTTTATCCATCCACACCTCTATTGTATTACTGGCTATCTTCCTGATTCACAATCAATCTGCGCGTCTAGGCCTCCTCACAAAAAGTCTTCCTTAATTTGTTCATAACAACCTCCTGCCTGACATCATTCAATCATCGTTGTCACTTCCAAATTCTATCTGTGGCATAGGAAATGCTCAGTGCCCATCAGTGGCTGTCCATAGGCCTTCCAAAAGCCCAGAGTATTCAGCACGGTTCTAAACGACCTGTTCCAATCCAGCTCACACAAACCTCACCACTCACTTGTTTTCTCTGCTTTAATCATCTCCGACTTCCATCAATGAATGGATAACACTGGGTTCTCTGCTGCCTCAGGGATTTACACATTTATTTTTCCCAACTGAAATACTCTTTCCACTCCCACCCATACAAAATGGTATCAGCTCTACACAACACTGCATGTAGCTAAAAAAAAAAAACATTTTCTGAATCTTCACTGAGATAATTTCCCTTTTCAAGCAGTTGCACCTCGCTCTCGGGTTACGTCTTTATAATACAGATATCACATATCCTTAGTTTTTCATTCTTTCTTTAAAACTGTCTCCCAAGCTAGATGATAAATCTATGGGCAGACACTCTGTATTTTGTCTTCTTGTTCCTTCTGGCCTTTGACACTGATCATTGAGGACACACACAGATTATTACCTGTTATATATAGTCTTCAGCAGCACTATCCAAGAGTACTTTATGTGAAGATAGACATGTTCTGTTTCTGTACAGCCCAATATGGTAGGCACTAGGCCTATGTGCCTATTCACCACAGAACATATGACTAGTGGAATGAAGGAACTCTACTTTTAGTTTTAATTACTTTTAATTGAAATAGCAACACACAGCTAATGGGCATCACACCTCAAGTGAACTCACCAGACCCTTAAGCAACCAACAGAGCCGAGAGGGCATGAAAGCTGCCAGCAGCACAATGCAGAGCTTCACAGTTTTGGGCTTGCTAAAAGTCTGTCACATAGGGAAATGGAACATTGCACTCAGTTTGCTTTTATTTGCATCGTGAAGGTTAATGTCAACCTCAATTGGATTTACCTCATTCTGAAAACCTCAATGACATTTAAACATAGAAATGAGTGGGAATAACAGAGGAGACAGGAGGGGCACTTTCTGCAGAGGTGACATTTGAAGTGAGACAAGAATTATAGGAATTATTGAGTTCCTAGAGTTTAAAAGTTTTCCTCTAATCAGCAGAAATACTTGGTGCGAAGGCCGAAAGGCAGGGAAAATGTTGACATGTCTGAAAAGGTTTTTTCTAAAAAGATGTCAAGAGCCTATGAAATATGAGGGTGTTCTCAATTTAAGTCAGATGTGGAGGGTCTTGCCAGAGAGGGTAAAATATGTGGATTTTTTCTGGATATGAATGAGAGTTGGCTTGGTTTACATTGTTGATATCTGCCTCTTGCTGCTGGGTGGAGAGTGTACCTTCCTCTGAAAAGAGAAATAGGAGAAGAAAGTTCAGAGCTGCCTTCCTAAGGGAGCTCCCCTCTCACGGTAGCTTGGACTGTTTCCCTGAATGCAGTGAATGAATGAAGGCTGGTGCAGCTTACCGGCTGGGAAAGCCAGGTGAGAAGTAGATTTGTTCAGGTGAGATTTTAAAAGCTCTGTCTTGGACACGTTAGGTTTCAGAGCGTTACAGTCCTTAGTGTTCCAGGTGGGCTATGGGAAGGACTTGGTGTCTGAGTCCATTGGGACCCAAGAGCCTGAATCTCATCCTGTGGGCCGTCTTCTGCTGGCCACGAACAATCACACTGTGTCCTCTGAAACAGGCTGCATTCCCACTTCTGAAGCTGCAAGCTAAAGGAGAGGAAGAGCAGAGTGTTGGCACGGATGAGGCCTTTAGCAAATAATTAATGGTTCCTGGCACAGATTCTAATGTCTGACCGCAGACATTTGGTTTCTGTACTAAGGGACTGGACGAGCTTGATGCAGACCAGGGGCTGGTAATTACAGTCAACTTCTGGATGAAAAGCTTCTTTTTTTCTGCTTGACTTCAAGGCTGTGTGAAGACTTCTCCTGAGTGAAGACATCCCTTATTTTAACTGAACCCCTGCTTACACTTGTACACGTTACAGTGAATTCTTTAGATCTTTGTAAACACCCAGGCGTATTTGGAGGAAGCATGTGAACCTGCCTTTTTGGTAACTTTGAAAAACGCCAACATGGAACTTCATGTGGTTTAACCTGTTTCGTTGAATAAGAAATTAAATGACTACCGTGTGTGTGTGTGAGAGAGAGAGAAAACTAATAAAATTAAGAAAGCTTTCTTCGCTGGAAAAAAAAAAAAGCTGATATTGTCATGGTATCTGAGGAGCATTTCTTAGATTCTCACCGAGGAAAACTCAGTAGTTTTGAATGAAGGCTTGAATTTGACATGAAGTAACATGACAACGGTCATGTCTCCAAAGGAAAGTCCCATCCAGAATGGGAGTACTCCTAGAATATCTATCTCTAGAGAAGGAAACTAGGAGGCACCACATTATTCAACACCATGTTGAGATTAAAAGTGCTGTTTAATGATTGGTTTTACTGTACGCATTTTTAAAGTTTTTGACTCATACAATATTTTTACAATTTAAAAAAAGAAGCACCTTTCTTTTCTCCACACACTAGCTTTCAACAATGGATTCTGAGCTACAATAGCAAAAAGCTCAAGGAATAAAAGACAAAACAGATCAATTAAGACTCTCAGCAAAGGGAAGAGACAATCTACAGAATGGGAGAAAATACACTGAAACCTGTGAGAGCTGGAATTTGACAGGATTGCCTTCTTTTTCTGGGTCTTGCAATTTTTCCGCCTTTTACACAGCGCAGCCTTGCCATTTTTTGGTCACTTCTTTAATGGAAAATATTTGAGTTTTCCTACTCTGACAGGTTTCCACCTTAGAGGTTCCAGCTTTCGCAGGTTTCACTGCATTTGGGAATCATACATGCCATAAGGGTTTAGTATCCAGGACAGAGAAAGACCTCCTAAGTGTCAGCAACAATTGTAAAATCGGGCAAAAAACTGTAGGAGACATTTCACCAAAGATGATAAGCAAATGGTCAATAAACACATGAAAAGATGATGAATGCCCTTGTCATTAGGGAAATGCAAACCCAAACCACAAGACACACCACCTCATCCCTAGGAGGATGGCTACTATCAGAAACAACAAGAGTTGGGGAGAATATGAAGAAATTGCCGGTGGGTTGTAAAATGGTTCAGCCTCTGTGGAAAAGTGTGCCTGTTTTTCAAAATGTTAAACATACAAATAGCCTATGACCCAGAAATTTCCATTTATAGGAGCGCAGATGGTGCAAATGGTTAAGTACCCGCTTGCGAACCAAAAGACTGACGGTACGAATAACAACAAAAAGAGCAGATGTTGAGGCTGCTGATGAACAACCATATACCTCATGGGACGTGGTTCCTTGCTTTGGAGGTTGAGCGTTACGCTTTCATGGGACATCGCAGTTAACTGGCCTAATAACGTGTGGAGTGATTTAACCTCCTAGTTCACTGTGTGGTGCCTGGGGTCTTACAAGCTGCCATCCAAGGCACAAAAGTTGGTCTGTATTCACCTGGAACAACCGAGGAAAAAGTTGAGTCAGGAAAAGGAGGAGGATAAGGAATGTGTGGTAACTGCCTCCAGGAACAGCTGCCTCATTGGCCATGAGAGTAGAAGAACAGGAGAATGCCTGGCTGCCGTTACAGAATATCTTCATCGAAACTTCTATAGCAGAATCCTGATCTAAAGAGGGAAAATGCACAACAGAATTTCAAATTCTTATGGACTCCAGGCTTCCTGGAGCCATGAAGGTTAGATGAATCCCTGAAGCTATTGCCCTGCGATCATCTTTAAACCTTAAACCAAAAATATCCGTTAGAGTCTTCTTAAAATCGAACAATAGTTTAGCTTAACTAGTAAACAATGAGCCTTGAGCATTCTGCTCTTTAGAAAACTGTCTATGTGGGATCAAACTGACAACAGCAACTCAGAAGAGCTGACAGGAACCCTAGGGAGCACTGAGTTTATGTTAAGGGGAGAACAACTCAGAAAAGTTCAGTGAGAATGGTTGTGTGACTGGAAGAACGTAATCAATGTCAGTAAACGGTACCTGTAGAAAATGTTGAATTGGTGTATGTTTTGCTGTGTATATTCTCCACAACAAAAGTATAAAATTATGTAATTAAAGAAAACAAAAGTTGGCAGTTTCCACCCACCCCAGCGCCTCTGTGGCAAAGACGCCATCATTTGCTTTCGTTAAAATTACAGCAAAAAAACCCTACACTAGAGCTCTACTCTGTCACGTGGTCTCACCATGAGTCTAAAATTACCTCAATGATACCTAACAAGTAGATACACAAAAGGCTTGAAAGTAGGGATGCAAACAGCTATTTTTACACCAATGTTCAAACACCACTATTCAAAATAGCAAAAAAGTGTAAAAAAAAAAAACCCAAATGTCCATCAACAGACGCATGGATTAAAAAAATAGAATATTATTCGGTCACAAAAAGAGATTAAGTTCTCATAAATGTTACGCCATGGATGAACCTTGAAAACACTATGCTAAGTTAAACAAGTCAGAGACAAAAGTATAAATCTTGTACAGTCCCACTTAAGTATCTGTAATAGGCAAGTATATAGAGACCAAATCATTACTAGAGGGAGCTGGGAGAGAGGACGGGAGTTAATGCTTAAGTGACACTGACTTTCTTCTAATGGTGATGGAAAATCTTGGAAGTTGATAGAGGTGATAGTTGCACTACATGGTGAAAGCAATTAACATTGAATTCTGCATGTAAAAATGGTTGAAAAAGGAAAAAGACTTGTTATATATATTTTAACACACACAGATACCATGAAATGACAGTATTAAGAAGAAAGAAATTTAATTTCTTGGTTAGAATGTATAAGTGAAAGGAGGGAGCTTTAGATGCTGTGAGGATATTGAGAGGAAAACTGGTATTTCTAAGATTTCACACGAACCTTAGGCTGTACTAATCTAAAGAAATAAAATCATATTTCAAGAACTGCAGTGCGTAAAGAATTGGTTTTTTAAGGTAATTAGGTCTAGATCACCTTGTTAATATGTGAAAAAAAGGCTTCTTCCATACCAATATATAAATATATATGTACACACAAAACACCAACTATAATTCATAGCAACTTTAAAAAAGATTAAGCACTGGCACTCTCAATAATTTCTCCAACAGGACACTGAAATACAGACACTTGAAATTTGCTCCATAGGGTTTTCAGCGCTGTGACCTTTCAGGAGCACATAGACAGGCCTGTCTTTCAAGGCACATCTGGGTGAGTTCAATCCACCAACCTTTCCGCTAATAATCTGAACCTTTTCAGCTACCCAGGGCCGCCCTACTTCACTCTTTCACTGTGTAAAGTAATTATTATACAAGATAAGGGACCTTTTCAACACTGCAGTGTCGCTGACCCTCTAAGATCTGAAGTATATGGGTTAGTGGCATTACACGGGCCTCCCATCTTCCCTTCATTCCTAATTTTCGCCGCTCTGACTCTAGGAATATGCAGGGTTTGTGCTCCAAGAAGCCGTCGACCTTTTAAGGACTGTGCTTCTTTGGTAGCAGAAACTGTGGTTCTGAAACAGGCTGTCAGCCATACTGAAAACCCCAGTCAACACCCCTCCCCCATCCCCCCTTTGTCTTGCTAACCACAAGCTTGTTTTGAGCAGGAAGTCGCAGCAGGTACTGGCTGGGTCCATTGACTAGCCCTAGTCATGCCTTGAAGCATGCACAGATTGAGATCACATGCTTCACCTGACCCTCTCCCCACCCCAATATAGGCAGGGGAGGGCTAAAGGCAGAAGACTCCAGGTACCAAACCCAACCCCTGAGGCCACTGGAAACCAAAAGCTCCCCAGCTCCCCTAGTCAGCCAACACATGGCATAAGGTCACTAGACCCCAGGTGCTCCTCGTATATGCAGACAGTAAACTTGCCACTTTCTGTTACCCTTGCAATCAGTGTCCATCTTATTTCAATCAGCTAATAAGACAGGACCAGAACCCGAGTGGTTAGGTTACAGTTCAATTCTCAGTACCCAATCTAGCACAGACTACACACCCAGGGTGTGTGATCTCAATAAATCGTTCGTCGCCTGCATTAAGACCGTTCAGCAACATCACATTTTATATCGGACCAACTACGACCGGCTGTATGGTTTCTCACACAATCGTGATGAAAATTTCTGCCTTAACGCCCAAGAAATTCCTCGAAAGCTACCTGTATTAAATGTTTTCCTCCTGAAACTGGGATAAACATGCTCCTAAACCTACGTACTATTTCCAAGTCATGTTTGTTGATTGTTCATCAGTCCTAAATACATATACCCATTAAAGGAGGAGGTTATAGTCCTCGCCACAATCTTCATTTCCCCAGGACCACTAATAATCAACAAAAGTCCTGCCTGATGAAGCACAGAAAAGAAAGAGGAGCCGTTTCAGGCAGGGAGACTGTGATCACTATGCCCCTTGAAGTAACAACAGATTTGCATTTGAGTTCAGACACTGCTACTTAGCAGGTATTTGTCTACGCGCGAGGTATTAAATTTCTCCGAGATTATTAGACTTCTGTAAAACGTTACAAATCGTCGCTCCCTGGCAGTGGTGTTTGGAGGCTCAGAGAAGGTCCCTTAGACGAAGTCCTCGACCCCGTGCCCAGCCCTCCAGAAACAGCTCAGTAAACGGTAAATATACGCAGGGGCCAGCAGTGACTGAGGGCTGAGGAGCAGCTCAAGGTAACCGCGCACCTGTGTCTCCACAACACGTGGGGACGCGCCATTCAGACGCCGGGAGCGACCCGAACCCCCAGGAGGCCCGGGACCCTGCATGTCTCCGCGTTTCCTTAGCAGCACAGGTCTGCGCGGCTCCCACCACTTCACCTGTCCACGCACCGACACACACAGGGAGCGACCCCGGCGCCCGGGAGGCCCGGGACCCTCCATGTCTCCCAGCTCCCTAAACGGCACAGGTCTGAGCGGCTCCCACCACCTCACCTGTCCACGCACCGACACACACGGGCCTCCAGGAAGCAGTTGCGGCCACACACCGGAGGAGCCGGACGGACGCCGACCAAGGAGGCACACTTCCGCTTCCGGTGAGCAGGAGAAGCAGCAGGACTCCAACAGGAACACAGAAACTAGTGATTCATCTCATTCATTGGATATATGGGAAAAAGTAAAACAAAATAGCAATGAAAATATTCATGAATTTATCAAGGAAAGCAGGTGATATGGCCAGGTAGCATTCAAACCAAGGAAGCATTGAGCATTGCATATTTGCAATTTATTTGTCTAACAGAGCACACACGAGTAGGAAAAAAATAAGCATATAAAATCACAGCTGATCTTAGGTACAATCAGGTAGGTTCCAACTCATAGTCACCATAGGTAGGACAGAACCAAACACTGTCCGGTCCTGCACCATCTTCACAACCATTGCTATTCTTGATCCCATCATTGCAGCCACTGTGTCAATCCACCTCATTTAAGGTCTTCCTCTCTTTCTTCTACTTTAACAAGCATGATGCGCTTCTCCAGGGACTTCTCCCTCCTGATAATAGTCAAAGTACGTCAGACGAATTCTCGCCATCCTCGCTTCTAAGTAGCATTCTGGTTGTACTTCTTCCAAGACACATTCCTTCGTTTTTCTGGCAGTCCACAGTATATTCAATATTCTTTACCAACACCGCAATTCAAAGGCATCAGTTCTTGAGTCTTCCTTATTCATTTCCAGCTTTTCTATGCATATGAGGTGAGTGAAAATACTATTCGTTGGGTCAGGTGCACCTTATTTCTCAAAGTGATATTTCTGCTTCTAACAGTTTAAACTGGTCTTTTGCAATAGTTTTGCCCAATTCATCATTTGATTTCTTGACTGCTGCTTCCATGGGTAAAAGTTTCTGTAAAAAATAGCTCTAAGAAACTCAATAGGAGGATGCTCTTTAGTAGCAATTACAGAGGGGCAAATCAATACCATAGACATACCATTTCACTTCCACTAGGATAGCCAAATTTAAAAAATCAGGAAAAAAAAACAAGTTAGGATGTAGGGAAATTGGAAACACCTATTGCTAGTCGGAATGCAAAATGGTAAAGCCCTCCAGCAAAAACTGTAGTGGTTCCTCAAAAACTAAAAATAGAACTTCCATGTGACCAAGCAACTCCACTCCTACTTACATAACCAAAAGACTTGCAAGCAGAGGCTCAGAGACTTGTACATCCATGTTCATTGCAGCACTGTTCACAATAGCCAAAAAGTAGAAGCAACATAAATGCCCATCTACATTTGAACGGATAAAGAAAATGTAGAAGAAATGAACTATCAGTACACATGCTACAATACAGATGGAGCTGGGAGACATTCTGCTGAGTGAAATAAGTCAATCGCAGAAGGACAAATACTGTACGACTTGACTGATGTAAAAATGCAAACCCAAATCCACCGCCATCCAGTCGATTCTGACTCATGGGCAATCCTATAGGACAGAATAGAACCGCCCTATAGGGCTCTAAAGCTGTAATATTTACGGAAGCAGACCGTTACATCTTTCTCCTGTGGAGTGACTGGTGAGTTCAAACCGCCAACCTTTCAATTAGCAGTCGAGTGCTTAACCACTCCGATACCAGAGCTCCGTAAAAAGACAAGAAAAGCAAATGTGTGGAGAAGAAATTTCATTAGTGGTTATTGAGGTGAGAGGGAAAGGAAAACGAAAATGAGATGGGGTTAAAGGTGATAGAAATACCACATTGATTAAGGGCAGTGTTGCATGGCCGATTATTCTAATAACTACCGGTAAGTTGGAACCTGTAAAAAGTTGAATTAGCAAAATTTGTGTAATATATTCACAACACTAACAACAACAACAAAAGTTCTTGCTGAGGCTGCTTAAATCTCATGAGATTTAGAGGTTTATGACCATGGATTCATGAGACATCCCAGTTAATTGGCGTAATGACACGTTTGGTGCTTCTGTTCTACCTTCTAGTTTGTTGTGTAGTGCCAGGTGTCTTAAAAGCTTACAAGCTGCCATCCAAGATACACAGGTGGACTCTGTTCACCTGGAGCAACAGAAGAAGGAGAGTCAAGAATAGGAGGAAGATATGGAATACGTGGCTACTTGGCTCCATGAACAACTGCCTTCTTTGCCATGTGATCAAAAGAACTGGATTGTGCCTGGCTACAATTACTGAACGTTTTGATCAAAGATTTTATAAAAGAATCCTGATGAAAAGGGGGAAAATGCAGCACAGAATTTTTTAAAATTCATGGACTCCAGACTTTCTGGAGCCAGGAACGTTGGATAAACCCCTGAAACTCTTCCCCTGAGATAATCTTTAAACCTTAAACCAGTAAGAATTCCCTGAAGTCTTCTTAAAACCAAACGATGTTTAGCTTAACTACTGAAAAATGTCTGCATTGAACATTATAAACTTTTAAAAACTGTAAGGTATCAAATTGACAGCAACAACTCCAAAGATTTGACAGGAATCTCAGGAGTCAGTGAATTTATGTTAATAGGGGAAGAACAGCTTAGAAAAGGATGATGAGAATGGTTGCACACCTTGAAGAATATCATCTGTCACTAAATTGTACATATGGAAACTGTTGGATTGGTGTATGGTTTGCTGTGCATATTCTCAACAAAAACAAAAAATTTAGAAAAAAAATTTTAGATTCAACAAAAGATATATAAGAAAGACTGTTTAAAAGATTTATTGAATGTGTTATCAGTTACATGAAATGTGTTGTCAAATCAGAAGTGTCAAATTTTCTTTGGGTTAAAAATTTATGTGTCAGCGTGCCTGATACTAGACAAGAAGCACATGATACTGTCATAATTTTATTTTTTAATTAGTCATTATTTCTTTTGAATCTAGCATCATCTGAGGCAATGTTTTTAATGGGGCATTCCCATCATTTACCTATGGAGTTTTTTTTTAATTACTGTTCAGATGTTTAGAGACTTAACCCAAAACACCAAAACCAAATCTGTTGCTGTCTAGTCAATTTGAGTAGAACTACCCCATAGGGATTCCAAGGAGTTGCTGGTGGATTTGAATCACTAACCTTTGGTTTAGCAGCAGAGCTGATAACAACTGTGCCACCAGGGCTCCAAAAACTTGATGATCTTGTTATATTTGGGGTATCCTGTATTTTTACACAAATAACGAGGGCCTCCTGTTTTTCGTTGCCAACTGCACCTTCCCCCCACAAGGCATTTTCATAAGTGCCGCTATACCAATTTTTTTCATGTTGCTGTAATAAAAACTAGCATACAGCGCTTAACAAAATACTTCATGGGAAAAGGCACGGCTGCAAAACAAAAATAGAAGGTACATATTGTTTGTGTAAAAATATGGTACCCTGACTATATAGTATTACATCTCAAGATTACTATGTGTTGTATCCAAAGTTCTTTGAAGATAAGGTTAGTTATTGTTTAGAAATTTTTTTCAATTTACTTCATTTGACTTTGCATTACTTTTGTAATTAGTTTCCATCAGATCTTCCACTTATATGAATTATTATAAGTTAACCATGGCGTTTGAAAGTTTTGTCATTTGCATATAAGTTTTTATTTTGCTGCCTCACTGAAAATCCTTGATCAAAATAGTCCTACAAAAGATGGACTACATTGGACTTATGAAAAAAGGTGTGATATTTTGAAGATGGAATACACTAGGCTGAATGAAGATTTCCAGAACTCTCGTGTAGAAGTTGATGGGTATACAGACTGTTCCTGACCCAGGATTCTGTGGAACTGAAATTAACTACATAGGACTGAGTGGACTAAAAGATTACTATGATTACACTTACTAGATCAGAGTCAAGCTTCACAACAAAAGAGGACAGAAGAACATCATAAACTTACTAGTCTGTGAGGCCAGCTCACAAATCAAGCTTCTACCCTTAAACAACATAAGGGAAAACAAATAGGGATTCCAGTTTCTTAAAAGGTATACAGCATTTCTTTGGTAAGATCAAGTCAATTCCACAAAAACACAGGTTTTAGATAAAACTGATTAACTTGCCAGAGTCTCACATGGAGGTATATCAGACCCTCTGCCAAAACCTGATCACCAAAAAAGTGCCCCACAGAGGAAAATAGACAATGCAAATGGGAACTCATTTTCCCAAAGTGATCACTGAAATTCCGAAATTATAGCGTTTTGGAACATGAACCCCAAACCAGTGCCCAGTAGAGGGAGCCCCAGGCTCACCTGTTGTCTTACTCATCTAGTGCTGTTATATCAGAAATTCCCCAAGTGGATGGCTTTAACAGCTCTTTTCACTTTCTTCTGAGTCCTCACCACAATTGTCTTTGATGTCCAGAATTCCACCAACACTCTCTTCAAGGCAATCTACGCTTCTACTCTTAGGCACTTTAAAACTCGTCCAGCCTCTATCCATTCCCAGTTGAAAAACAGCTTCCACATATTAGGTATCTGTCAAAGCAGCACGCCACCACCCCACTGCTACTGCCAAATTCTTAGTTACCTAGCGCTGCTATAACAGGAATACCACAGGTGGATGGCTTTAATAAACAGAAATTTGTTCTCTCACTGTCTAGAATACTGCAAGTCCAAATTAAGGGTGCCATCTCCGAGGGAAGGCTTTCTCTCTTTTAGCTCTTGGGGAAAGTCCTTGTCATCAGTCTTCCCCTGGTTAAGGAGCTTCTCTGCACAGGTTTGCAAGACAATTTTTTCTGAGAATGTACAGGTTAGGTACACTGTTTGTATCCAGGAACCCTGGGGAAAAGCTGACAACATTCTTTCTTAGCTTGGTTACAAAGAGAAACATTTCTTTAGATACCAGATTAAGCCTGTCGGAAAATTAACTGTTGTCTGGTAAAAGTGGAAATAACAAAATGGAATCATGAGGCCGAGGCTCGAGCTAGCCTTTTTAGATACACCGAACGCTTCTATTTTGAAAGCTCTTACACAGAGGGAAAGGAAAATCAAAGAAGTATCCACATTGTTAGATTATGTGTCTATCATGGCACAGAGAATTTGATTACTGATCTGTGGACGTCGAGTGGATTGCAACTCATAAGGACTCTATAGGACAGAGTAGGATTGCCCCATAGGGTTTCCAAGGCTATAGTTTTTACAGAAGCAGACTGCCACATCTTCCTTCCGCAGAGCAGCTGGTGGGTTTCAAACGCCTATCTTTCGTTAGGAGCTGAACACGTAGCCACTGTGCTAACAGGGCTCCTTTTTCATTATTGAAAAGATGAAAATAAACACACTTAGATATCCTTGGGTCAAATTCTACTCCACCGAAACTACAATTTAGAGGCTTCCTGACATAAACAACTTGGTTATTTAAAAATGAGAGGTGGCAAACTACAGAATGTGTATCTTTTCATGATTCGAGAGCCAACTCCCATGATAAGGAAAACAGTTGATGAACTGTTGTAGATGGAAGAAAGGAGAATTCTCTGACTAAACCTCTGTGTTGCACATCCCTTCTTTTGCCTGTTAATTTTTTAACTCCCAGCGAATCAACAGTTCTATCCAAGGACTTTTCTGACTTGGACACGCCCACCCACCCTCACGTCTTGGCGATTCTTGGAATTTGGGATTTTAGAGATGTAAAGACCCCACATCCAGCCTAGTCTCTTATCCAGGTGGGTGAGGGGTAGAATGCAGATGCATAAGCCCTTCAGATGTCAACATAGCAAGGTTATATAAATTTTTGTATGAGCGACTTATCTGATTTGTAAACTTAAAAAAAAAATTTTTTTTACGTAAAGCGCAATAAAAATAAAAAATGATGAAGAAGGAAGTGGTTTGTGAGAGATATTTACAACGTTAAAAAATGAAGTAGATGCTGAATCAGCTTAAATCTGTTCAGATTTGTTTACTCGGTTTGGAGGTTTAGGATCATGGTTTCATGGGATATTCTGATTAAGTGGCCTAATCACATGTTTAGTACTTATACCTTCTAGTTAGTTGTGTAGTGCCTGGGATCTTAAACACTTACAAGGAGCCATGAAAGACATAACAGTCGGTCTGTATTCACCGGCAGCAACAGAGGAAAAACTTGAGTCAGGAATATAAAGAACATATGGAAAGTGTAGATAATTGTCTCCATGAAAAACTGCTTCCAATACCATGAGACCAGAAGAACTGGGTGGTACCTGAGTACCATTACTGAACATTTTGATCAAAGGCTCTGTAGAAGAATCCTCATAAAAAGGGATAAAATATAGATAAGAATTTCAAATTCTCATGGACTCCAACTTCCTGAATCCATGAAGGTTGAATGAACCCCTGAAAATATTGCCCTGAGATAAACATTAAACCTTAAACCAAAAATATCCCCTGAAGTCTTCTTAAACCTAAACAATTGTTTAACTCGTCAGAAATGCCTACCTTGAGCATCGGGCCCTTTCAGGAACTATCTATGTGGGATCAAACTGACAACAGCAGCAGGAAAGATTAGATAGGAAACTTAGGGAGCAATGAATTTATGTTAATGGGGGAAGAAGAACTCAGAAAAGGAGGACGAGAAGGGTGACACAACTTGAAGAATGCAATCAATATCACTAAATGGTACATGTAGAAACTGTTGAATTGCTGTATGTTTTGCTGTGTATATTCTCAACAACAACAAAATAAATACAATTCGGAGAAGGTCCTTATCTCTTCCCGAGGTGCTCCCGAGTGTTCTTCATGTGGCTTGTCAACTCTCTTCCTCCATCTCAGCTTCTCTGGCTTACTTGTTGGGTCTCTTTTATATCTCAAAAGACATTGACTCCAGACACAGCCAGCACTAATCCTGTCTCATTAGCATAACACAGGCAACCCATTCCCAAATGGGAATATGACCACAGATATATAGGGCAGGATTTATGACAATACTTTTGGGAGACACAATTCAGTCTGTAACATTCCACGTTTTGGCCGCCAAATTGAATATATCTGCCACATGCAAAACCCATTCACCCCATCACATCATTCCAAAAGTCTTAAATCAATTCTAAGTTCAAAATCTCATCTTCCAAGTCATCTAAATCAAATACGGGTGAAACTTTAGGCATATTCCATCCTCGGACAAAATTCCTCTTCATCTGTGAACCTGTGAAATCTAGGTTACAAATTATCTGTTTCCAAAGTACAATAGTAGAACAGACACAAGGTTGACATTTCCATCACAAGAGGGGCAAATTAGAGGGAAAGAAGGGATAAGGGGCACCAAGTAAGTCCAAAACCCAGCACCCCAACATATATTATCACTCAAGGCTTCAAAATAATCCTCTGGTCTCTGAGAACATCCAGGCAATAACCCTGCATTCCAGAGTCTAGGTGTTGACCATGATCTTCGGATTCTGGGTGTAGGCCCCTGAATCCTGAGCTTGATCTTGGCCTTTGAAGCCCACTGAGATGGCAACACTGCTCCCTTGCCTTGGGCGGCCCCATTCTTGTAATCCCTCTGGCAGCCCCACCACCTCAAACCCAACAAGCCCTGTTCTTTTTTGTATGTGTGCTTTAGTTGAAAATTTACAGCTCAAGTTAGTTTCTAATACAAAAGTTTATACACACATTGTTATGTGACCCTAGTTGCTATCCGTGTAATGTGACCACACATTTCTCCCTTCCACCCCAGATTTTCCGTGTCCATTCAACTAGCTCCTATCCCTTTCGCTGTCTCATCTCGCCTCTGGACAGGAGCTGCCCATTTAGTCTTGTGTATCTGCTTGAACTAAGAAGCACACTCTTCATGAGTATCATTTTATGTGTTATAGTGCAGTCTATTCTACGTCTGAAGAGTTGGCTTCGGGAATGGTTTTACTTTTGGGTGAACAGAGAATCCGGGGGTCATGTTTTCGGGGGTTCCTCCAGTCTCAGTCAGACCACTAAGTCTGGTTTTTTACTAGAATTTGAGTTCTGCACGGTGCTTTTCTCCTGCTCTGTCAGTGGTCCCTATTGTGTTCCCTGTTAGGGCAGTCATTGGTGGTAGCTGTGCACCATCTAGTTCTTCTGGTCTCAGGGTGATGGACCCTCTGGTTTATGTGGACCTTTCTGTCTCAGCACTACACAGTCATTCAAAACCCTTGGCTTGTCAGCATGCTGGGTGCTCTTCCTGACCCTTTGACTGTGCTGGTACTTTCTGTGCAGTGAAATCCCCCGCTATTTCTGTGAGCTCACCAAAGTCCTCAAGCTTGCCTACTCCAACACCTTCATCAATAACCTTGTGTTATATATTGTGACAGACGTCATGGTTTTTCTTCCTCTTGCTCAGATCCTTTTCATATATGCAGAAACTGCGTATTATATACTGAGCATCTGAAGAAAGGAAGGGAAGTGACTTAGTTACCTAGAGCTGCTGTAACAGAAATACCAGAAGTGGCTGGCTTTAACAAATTAATTTTCTCACACTTTAGGAGGCTAGAAGCCTAAATTCAGGGTGCTGCCTCTAGGGAAATGCTTTCTCTTTCCGTGGGTTCCGGGGAAAGTCCTTGTCTCAGGTCGTGTTTCTCTGTTCCCTGATGATCTTCACGTGATCTGTCATGTCTTTCCCTCGATCTCTGCATGTTTGTTAGGTTGCTTGCTTAAAATTTCTCTTTTTATATCTCAAAACAGATTTCTGAGATTACAAAAATGATCCACAATATCTTCACTAACACTGTCTCATTAATATGAGAAAACCCACTCCCAGACTGAATTATAACCACAGTGATAGGGTTTAGGATTTACAACACAGATTTCTGGGCGACACAATTCAATACATAACATTTCACTTTTGACTCCCCCCAAATGCGTGTCCTCACCGCATGCAAAAAACATTCAGGTCACACCATCCTAAATGTCTTAAATCAACTCCAAGCCCAAAATCTCATCTTCTGAATCATGAAAATCAAAGATGTGTCAAAATTCCTTTGCATCTGTAAACCTGTGAAACCTAGACTACAAGTCATCTGTTTCCAAAGTACAATGGTGGAATAGGCATAAGGTAAATATTTCCATTACAGATTGGAGAAATCGGAGGGAAAGAAGGGATAATAGGCACCAACCAAGTCCAAAACCCAGCAGAACAAATTTCATTGTTTCTAAAGGCTTGAAAATAATGCTCTGTTCCCTGAGAGCATCTGGGCAATGTTCCCACCCTCCAGAGCGTGGGTGTTGGCCATGCTTTCTGGATTCTGGTTGGAGGTCTCTCGGCTTGGGGTTTCACACCTAACTTCCAAGGCCACTGGGTTGGCTACTCTGCTCCCTTGGCTTTAGGTAGCCCTATCCTCCTAGTCCACCTGAGCGGCGACTATTTCCCCTCGACCCTGGCAGACACCATTCTCCTGCCCCTTGAGCATGGCAACCCAACTCCCTCAGCTTTGAGCAGCAGACCAATCCTCTTGACACAACTGAATGGCAGCCCCACATGCCAAAACCGAGATGCTGGAGATTTAAGTCTTTGAAACCTAGGAGGGTGTGTCTGCACCCTTTGAAACCCAGGAGTTCTTGGCTCCACCCTTTGACAATCAGTCAGCCCTGGTTCTGCTATTCCTTCCAACTTTTCTGCTGATCTCAGAGCAGCTGCAGGGATTATTCTTCTTTTGGAGGACAACAGATGTAGCTCCTCTGCCCACTTTCTTGCCTGTAGAATTCCAAGAGGCAGAGGGCTTTCCTTTTGCAGCCACATCCTTGACAAACATTCTAGGACACATGTCCTTAGTTTGTTCAACAGAATTTTCCAAACCTTTAAGTTCTGTTTTCATGTTGCACAGTTCACTTTTAAGTCCATCTCTTTCCTCTTGCATTTTACTATTAGCAGTAAGAAGAAACCATGTGACCTCTTTAAGACCTTGCTTAGAAATCCCGTTGCCCTTATATCCCAGGTCATCAGTTACAAGGTCTGCCTCCCACAGAACATTTGGACATAATTCAGGCAAGCTCCTTGACGTTGCCTAAAAAGAATTAGTCCTCCTCCATCGTCCAATCACATGTTCACCTTTTAAAGCACTAGCAGAAGCACATTTAATGTCCACATGTCTAGCAACATTCTGTTGATGGCACCATATGTATTCTCTAAAATGATGGAGAATTTTCTATGGCTCACCTCACTTCTTTCTGAGCCCTCACCAGAATTGCTTCTGATGTCCATAGCTCTACCGACCTTCTCTTGAAGACCATCTAGGCTTTGACTATTATGCACATTAAAACTCTTCCAGGCTTTTCCTATTACCCAATTCGAAAACCACTTCCACATTTTAGATATTTTTTTGAGCAGCATCCCACTGTCCCATAACAAATTCTTAGTTGTCTAGTGTTGATATAACAGAAATAACACAAGTGGGTGGCCGTAACAAACAAAGCTATTTTCGCAACAGTTTAGGGAGCTGGAAGTTCAAATTCAGGACACCAGCTCTAGGGAAGACTTCCTTTCTCTGTGGCCTCTGAGGGAAGGTCCTTGTCTCTTCTCAGCTTCTGATCTCTGTTTCTTGGTTATCTTCATGTGGTGTGGCATCTGTCTTCCCCCAGCTCTGGTCGCCTGCTTGCTCAATCTAATTTTTTTGCATCTCGAAAGAGACTGACTTAAGACATACCTTACACTGATATTGCCTCAGTAACATAACCAAGAAACCCCACTCCCAAATAGCACTATATCCACAAGTATAGGGATTAAGGTTTATAACACATCCTTTGGGGGGATACAAATTCGATCCGTAACAGGAAGTATAAAACATTTTCTCCTGTGGGTCTCACCTCTCGTTTGTCTCCTTGTTCTACGAAGCCTGCCTGCTTATGTCTGTGTGTCACTTCTGCAGGGGTGTTTGCCGTTCTGTACACGGTGGTCGCTTCCATGACAAAGCCCTTCATCTACAACTTGGTGAACAAAGGCATAAAGGGAGCCCTGCAGACGTGTCTCTACAGTGAGAGTTCCTGCCAGAGACACGGCCAATGTCCTGTGCTGGACACATGTGTCCATGGGTGATGGAACAGAGCAGTTAATAGTGGGAACTGTTAGGTTTTCCTTTCCCGGCTTAAAAATCTTGATGCCACCTTAATAGAAGGTGGTTTTGAGAAATATGCTTAGCTCCCCTGTGCCTCAGTTTCCTCATCTGGGAAAGAGAGGCTATGACAACATGTGCCACATGTGGTTGATATGAGGATTAAATGAGCTAATATGGTAAATCACCAGCACAAGAAATACCACGTGAAGTTCCAAGTAGATGTTGGCTATTGTTATGTAAAAGGGAAGTTTTCATGTGTCCCTGGATTTTGTCCCATACTGTTAGGCCAGTTTTTGTCCATGTGCAACGGCTTCCACCAGGGCTCCATAGCCCAGGATGCATGTAGGATGTTCAGCAGCCTCCTTCGCCTCTAAAACACTAGAGTGTATTAGCACCTGCCTCCCTCGCAGTGTTTCCAGATATTGCCAGATATCCTGAGGTGGAAAATGGTCCCCAGTTGAGAAGCACTGATGTAGGGGGAGTGTCTCCAAAACAGAAAGAAATCATTTCATAAGGCTATAAAGAAATAAATGGGGACTATATACTTGTCCCATCTGGGAATCTTGGGAAATAGGATTAGGGACTGGACTTGTGTTAAAATAGTAGCAGGAATGGAGACTTCCAATTTTCCTAGATTCGTACTTTCTACAATTCACTTCCGTTTTTTTTTTTTTTATGGTACCTTTCTAATCTTTGGCTGAAGAGTGAACCTGAGGAGTGACTTCAGTACTGAGTTAAAAGGCTGTCTGGGGGCCATACTCTCAGGGTTTCTCAGTCTCTGTCAGACCAGTAAGTCTGGTTTTCTCTTGTGAGTTTGGATTTTGTTCTACTTTTTCCTCCAGCTCTGTCTGGGATCCTCTATTGTGATCCCTGTCAGAGCAGTCGGTGTTGAAAGCAGGGCACCATCTGGTTGTGCTGCACTATCTGGTGGAGGCTGTGGTAGTTATTCATTAGTGCTTTGAACTAATCTTTACCTTGTGTCTGTGGTGCTCTTCATTATTCCTTGCTCCAGGCAAGGTGAGAAAAGTGGAGCATCTTAGATGGCCACTCACGAGCTTTTAAGACCCCAGATGCTACTCAACAAAGTAGGATGCAGAACATTTTCGTTTTAAAGTGTGTTATGCCAATTGAGCTAAATATTAATGAGTCAATGGTCCCTAGCCCTCAGTCCAGTAATTCGGTCCCTCAGGGAATTTGGATTTGTCTATGAAGTTTCCATGACCTTGGCTTGATCAAGTTCTGCTGACTTCCCCAGTATTCCCTAGTGCCTTAGCCTTCATCAAAGCTACCTCTTAACTATTGACTAGTGTTTTTCTTTCCCTCCTCGCTCTTCCATTGTAACCATCAAAGATTGTTTCCGTGTGTAAAACTTCTTAAGTTTTTTAATAGTGGTCTCGAACAGTATTCGTCCTTTTGTGACTGACCCATTTCACTCATTAAAATGCCCTCCCAACTCATCCGTGTTGTGAGATGTTCCGCAGATTCATCATTCTTCATTATATTTGCATAGTATTTCATTGTGTTCAGGTACCATAGGTTGTTTACCCATTGTCATGGATTGAATTGCATCGCCCCCCCAATATATCTCTCATTTTCAATAGGTCATGATTCCCTTGTATGATTGTCTACCATTTTATCTTCTGATTTCTCTATCTGGTGTAAATCCTATCACTATGATGTAATAAGATGAATTAGCAGCAGTTATATTGATGAGGTCTACAAGCCTAGGTAGTGTCTTAAGGCGATCTCTTCTGAGATATAAAAGAGAGAAACCATCAGAGAGAGATGGGGATCTCATATCACCAAGAAAGCAGTGCCAGCAGCACTGTGTGTCTTTTGGACCTGAGGTTCCTGCACTGGGATGCTCCCAGACCAAGGAAAGACTGATGACAACACAGAGAGAAAGTCTTCCCTTGGAGATGACAGTGCCTTGAATTCAGACTTCTAGCCTTCTGGACTGTGAGAGAATAAAATTTCTCTTTCTTAAAACCAACCACTTGTGGCATTTCTGTTATAGCAGCACTAGATAACTAAGACATCCATTCACCTGTCGATGGGCACTTAGGTTATTTCCATCTTTTTGCTATTGTAGACAATGCTGCAGTGAACATGGGTATGGGTATGTCTATTTGTGTGATGGCTCTTATTTCTCTAGGGTATATTCCTAGGAGTGGTATTGCTGAATCCTATGGTATTTCTATTTCTAGTTTGTTTATGGAAGCACCAAATCGTCTTCCAAAATGGTTGTACCCCTTTACATTCTCACCAGCAGTGCGTAAGAGTTCCACTGTCCCTTGTCTTAGTCATCTAGTGCTGCTATAACAGAGATACCACAAGTGCATGGCTTTAACAAAGAGAAATTTATTTCTTCACAGTAAAGTAGGCTAAAAGCCCAAATTTGAGACGTCGGCTCCAGGGAAAGGCTTTTACTGTCAGCCTTCTCCTCAATCTATCCCCGCTTTGGAAGCCTCTCTGAGCAGGGACCCTGGGTCCAAAGGACACGCTCTGCTCCCGGCAGTGCTTTCCGGTATGAGGTTCCCCTGTCTCTCTGCTCACTTCTTTTTCCTTTTATCTCTCATGAAAGGTGGTGCATGCCACACCCCAGGGAAACTCCCTTTTCACTGGATCCGGGAGGTGGCCTGGTAAGGGTGTTACGTCCCACCCTAACCTCTTTAACATAAAACTACAATCACAAAATGGAGGACAAGCACAGAATACTGGGAATCATGACTTAACCAAGTTAATACATTTCCGGGGGGACATAATTCAACCCATGACATCCCTGCAACCTCTCCAGCATTGATTTTTGGGTTTTTGTTGTTGTTGTTCTTACGTGCCAATAATGTTGGGGTGAGAAGGTAGCTCATAGTTTTCCTTAACTTAATGTGGTTTAGGTGAAAGTTTACAATTCAAGTCAGTCTCTCATACAAAAAGCTGTGCAGACCTTGCTATGCAGTCTTGGCTGTGCTCCCCTTAACGAGACAGCACATTCCTCCTCTCCACCCTGCATTCCCCGTGTCCATTCAGCCAGCTCCTGTCCCCCTCTTCCTTCTCATCTCGCCACCACACAGGAGTTGCCCACATAATCCTATGTGTCTGCTTGAGCCATGAAGTTCACTCCTCAGCAGCATCATTGTCTTATAGTCCAGGCCAATCGCTGTGTGTAGAGTTGGTTTCGGGAATGGTTCCAATCTTGGGCTATCAAAGGGTTCGGGGACCTTGGCTGTCAGGGTCCCTAGGTCTCAGGCAGACCATTAAGCCTGGGCTTTTTATGAGATTTTAAGATCTGCATCCCACTATTGTCCTGTTCCATCTGGTACTTTCTGCTGTGTTCTCCCAGGGCAATGATCACCAGCAGCTGGGCACCATCTAGTTCTTTGAGTCTCAGGCTGGTGGAGTCTCTGGTTTACGTGGCCCTGTTTCTTGGGCTCATATTTGTCTTGAGTCTTTGGTGTTCTTCATTCTCCTTTGCTCCAGGTGGGTTCAGACCAATTGATGCATCTTAGATGGCCGCTTCCTAGCGTTTAAAACCCCAGCGGCCTCTCACCAAAGTGGAATGCAGACTGTTTTCTTAATACATTTTGTTATGCCAATTGACTGACACGTCCCTTGCAACCATTGTCTCCAGACACCTGTCCTTACTACTCTGGCCTTTGAAGCTTTTGGTTGTATTGAGGAAATTCCTTTTGCTTTACTTCAGTTGTACTTCCCGTCGCCTACATTTTTGTCTGCTATCTAGTTAGTGAATATCCCTCTCTCCCTGCCTCGCTGTAGTTTTCATTTGCATTTCTTTAATGGCTAGTGATGGTGAGTGAGCATTTTCGCAATCCTCTGTTAGCTGCCCCACATTACCGTTATTAATGAAATTCTGCAGCTTTGGAAGTTATCAGAAATGAAATGGAACTCATAAAGATCAATATCCTAGGTTTTACTGAGCTGAAATGGACTGGTATGGGACACATCAGACATTCGTATGACCAACTATGCCAGGAATGACAAATTGAAGAGGAATGGAATCGCATTCATGATCAAAAAGAACATTTCAAGATCCTGCATTACAACACTGTCAATGACACCATAATATCCATATGCCTACAAGGAAGAACAGTTAATACAAATATTATTCAAATTTATGCATCAACAACTTATGCCACTGATGAAGAAATTGAATATTTATTCAACCACAAAGAGAAATGAAGTTCTGGTATTATATGCAAGGTGATCGATGAACCTTGAACACATATTACGAGGAGTGAAATAAGCCAGACACTAAAGGACGAATTTCATACAATTCCGTTTATGTGAAATGTCCAGAACTGGCAAAGGCAGAGAGAACAGTTTATTCTTAGTTACCAGGCGCTGGAGGGAGTAGAAATGGGGACTTATTGCTTGTTGGGTACAGAGTTTCTCTTTGGGGTGATGAAAAAAAACTTTTCTTATTCTTTAGGTGAAACATTACACCTTAAGTTAGTTTCTTATTAAGAAATTTACATAGATATTGTTTTGTGGCATTAGTTGGAATCCCCTGGGTTCCCTGTGTCCATTTGACCAATTTCCCTGTCCCTTCCTGCCTTCTCATCCTGCTTTTGGGCAGAAGGTACCTATTTGGTCTTATAAATCTAATTGAACTAAGAAGCACATTCCTCATGCTTATTACTTCCGGTTTTACACTCCTGTCTAATCTTTGTCTGATGAGTGGGCTTGGAGAATGGTTTCAGTTAGCGGTTCGCAGTGTGTCTGGGGGCCAAGGCCTCGGGGGCTCCTCCAGTCTCTGTCAGACCATGAAATCTGCTCAAACATGAATCTGAGCTCTGTTCTACATTTGTATCCTGTTTTGTCCGAGAATGTGTGTTGTGTTCCCTGGTAGGACACTCATTGCTGGCAGCCAGGCACCATCTAGTTGTTCTGGTCTCAGGCTGGTGCAGTCTCTGGTTCATGTACTCCTTCAGTACCTTGGGCTAATATTTTCTGTGTGTGTTTGGTTTTCTTCATTCTCCTTTGTTCCAAATGGGATGGGATGAAGAATTTTTGAAAGAGGGTTGATGGTTGCACAACATTGTGAATGTAACTAATGCATTTGTACACTTCAGATGGTTAAAATGGCAAAATTTATTTTTTACATGCATTTTACAATAGTTTTTAAATTCACTTATAAGAAACAAAAACAAATGATGTCTACTTAGTTCATACGAAAAAGATATAAGAAACTTCAATAGATTCTGCAGCCCGTGTTATAAAAACAAAACAAAAATGGGATGCCATATTTTTCATAGTTTTGAAATTGACTTTGTTTTCAGAGACATGAGGATTTACTGAAAAATTGTGCATCAAGTACAGACTCCCCATGCATCCCACCTACACCCACTGTTTCTCCTATTGTTAACATGTTGCATTCCTGTGGTGTGGGATACGTTTGTAACAATGGGCACATCAATAGTGAGACGTGCTTTTCAACTAAAATACATAGACTTCATCAGGGTTCACTCTTTGTGTTTATACTCCTATAGGTTTTGACAAATGCATACTGTCATCAGTCCATCATTACATTTCCTACAGAACAGTTACACAGTTGTAAAAATTCCCTGGGCTCCACCTATTCGTTCCTCCTCCCTCTCCCCAAACCCCTGGCAATCAATGATCTTTGTACTGCCTCTACACTTCATACTTTTCCAGAATGCCATAGGCTTGGGATCACACAGCATGTAGCTTTTCTAGACCGGCTTCCTTCACGTAGTGTGGATTTGAGATTCCTCCATAACTTTTCCTACCTTGATAGCTTAATTATTTTCATCACTGAATAATACACCGTTGAATGGATGTCTCACTATTTGTTTACCCATTTACCTATTCAATGACATTTTGGGTGCTTTCAATTATTGTAATTATGTAGAAAGCTGCTATAAACATTTGTGAGCAGGTTTTTATATAGATATATGTTTTGAACTCATGTGGGTAAATACCTAGGAGTGTTACTGCTAGATCAGAATGGGAGGACTGTGTTTAGATTTTGAAGGAACTGTCAGCTTATATTCCAAAGTGGAATTCCCATGGAATACAATTTTTATCAAAAAACACTCTTAAACCAAATACAAGAAGAGTGTATTTCATTGTATACAAAATAACATCCATAAAAGTATTAACAAATGTAAAACCACATTTCCTCCTGGCTATTCCCTACAGGCTTATTTGTTATAGTCAAGGACTTTCCGAAAGGTAAAATTTAGCTTGGACTGAGAAAGTAACAAGCACTGACGAGGACAAGCCCATAGTGAAAATGAATCTTTCATAGGCACAAAGGAATTCGAATGACCCCTTCTTGGAGGTAGTACTGCTTTGTTACACACTGAGAAACTTTGTTCTTTTATCACTGACTTTCAGAAATTTGCTGTTTGAAATTATAGAATTAAGGATGAAACACCCCCCTTTTGACAGAGTAGTCTCTCCACAGTGAGATCTTATATGTGATGTGAGGTGTGATGAACAGGGAAAGGCTTTCTCACGCTCCTTACATTCCTAAGTCCTCCACTATGAGTTTTTATATGTCTTGTGAGAGAAGAGCAAGTACGAAAGGCCTTCCCACATTCTTTACATTCATATGGCCTCTCTCCAGTATGAATTCTTCTATGTGTCATGAGGCCTGAGGACTGCCTAAAGGTTTTCCCACATTGCTTACATTCATAAGGCTTCTCTCCACTGTGAATTGTTATATGTGTGGTGAGGTTTGAGAGCTGACGAAAGGCTTTCCCACATTCCTTACATTCATAAGGCCTCTGCCCATTGTGAGTTCTTATATGGTTAGTGAGGTTTCCTGAGTGACTAAAGGCTTTCCCACATTCCTCACATTCATAAGGCCTCTCTCCACTGTGAGTTCGCATATGCAAGGTGAGGTGTGAGGGATCTGTAAAGGCTTTCCCACATTCCTTACATTCATATGGCCTCTCTCCAGTATGAATTCTTCTATGTGTCATGAGGCCTGAGGACTGCCTAAAGGCTTTCCCACATTGGTTACATTCATAAGGCTTCTCTCCACTGTGAGTTCTTATATGTGTAGTGAGGTTTGAGAGCTGACGATAGGCTTTCCCACATTCCTTACATTCATAAGGCCTCTGCCCATTGTGAGTTCTTATATGGTTAGTGAGGTTTCCTGAGTGACTAAAGGCTTTCCCACATTCCTTACATTCATATGGCCTCTCTCCAGTATGAATTCTTCTATGTGTCATGAGGCCTGAGGACTTGCTAAAGGCTTTTCCACATTGCTTACATTCATAAGGCTTCTCTCCACTGTGAATTGTTATATGTGTAGTGAGGGTTGAGAGCAGACTAAAGGCTTTCCCACATTCCTTACATTCATAAGGCCTCTGCCCAGTGTGAGTTCTTATATGCTTAGTGAGGTTTCCTGACTGACTAAAGGCTTTCCCACATTCCTCACATTCATAAGGCCTCTCTCCACTGTGAGTTCGCATATGCGAGGTGAGGTGTGAGGGATCTGTAAAGGCTTTCCCACATTCCTTACATTCATATGGCCTCTCTCCAGTATGAATTCTTCTATGTGTCATGAGGCCTGAGGACTGCCTAAAGGCTTTCCCACATTGCTTACATTCATAAGGCTTCTCTCCACTGTGAGTTCTTATATGTGAAGTGAAGTTAGAAGAATACCTAAATGTTTTCCCACATTCCTTACATTCGTAAGGCCTCTGTCCATTGTGAGTTCTTATATGTGTAATAAGGGATGAAGCCTGACTAAAGGCTTTCGCACATTCTGTACATTTATATGGCTTGTCTCCACTGTGAGTTTTTCTATCATTAGTGAGATGTGAGGAACACTTAAAGGCTTTTCCATATTCCTTACATTCATAAGGTCTTTCTCCACTTTGAATCCTTCTATGTACAATGAGGTTTGAGGATTGCCTAAAGTCTTTCCCGCATTCATTACATTCATAAGGCCTCTCTCCAGTGTGAGTTGTTATATGTGTAGTGAGGTATGAGGGCCAACCAAAGGCCTTCCCATGTTCCTTACATTCATAAGGCCTCTCTTCACTGTGAGTGCCTAAATGTGCAGTGAGGGCTGAGGAAAAATGAAAGGCTTTCCTAAATTCCCTACATTCATAGGGCTTATCTCTGTTATAGAAAAGGAGGGATAAAGGGTCACTAGAACTTTCTTTACTTTCACCCTTGTGACCTCTCACATGTGTCCAAAAGGACGAGAAACTACAGAAATCTTTCCCATACTCATTACATTTATACTGATTGTCACTAGTGAGTGTTGTCACAGGATTCTTAAGAGTTGAGATACAAATGAAATCCTTCCCACATACCTCACACTTATGGGGTTTCTTGCCACTAAGAGGTCTCATAGGAGTGGTACCACCACAGGCTTCTCTACACGCAATAAACTGACAGGCATGTTGGTTATGTGATGAGGGATCCATGATGGCTTTTTCACAGTCAGAGCATTCAAAAGGATTTACTTCTGGAGGATTTCTTTTCTGCACGGTAAGATTTGGAATCCGCCTGAAGGTTTTCCCACACGGATTGTCTCCATTTTTTTCACGGAGGTTTTCTACTGCATGAATTCTGTTAAAAACAGGCAACATGTTGTTGGAAATCAATTATTTCCACTTCACCATTACCTAACAAAGCGAACATGCAGTTTTTCGCTTGACTTCTCTCCTGTTTCATACTTCAAATCATCTAGCAGAAATAGTACCATAATCGTCACTGCTTTTCTAAAATATGAGGCTTTCTGATCATTGTGTTTAAGTGAAATATGTTTCAAATACTCAATGTCTGACACACATTTATGAAAAGGTTGTGAAAATTCTCTGAACACGTAAGTTTTCAGCAAAGTTTATACATACACAATATACGTACACATATATATATATTTATATATGTATAAGCACAGATCAGGGCTTCAAACTGGTTTGTATTGCTTCAACAATTGCCCACGTAAATAACGGCAGTGTTCGCGTTGGATATCTGTTGCCCATCGGATTTCAACCTGTGTTGGGAACAAACCACAGAGCCCTGAACAAAGATGGCAGCCAATCTCACAGCTTTCAATGTGCGTCGCTGCCCACAGTACTGTCAATAATCTGATCTGCATGAATTCGAAAAAGTGTCAGGAACCTGCTGCAGAACACTCAATAACAGGACCGTGACAAGCAACACACATTCAAAGCAGTGTAGTGGGACATCGTCTTTGTGCAGGGCACTGCCAACTATTCTCTGCTCACGTCAAAATCCAACAGGCTATGCAATGTGTACACCATCCTTCTTTATGTTTGCAATTACTGAACTGTTCTGAAACAGTTGGAAGCCTTGGTATATACACATCAACATATGAATGTGTATTTTAACGTCATCACAACTTAGGATTTTCTCCAGAAGCACCGTTTTCTCTTGTTGGAATGACACTCACCTCAAGCGACTCTCTTGGTTTTTATGATCATCTTTATTACTGTGTGATTCAGAGGTTTCTCCTAACATGGAGGACCAGGTGTTATTTTTTATGTATCCCACCATTATATCTTTGCTGGGTAACTTTTCTCCATCCTTAAGGTTTCCAAAGTCTGACCCAATAATTCAAGTTGAGGTTCGCAATATGAAACAAATGGAAAGAAATTATTTGGGGAAAAAAGACCACTGTTAATAAAGACGTAGCCACATTACACTGTTTCAGCACTTTACCAATGGTTTAGAAGCAGTTTACTAGGACATACTTCTATGAACTTTGACAGTGACGGAGACATGAACAAGCGTAGTTAGAGCTAAGTAGAAATATACTGGACACGATATACATGTAACATTAAAAGAGGAAAAGGATCCGAATAACCGCAGCTGTGAAAGGATTGCTAAAGTCAGAAAAGGAAGCTCAGGTTTCTGTGAAGTTGTGTCTCTGGGAAAACAAATGTGTAGAGCTGACATGGTTCTCAGGAAGAAACGCTTATCATGAGGGAAGACAGTGAAGAGTAATGAGGAGTTCCTTGACATTGAGGCAATACTTTGCTCTTCAGGGTCTCTGAAGATAGACCGGTGTGGGTTGATTTGCAGCAAAATAATCATGTCAAACTTATAATCAACACAGTAATACTCTACACGGTCCCCAAATACAATACTCTCTGTGCCCCAAAGTGACCCCTAAAGCCAGTGCTTACATTTACAACACTTAAAGAGCCTCAAGGCTTTTAATTACAAGAGAAATGAAAACTAAGTATAATACATACTGCTTTGTGCTCACGGAAAGCCAAGATACATGAGCTCTATGGGCCAAAGGACCATGCCTCCTTTATTTAATGATTTATTCTCATTCCTCAGCCCAAATTCTGGAGTAAACTTAATGAGTAAAATAGTTTTCTTCACTAAAGGAATAATAGAAAACCGAAAAAAAAAAAAAAAAAAAGGAATCTGCTCTTACCTATTGAGGCCAGGTTTCTGAAGGTTTCGATCATCACATCTCTGTAGAGTTTCCTCTGAGTACGATCCAGCAAAGCCCACTCTTCCGGGGTAAAGACCACAGCCACATCCTCAACAACCACTGAGTCCTAAAACATTGACACATTCTGCATCAGCAAGGTACCATGGACTTCAGTGTGTACAAGAATGAAGGGTGAGCCTGACAGTCCTGGGGAACAGAGGATTCTTAGGGATTTGACACAAGGTTCTGTGTACTATCAAGGTCTACTCTAGGGTATGGGCCATCAGCCTCGTCCCTTCACTAACTACATTCACTTCCTCACTGATTGCTTTCTGTCTCACGGACTTCCAGCACTGAAATTATCTCTCTACAGTTCGACTGTGACCAATTGCAGTCGTATTCTCCTCTCTCTTTACACTCTGGAATGGTTAGAAAACATAGCAGACATTAGAGAAATGCTCTCATCAGATCTTCACTTCCTTGTGAACAAACAATTACCACTCCTTCCGTAAGCCCTACCAGAACACACTCAACAAAACATAAAGCACCGGGTGGAGACAGGATGATGTATAGTAACTGGTACACACTGCAGAAGGGCAGTTTTGCTTTTGTTTCTCACAACCATGGGAGGACCAGGGGCCAATATCAACACACTGGCAACCCAAACACTGAGCTGGTCATATTTTCTTCAACTCTTGGAGATAAGCATGTGGCTGATTCAGGTCAGGAGACTCTCATTCAACAGAGAGCACCAAGGCCCAAGGTGGGAATGTGATAGGTCCACAAACACAGTCTAATGTTAGAAGAGGACAAGGAGCAAAACATCTGCAGAAACAACAACACCACACCCTTGTGTTTGCTCAGTGAGAAAAGGTTACCATTTCCATCTGGAAACCCTGGTGGCATAGTGGTTAAGTGCTACGGCTGCTAACCAAAGGCTCGGCACTTCAAATCCGCCAGGCGCTCTTTGGAATGTCTATGGGGCAGTTCTACTCTGTCCTATATGGTCGCTAGGAGTCGGAATCAACTTGATGGCACTTGGTTTGGTTTTTGGTTGGGATGACTGTAAAACATGATGAACGTAATCAGTGTCACCAAACTATACATGTAACGCTGTTGAATTGACAAAGATTTTGTTAGGTATAACTTCTACCACAAAAAAATTAATTTTATAAGTAAGCTGAAATGCAGATGGTTTACCGGTTAAATTGCCCGTGGAGCCTAGGAAATAGACTTACACACCAGCCCTCTAGGGGCTGTGCTTTAGAATTCTCTCACATTTCCAGCCCCTGGAAGGCACCTAAACATGACTACCTGAACCCTGACCACTGGAAGCCCCTGGTCTGTAAGAGTGACCTTTCTGAAACAGCAGGAATCCGTTGGGTTTCTCGTGTCAAGAGGAGAGAAAAGGCTGCTAAAAGACGCCTTCAGTGCTGAAACAGAGTAATTTTAAAGAAAGAAGACTCCTCTTCTCAGGGAAATGGTGACGTGAGCAGCCTATGACATCTCTAATCTGTGCCTCGTATGATCAGATGACAGCAACTTTGAACCAGAGCCCAAAGCCAAAGGTCTCCTCCACTGCAGTGGGCGAGGTTATATATTTTAAACTCACCAAAAACCCTGATATTTATTATAGAATAATGATGAAATGTCCCATGTACTGAGCAACTGTGATTTTTCTTCATGACTCTTCTAAGCAGATATTATTTCAGACAGGTCATAGCTGAGTAAAGTTAGAGATGTTCATTTAATCACATCCTCAGTGTTTCCCACATGGAACTCTGCTGAGCCAGGATCACAATGCAGGTCAATTTCTCTTTGAAGTCTAAATTGCTGACAACTCCATTTCTGTCCATATGCATACAGTTTTGTTGTTATTTTTGCTGTTACCGTCCAATAACAGCATAAAAAAAAAAAAAAAAAACCCAAACCAGTAGATGATCTAAAGTCCTCTTGAATAATAGGAAGAGGAGACAAAGGTAAACATTCTATTCAATTCTTACAACCAGGACATACTTCTCTTGGCAAAGCCCTGTGTCTCAGACAAGACTTCTTCCCTCCAGACCCTTAATTGCCTACATTCATTCATTAAAATTCATTCAGGTCCTACTGATACAGAGGCTACCGCACATTGGCAAAGCAGCTACAGCAGTGAACAAAACGAACACCCCGATGAACATGCAGAGTAAATTCTTTGAGTGGGGACAGTAAATTTAAATACATAAACATGTATATATAACTATCATGTGGCAATGTGTTCTATAAAAGAATTCAGGTCTTTGAGAAGAAACCGTTCTAGAAGGAGGAAACAGCCAGAGCACAGGTCAGAAGGTGTGAAGGTGTCTTGGATGTCTTAGGAAGAGCCAAAGGCCCCGCGTGGCTGGAGCCGAATGCAATGCAGATGAAAAACCGTCTTAGGAATCTGGAGGGGTGATTGGGGTCAGTGGGCTTATCATGTTCGGGGGAACTCGTTGGCAACTGAAAAGAATCTGGCTTTTAATCTAGTGAAATGCTGAGTAATTTTACACTTTTGAGCAGTGGAGGAAACTGGTATGATACCTCTCAATCCTTTAAAGACTCAAAGTGCTCCAGTGCCTAGGGGGACTCAAGAACACTGTTCAGAGACATGGGACAAGGATGGCTCTAGAGGGTCGGGGCTCAGCCTCCACAGCCAGAGCTCCTCTGTCTTCAGATTCAGGACAGAAGACTCTGTCATTCAACACAGAACACCAGGAACCGGGACGGGGGAAGGGGGGATATTAACACCGTGTGATGCTACCTCTGAGAGTCACATAAGGAAGGTGACACCAGGTATTCAAATCTTCAAATGCCATGTATGTAGGGATGAAGGACCCAGAGACAGTGGAGCAAGGTATTAGGGTGCCTCCTAGGGCTCAGTTCCTCAGCCTCCTCTGTCACTGTCTTCTTCACTGAAACCACAGTCCCGCAGCACACGGCTGCTTCCCCAACAATTCAGATCCAGCCTCACCCACATAATGCTAAGGATAACCCAGTTCTGCGTAGAACTCACCATTTTCTTCTCCAGCTTCTGGGCGTCTATGGAATGACGTCTCTGACCCAAGAAGCCACTTCCAGGAAGAGGGACAGGACTGGAAGCAGAGGCCTGGGCAGTCTGGAGGCAGATGAATAATGTTTGGTCCACACACCAGTGACAGCAATTGAAATCCTTCCCTGTGATTGATGGATGTGCCAGAGGGTCGCCTGAGGTCCCCAGCTGCCTGGACTGGACTAGTTCTCCCTGCACCACACCTGAGGTCTGAAATGGAAGAAGGATGGGGAAGAAACAGTGTGGAGGAAGCAGGGAGTGACAGGCCTTTGGCTCCTCCCAGGCTCAGGGCAATGCTCCACCCTGAGGGCCTTTACACTAAAGGCAGAACAGGCTCCAGCCCCCACAGCACACACCTGCATTCTTCAGGAAGCTCCACAGGCCTCTCCTTTCAGCAACAAGATCACACATGGAGGAATTACCTCTCCCACAGCATGAGAAGCAACCAGGCCTGGCCAGCCTGCAAAACTTGAACCTGATTTCCTCCAGGGACTTAGGGATTCAATGTTCAAGTTGTGGGCTTACCTATGTACCTTTGTTCCTGGTGTCAGATGTCACTGTTATCTGACATTAACATGGATGAAATTTTAAGAACATACTTTTCATATATTGACAATGAACTCATCCTGGTTCATTTATTTTTAAGTTATGTGCTGTAAAAACCTTCCACTGTGGCTTTCTAAAACTTTTTCATCTCACTTATGACACTGTAATATCTGATCAGTATTTTTTCTGTTCCTTTGGAATTAACTAACATTTCTTTCTGCCCCTTGACTTGTCTCGTATTTTTTCCCCCTTCATTTTCAAACCATGAGAACACCACTCACTAAGATTTTGAGAAATCTGGGGGGATTCCTGAACACTTTTTCTTCCTGATATAGATCAACAAATAAATCAGAAAATCTTTATGCTTTCACGAAGGACCCGTCTCGTACTTCACTTCCTATTTCTTTTCACCCTGCTCCCTCTCCAGCTTGAGTCCTATTTCATTTCTTGGTCTCACTGTCAATGAATTCTCTGTTGCAAGATCTTTACACCAGTGTCTCCCCTCTACGAATTACCCTTATTTTTTATTTTCTGTAATACAGCTCTCTAATTTTAATTCACATCATTATTTCTCGACTAGTATTTCCAGCATAAACCACGAGCTTGTTCAGTATGTGGAAAACTCAAGTCCCATCCCAGAATTTCTCAATCGAAATTTGCATTTCAACCAGATCCGGGGGTTATGCACATTGACAGTCAACCGTGAGAAGCATTCAGTGATGTACAGGAATGAGCAGTCTATGAAGGGATGCCGTTTTATCCATCCACACCTCTATTGTATCACTGGCTATCTTCCTGATTCACAATCAATCTCCGCGTCTAGGCCTCCTCACAGTCTTCCCTAATTTGTTCATAACAAGCTCCTGCCTGACATCATTCAATCATCGTTGTCACTTCCAAATTCTATCTGCGGCATAGGAAATGCTCAGTGCCCATCAGTGGCTGTCCATGGGCCTTCCAAAAGCCCAGAGTATTCAGCACGGTTCTAAACGATCTGTTCCAATCCAGCTCACACAAACCTCACCACTCACTTGTTGTTTTCTCTGCTTTAATCACCTCTGACTTCCATCAATGAATAGATAATACTTGGTTCTCTGCTGTCTCAGGGATTTACACATTTATTTTTCCCAACTGAAATACTCTTTCCACCCCCACCCATACAAAATGGTATCAGCTCTACACAACACTGCATGTAGCTAAAAAAAAAAAACCTTTTTCTGAATCTTCACTGAGATAATTTCCCTTTTCAAGCAGTTGCACCTCACTCTCGGGTTAGGTCTTTTTAATACAGATATCACATATCCTTAGTTTTTCATTCTTTCTTTAAAACTGTCTCCCAAGCTACATGATAAATCTATGGGCAGACACTCTGTATTTTGTCTTCTTGTTCCTTCTGGCCTTTGACACTGATCATTGAGGACACACACAGATTATTACCTGTTATATACAGTCCTCAGCAGCACTATCCAAGAGTACTTTACGTGAAGATAGACATGTTCTGTTTCTGTACAGTCCAATATCGTAGGCACTAGGCCTATGTGCCTATTCACCACAGAATATATGACTAGTGCAAAGAAGGAACTCTACTTTTAGTTTTAATTACTTTTAATTGAAATAGCAACACACAGCTAATGGGCATCACACCTCAAGTGAACTCACCAGACCCTTAAGCAACCAACAGGGCAGAGAGGGCATGAAAGCTGCCAGCAGCACAATGCAGAGCTTCATAGTTTTGGGCTTGCTAAAAGTCTGTCACATAGGGAAATGGAACATTGCACTCAGTTTGCTTTTACTTGCATCATGAAGGTTAATGTCAACCTCAATTGGATTTACCTCATTCTGAAAACCTCAATGACATTTAAACATAGAAATGAGTGGGAATAACTGAGGGGACAGGAGGGACACTTTCTGCAGAGGTGACATTTGAAGTGAGACAAGAATTATAGGAATTATTGGGTTCGTAAGTTTTCCTCTAATCAGCAGAAATACTTGGTGCGAAGGCCGAAAGGCAGGGAAAATGTTGACATGTCTGAAAAAGATTTTTCTAAAAAGATGTCAAGAGTCTATGAAATATGAGGGTGTTCTCAATTTAAGTCAGATGTGGAGGGTCTTGCCAGAGAGGGTAAAATATGTGGATTTTTTCTGGATGTGATTGAGAGTTGGCTTGGTTTACATTGTTGATATCTGCCTCTTGCTGCTGGGTGGAGGCTGTACCTTCCTCTGAAAAGAGAAATAGGAGAAGAAAGTTCAGAGCTACCTTCCTAAGGGAGCTCCCCTCTCACGGTAGCTTGGACTGTTTCCCTGAATGCAGTGAATGAATGAAGGCGGGTGCAGCTTACCGGCTGGGAAAGCCAGGTGAGAAGTAGATTTGTTCAGGTGAGACTTTAAAACCTCTGTCTTGGACACGTTAGGTTTCAGAGCGTTACAGTCCTTAGTGTTCCAGGTGGGCTATGGGAAGGACTTGGTGTCTGAGTCCATTGGGACCCAGGAGCCTGAATCTCATCCTGTGGGCCGTCTTCTGCTGGCCACGAACAATCACACTGTGTCCTCTGAAACAGGCTGCATTCCCACTTCTGAAGCTGCAAGCTAAAGGAGAGGAAGAGCAGAGTGTTGGCACGGATGAGGCCTTTAGCAAATAATTAATGGTTCCTGGCACAGATTCTAACGTCTGACAGCAGACATTTGGTTACTGTACTAAGGGACTGGACGAGCTTGATGCAGACCAGGGGCTGGTAATTACAGTCAACTTCTGGATGAAAAGCTTCTTTTTTTCTGCTTGACTTTCAAGGCTGTGTGAAGACTTCTCCTGAGTGAAGACATCCCTTATTTTAACTGAACCCCTGCTTACACTTGTACACGTTACAGTGAATTCTTTAGATCTTTGTAAACACCCAGGCGTATATGGAGGAAGCATGTGAACCTGCCTTTGTGGTAACTCAGAAAAACGCCAACATGGAACTTCATGTGGTTTAACCTGTTTCGTTGAATAAGAAATTAAATGACTACCGTGTGTGTGTGTGTGTGTGAGAGAGAGAGAGAGAGAAGAGAATCTAATAAAATGAAGAAAGCTTTCTTCGCTGGAAAAAAAAAAAAAAAGCTGATACTGTCATGGTATCTGAGGAGCATTTCTTAGATTCTCACCGAGGAAAACTCAGTAGTTTTGAATGAAGGCTTGAATTTGACATGAAGTAACATGACAACGGTCATGTCTCCAAAGGAAAGTCCCATCCAGAATGGGAGTACTCCTAGAATATCTATCTCTAGAGAAGGAAAATAGGAGGCACCACATTATTCAACACCATGTTGAGATTAAAAGTGCTGTTTAATAATTGGCTTTACTGTACGCAGTTTTAAAGTTTTTGACTCATACTATATTTTTACAATTTAAAAAAAGAAGCACGTTTATTTTCTCCACACACTAGCTTTCAACAATGGATTCTGAGCTACAATAGCAAAAAAGCTCAAGGAATAAAAGACAAAACAGATCAATTAAGACTCTCAGCAAAGGGAAGAGACAATCTACAGAATGGGAGAAAATACACTGAAACCTGTGAGAGCTGGAATTTGACAGGATTGCCTTCTTTTTCTGGGTCTTGCAATTTTTCCGCCTTTTACGCAGCGCAGCCTTGCCACTTTTTGGTCACTTCTTTAATGGAAAATATTTGAGTTTTCCTACTCTGACAGGTTTCCACCTTAGAGGTTCCAGCTTTCGCAGGTTTCACTGCATTTGGGAATCATAGATGCCATAAGGGTTTAGTATCCAGGACAGAGAAAGACCTCCTAAGTGTCAGCAACAATTATAAAATTGGGCAAAAAACTGAAGGAGACATTTCACCAAAGATGATAAGCAAATGGTCAATAAACACATGAAAAGATGATGAATGCCCTTGTCATTAGGGAAATGCAAACCCAAACCACAAGACACACCACCTCATCCCTAGGAGGATGGCTACTATCAGAAACAACAAGAGTTGGGGAGAATATGAAGAAATTGCCGCAGGGTTGCAAAATGGTTCAGCCTCTGTGGAAAAGTGTGCCTGTTTTTCAAAATGTTAAACATACGAATAGCCTATGACCCAGAAATTTCCATTTATAGGAGCGCAGATGGTGCAAATGGTTAAGTACCCGCTTGCTAACCAAAAGACTGACAGTATGAACAACAACAAAAAGAGCAGATGTTGAGGCTGCTGATGAACAACCATATACCTCATGGGACGTGGTTCCTTGCTTTGGAGGTTGAGGGTTACGCTTTCATGGGACATCGCAGTTAACTGGCCTAATAACGTGTTGAGTGATTTAACCTCCTAGTTCACTGTGTGGTGCCTGGGGTCTTACAAGCTGCCATCCAAGGCACAAAAGTTGGTCTGTATTCACCTGGAACAACCGAGGAAAAAGTTGAGTCAGGAAAAGGAGGAGGATAAGGAATGTGTGGTAACTGCCTCCATGAACAGCTGCCTCATTGGCCATGAGAGTAGAAGAACAGGAGAGTGGCTGGCTGCCATTACGGAATATCTTCATCGAAACTTCTAGAGCAGAATCCTGATCTAAAGAGGGAAAATGCACAACAGAATTTCAAATTCTTATGGACTCCAGGCTTCCTGGAGCCATGAAGGTTGGATGAACCCCTGAAGCTATTGCCCTGCGATCATCTTTAAACCTTAAACCAAAAATATCCGTTAGAGTCTTCTTAAAATCGAACAATAGTTTAGCTTAACTAGTAAACAATGAGCCTTGAGCATTCTGCTCTTTAGAAAACTGTCTCTGTGGGATCAAACTGACAACAGCAACTCAGAAGAGCTGACAGGAACCCTAGGGAACACTGAGTTTGTGTTAAGGGGAGAACAACTCAGAAAAGTTCAGTGAGAATGGTTGTGTGACTGGAAGAACATAATCAATGTCAGTAAACGGTACCTGTAGAAAATGTTGAATTGGTGTATGTTTTGCTGTGTATATTCTCCACAACAAAATTATAAAATTATGTAACTAAAGAAAACAAAAGTTGGCACTTTTCACCTGTGGCAAAGACGCCATGATTTGCTTTCGTTAAAATTACAGCAAAAAAACCCTACACTACAGCTCTACTCTGTCACGTGGTCTCACCATGAGTCTAAAATTACCTCAATGATACCTAACAAGTAGATACACAAAAGTCTTGAAAGTAGGGATGCAAACAGCTATTTTTACACCAATGTTCAAACACCACTATTCAAAATAGCAAAAAAGTGTAAAAAAAAAACAAATGTCCATCAACAGATGCATGGATTAAAAAAATAGAATATTATTCGGCCATAAAAAGAGATTAAGTTCTCATAAATGTTACGCTATGGATGAATCTTGAAAACTCTATGCTAAATTAAACAAGTCAGACACAAAAGTATAAATCTTGTACAATCTCACTTAAGTATCTGTAATAGCCAAGTATATAGAGACCAAATCGTTACTAGGGGAAGATGGGAGAGAGGAGGGGAGTTAATGCTTAGGCGACACTGACTTTCTTCTAATGGTGATGGAAAATCTTGGAAATTGATAGAGGTGATAGTTGCACAACATGGTGAAAGCAATTGACGTTGAATTCTGCATGTAAAAATGGTTGAAAAAGGAAAAAGACTTGTTATATTTATATTACCACACACACACACACACAGGTACCATGAAATGACACTATTAAGAAGAAAGAAAGAAATTTAGTTTCTTGGTTGGAATGTAAGTGAAAGGAGGGAGCTTTAGATACTGTGAGGATATAGACAGGAAAACTGGTATTTCTAAGATTTCACACCAACCTCAGGCTGTACTAACCTAAAGAAATAAAATCACATTTCAAGAACTGCAGTGTGTAAAGAATTGGTTTTTTAAGGTAATTAGATCTAGATCACCTGGTTAATATGTGAAAAAAAGACTCCTTCCATAATAATAATTAAATATATATGTACACACAAAACAGGAACTATAATTCATAGCAACTTTAAAAAAGATTAAGCACTGGCACTCTCAATAATTTCTCCAACAGGACACTGAAATATAGACACTTGAAATTTGCTCCATAGGGTTTTCAGCGCTGTGACCTTTCAGGAGCACATAGACAGGCCTGTCTTTCAAGGCACATCTGGGTGAGTTCAATCCACCAACCTTTCCGCTAATAATCTGAACATTTTCCGCCACCCAGGGCCGCCCTAATTCACTCTTTCACTGTGTAAAATAATTATTATACAAGATGAGGGACCTTTTCAACACTGCAGTGTCGCTGACCCTCTAAGATCTGAAGTATATGGGTTAGTGGCGTTACAAGGGCCTCCCACCTTCCCTTCATTCCTAATTTTCGCCGCTCTGACTCTAGGAATACGCAGGCTTTGTGCTCCAAGAAGCCGTGGACTTTTTAAGGACTGTGCTTCCTTGGTAGCAGAAACAATGGTTCTGAAACAGGCTGTCAGCCATAGTGGAAACCCCAGGCAACACCCCTCCCCCCTCCCCTTTGTCTTGCTAACCACAAGCTTGTTTTGAGCAGGAAGTCGCAGCAGGTAGTGGCTGGGTCCATGGACTAGCCCTAGTTACACCCTGAAGCATGCACAGATTGAAATCACATCCTTCACCTGACCCTCCCCCCACCCCAATATAGGCAGGGGAGGGCTAAAGGCAGAAGAATCCAGGTACCAAACCCAGCCCCTGAGGCCACTGGAAACAAAAAGCTCCCCAGCTCCCCTAGTCAGCCAGCACGTGGCCATAAGGTCACTAGACCCCAGGTGCTCCTTGTATGTGCAGACAATAAACTTGCCACTTTCTGTTGCCCTTGCAATCAGTGTCCATCTTATTTCAATCGGCTAATAAGACAGGGCAAGAACCCGAGTGGTTAGGTTACAGTTCAATTCCCAGTACCCAATCTAGCACAGACTACACACCCAGGGTGTGTCATCTCTATAAATCGTTCGTCGCCTGCATTAAGACCGTTCAGCAACATCACATTTTATATCGGACCAACTACGACTGGCTGTATGGTTTCTCACACAATCGTGATGAAAATTTCTGCCTTAACGCCCCAGGAATTCCTCGAAAGGTGCCTGTATTAAATGTTTTCCTCCTGAAACTGGGATAAACGTGCTCCTAAACGTACGTACTATTTCCAAGTCATGTTTGTTGATTGTTCATCAGTCCTAAATACATATACCCATTAAAGGAGGAGGTTATAGTCCTCGCCACAATCTTCATTTCCCCGGGACCACTAATACTCAACAAAAGTCCTGCCTGATGAAGGACAGAAAAGAAAGAGGAGCCGTTTCAGGCAGGGAGACTGTGATCACTATGCCCCTTGAAGTAACAACAGATTTGCATTTGAGTTCAGACACTACCACTGAGTAGATATTTGTCTACGGGCGAGGTATTAAATTTCTCCGAGATTATTAGACTTCTGTAAAACGTTACAAATCGTCGCTCCCTGGCAGTGGTGTTTGGAGGCTCAGAGAAGGTCCCTTAGACGAAGTCCTCGACCCCGTGCCCAGCCCTCCAGAAACAGCTCAGTAAACGGTAAATACACGCAGGGGCCAGCAGTGACTGAGGGCTGAGGAGCAGCTCAAGGTAACCGCGCACCTGTGTCTCCACAACACGTGGGGACGCGCCATTCAGACGCCGGGAGCGACCCGAACCCCCAGGAGGCCCGGGACCCTGCATGTCTCCGCGTTTCCTTAGCAGCACAGGTCTGGGCGGCTCCCACCACCTCACCTGTCCACGCACCGACACACACAGGGAGCGACCCCGGCGCCCGGGAGGCCCGGGACCCTCCATGTCTCCCAGCTCCCTAAACGGCACAGGTCTGAGCGGCTCCCACCACCTCATCTGTCCACGCACCGACACACACAGGGAGCGACCCAGGTGCCCGGGAGACCCGGGACCCTCCATGTCTCCCCGCTCCCTGAGCAGCACAAGTCTGAGCGGCTCCCACCACCTCACCTGTCCACGCACCGACACACACAGGGAGCGACCCCGGCGCCCGGGAGGCCCGGGACCCCGCAAGTCTCCCAGCTCCCGCAGCAGCAGACGTCTGCGCGGCTCCCATGCCGCCAACCACCTCACCTGTCCACGCACCGACACACAGGAAGTGACCCAGGCGCCCGGGAGACCCGGGACCCTGCTTGTTTCCCAGCTCCCTCAGCAGCACTGGGGTGCGCTGGTGCCCACCACCTCACCTGTCCACGCAGCGACACACAGAGGCCTCCAGGAAGCAGTTGCTGCCACACGCCGGAGGAGCCGGACGGACGCCGACCAAGGAGGCACACTTCCGCTTCCGGTGGGCAGGAGAAGCAGCACAAGTCCAATAGGAACACAGAAACTAGTGATTAATCTCATTCATTGGACGTATGGGAAAACGTAAAACAAAATAACAACGAAAATATTCATGAATTTATCAAGCAAAGCAGGTAATATGGCCAGGTAGCATTCAAACCAAGAAAGCATTGAGCATTGAATATTTGTAATTTATTTGTCTAATAGAGCACACATGAGTAGGAAAAAAATAAGCATACAAAATCACAGCTGATCTTAGGTACAATCAGGTAGGTTCCAACTCATAGTGACCATACGTAGAACAGAACCAAACACTGTCCGGTCCTGCACCATCTTCACAACCATTGCTATTCTTGATCCCATCATTGCAGCCACTGTGTCAATCCACCTCATTTAAGGTCTTCCTCTCTTTCGTCTACTTTAACAAGCATGATGTCCTTCTCCAGGGACTTCTCCCTCCTGATAATGGCCAAAGTACGTCAGACGAATTCTCGCCATCCTCGCTTCTAAGTAGCATTCTGGTTGTACTTCTTCCAAGACAGATTCCTTCGTTTTTCTGGCAGTCCACAGTACATTCATTATTCTTCACCAACACGGAAACTCAAAGGCATCAGTTCTTGAGTCTTCCTTATTCATTTCCAGCTTTTCTATGCATATGAAATACTATTGGTTGGGTCAGGTGCACCTTATTTCTCAAAGTGATATTTCTGCTTTTAACAGTTTAAACTGGTCTTTTGCAATAGTTTTGCCCAATTCATCATTTGATTTCTTGACTGCTGCTTCCATGGGTAAAAGTTTCTGTAAAAAATAGCTCTAAGAACCTCAATAGGAGGATGCTCTTTAGTAGCAATTACAGAGGGGCAAATCAAAATCCATAGACATACTATTTCACTTCCACTAGGATAGCCAAATTAAAAAAATCAAGAAAAATAACAAGTTAGGATGTAGGGAAATTGGAAACACCTACTGCTAGTCGGAATGCAAAATGGTAAAGCCCTCCAGCAAAACTGTAGTGTTTCCTCAAAACTAAAAGTAGAACTTTCATGTGACCAAGCAACTCCACTCCTACTTACATAACCAAAAGACTTGCAAGCAGAGGCTCAGAGACTTGTACATCCATGTTCATTGCAGCACTGTTCACAATAGCCAAAAAGTAGAAACAACATAAATGCCCATCTACATTTGAACGGATAAACAAAATGTAGAAGAAATGAACTATCAGTACACATGCTACAATACGGATGGAGCTGCAAGACATTCTGCTGAGTGAAATAAGTCAATCGCAGAAGGACAAATACTGTACGACTTGACTGATGTAAAAATGCAAACCCAAATCCACCGCCATCCAGTCGATTCTGACTCATGGGCAATCCTATAGGACAGAATAGAACTGCCCTATAGGGCTCTAAAGCTGTAATATTTACGGAAGCAGACCGTTACATCTTTCTCCTGTGGAGTGACTGGTGAGTTCAAACCGCCAACCTTTCAATTAGCAGTCGAGTGCTTAACCACTCCGATACCAGGGCTCCGTAAAAAGACAAGAAAAGCAAATGTGTGGAGAAGAAATTTCATTAGTGGTTATTGAGGTGAGAGGGAAAGGAAAACGAAAATGAGATGGGGTTAAAGGTGATAGAAATACCACATTGATTAAGGGCAGTGTTGCATGGCTGATTATTCTAATAACTACCGGTAAGTTGGAACCTGTAAAAAGTTGAATTAGCAAAATTTGTGTAATATATTCACAACACTAACAACAACAACAAAAGTTCTTGCTGAGGCTGCTTAAATCTCATGAGATTTAGAGGTTTATGACCATGGTTTCATGGGACATCCCAGTTAATTGGCCTAATGACATGTTTAGTGCTTCTGTTCTACCTTCTAGTTTGTTGTGTAGCACCAGGTGTCTTAAAAGCTTACAAGCTTCCATCCAAGGTACACAAGTGGACTCTGTTCACCTGAAGCAACAGAAGAAGGAGAGTCAAGAATAGGAGGAAGATATGGAATACGTGGCTAATTGGCTTCATGAACAACTGCCTTCTTTGCCATGTGATCAGAAGAACTGGATTGTGCCTGGCTACCATTAGTGAACATTTTGATCAAAGATTTCATAAAAGAATCCTGATGAAAACGGGGAAAATGCAGGACAGAATTTTTAAAAATTCATGGACTCCAGACTTCCTGGAGCCATGAACGTTGGATAAACCCCTGAAACTCTTCCCCTGAGATAATCTTTAAACCTTAAACCAGTAAGAATTCCCTGAAGTCTTCTTAAAACCAAACGATGTTTAGCTTAACTACTGAAAAATGTCTGCATTGAGCATTATAAACTTTTAATGACTATAAGGTATCAAATTGACAGCAACAACTCCAAAGATTTGACAGGAATCTCAGGAGTCAGTGAATTTATGTTAATAGGGGAAGAACAGCTTAGAAAAGGATGGTGAGAATGGTTGCACACCTTGAAGAATATCATCTGTCACTAAATTGTACATATGGAAACTCCTGAATTAGTGTATGGTTTGCTGTGCATATTCCCAACAAAAACAAAAACATTAGAAAAAAATTTTTAGATTCAACAAAAGATATATAAGAAAGACTGTTTAAAAGATTTATTGAATGTTATGAGTTACATGAAATGTGTTGTCAAATCAGAAGTGTCAAATTTTCTTTGGGTTAAAAATTTATGTGTCAGCGTGCCTGATACTAGACAACAAGCACATGATACTGTCATAATTTTATTTTTTAATTAGTCATTGTTTCTTTTGAATCTAGCATCATCTGAGGCAATGTCTTTAATGGGGAATTCCCATCATTTACCTATGGAGGTTTTTTTTTTTTTAATTACTCTTCAGATGTTTAGAGACTTAATCCAAAACACCAAAACCAAACCTATTACTGTGTAGTCAATTTTGAGTAGAACTACCCCATAGGGTTTCCAAGGAGTGGCTGGCGGATTTGAACCAACTAACCTTTGGTTTAGAAGCAGAGCTGATAACAACTGTGCACCAGGGCTCCAAAAACTTGATGACCTTGTTATACTTGGGGTATCCTGTATTTTTACGGAAATAACGAGGGCCTTCTGTTTTTCTTTGCCAACTGCACTTTCCCCCCACAAGGCATTTTCATAAGTGCCGCTATGCCAATTTTTTTCATGTTGCTGTAATAAAAACTAGCATACGGCGCTTAGCAAAATACTTTATGGGAAAAGGCACGGTTGCAAAACAAAAGTAAAAGGTACACATTATTTCTGTAAAAATATGGTATCCTGACTATATAGTAGTACATCTCAAGATTACTATGTGTTATATCCAAAGTTCTTTGAAGATAAGATTAGTTATTGTTCAGAAATTTTTTTCCTAAATTTTTTTAAATTGTCTTCATTTAACTTTGCATTACTTTTGTAATTAATTTCCATTAGATCTTTCACTTTTAAGAATTATTATAAGTTAATCATGGCCTTTTAAAGTTTTGTCATTTGCATATAAGTTTTTATCTTGCTGCCTCACTGAAAATGCTTGATCAAAATAGTCCAACAAAAGATGGACTACATTGGACGTATGAAAAAGGTGTGATATTTTGAAGATGGAATACACTAGGCTGAATTAAGATTTCCAGAACTCTCGTGTAGAAGTTGATGGGTTTACACACTGCTGCTGATCCAGGATTATGTAGAACTGAAAGTAACTACACAGGACTGAGTGGACTAAAAGGTTACTATGATTACAGTTACTAGATCAGACTCAAGCTTGAGAACAAAAGAGGACAGAGGAACATCACAAATTTAATGGTCTGTGAGGCCAGCTCACAAATCAAGCTTCTACCCTTAAACAACATAAGGGAAAACAAATAGGGATTCCAGTTTCTTAAACGGTATACAGCATTTCTTTGGTAAGATCAAGTCAATTCCACAAAAACACAGGTTTTAGATAAAACTGATTAACTTGCCAGAGTCTCACATGGAGGTATATCAGACCCTCTGCCAAAACCTGATCACCAAAAAAAGTGCCCCACAGAGGAAAATAGACAATGCAAATGGGAACTCATTTTCCCAAAGTGATCACTGAAATTCCGAAATTCTACTAAAGTCAGCTTATAGCGTTTTGGAACATGAACCCCAAACCAGTGCCCAGTAGAGGGAGCCCCAGGCTCACCTGTTGTCTTACTCATCTAGTGCTGCTATATCCGAAATACCCCAAGTGGATGGCTTTAACAGCTCTTTTCACTTTCTTCTGAGTCCTCACCACAATTGTCTTTGATGTCCAGAATTCCACCAACACTCTCTTCAAGGCAATCTACGCTTCTACTCTTGGGCGCTTTAAAACTCGTCCAGCCTCTATCCATTCCCAGTTGAAAAACAAAAAACCACATGGCTTTAATAAACAGAAATTTGTTCTCTCACTGTTTAGAATACTGCAGGTCCAAATTAAGGGTGCCATCTCCGGGGGAAGGCTTTCTCTCTTTTGGCTCTTGGGGAATGTCCTTGTCATCAGTCTTCACCTGGTTAAGGAGCTTCTCTGCACAGGTTTGCAAGACAACTTTTTCTGAGAATGTACAGGTTAGGTACACTGTTTGTATCCAGGGACCCTGGGGAAAAGCTGACAACATTCTTTCTTAGCTCGGTTACAAAGAGAAACATTTCTTTAGATACCACATTAAGCCTGTACGAAAATTAACTGTTGTCATGTAAAAGCGGAAATAACAAAATGGAGTCACAAGCCCTAAGCTCGAACTAGCCTTTTCAGGTACACCGAACGCTTCTATTTTGAAAGCTCTTACACAGAGGGAAAGGAAAATCAAAGAAGTATCCACATTGTTAGATTACGTGTCTATCATGGCACAGAGATTTGGATTACTGACCTGTTGATGTCGAGTGGATTACAACTCACAAGGACTCTATAGGACAGAATAGGATTGTCCCATAGGGTTTCCAAGGCTGTAATTTTTACAGAAGCAGACTGCCACGTCTTCCTTCCGCAGAGCAGCTGGTGGGTTTCAAACGCCTATCTTTCGTTAGGAGCTGAACACGTAGCCACTGTGCTAACAGGGCTCCTTTTTCATTACGAAAAGATGAAAATAAACACATTTAGATATCCGTAGGTCAAATTCTACTCCACCAAAACTACAATTTAGAAGCTTCCTGACATAAACAACTTGGTTATTTAACTAAAAATGAGAGGTGGCAAACTACAGAATGTATATGTTTTCATGATTCGAGAGCCAACTCACATGATAAGGAAAACAGTTGATGAACTGTTGTAGATGGAAGAAAGGAGAATTCTCTGACTAAACCTCTGTGTTGCACATGCCTTCTTTTATCTGTTAGTTTTGAACTCCCAGCGGATCAACAGTTCTATCCAAGGACTTGTCTGACTTGGACATGCCCACCCAACCTCACGTCTTGGCGATTCTTGGAATTTGAGATTTTAGAGTTGTAAAGACCCCACATTCAGCCTAGTCTCTTATCCAGGTGGGTGAGGGGTAGAACACAGATTCATAGGCCCTCAAGATCTCAGCATAGCAAGGTTTTATAAATTTTTGTATGAGTGACTTATCTGATTTGTAAACTGTTACTTAAAGCACAATAAAAATAAAAAATGATGAAGAAGGAAATGGTTTGTGAGACATATTTACAACAATCAAAAAAGGGATGCTGAATCTGCTGAAATCTCATCAGATTTGATTTCTTGGGTTGGGCGTTTAGGATCATGTTTTCATGGCATATTCTGATTAATTGGCCTAATAACATGCTTAGTACTGATACTTTCTAGTTTGTTGTGTAGTGACTGGTGGCTTAAACACATACAAGGGGCCATGAAAGGCATAGCAGTTGGTCGGTATTCACCTGGAACAACAGAGGAAAAACGTGAGACAGGAAAATAAGGGAAGTGTACGTAATTGTCTCCATGAAAACCTGCTTCAAGTACCATGAGACCAGAAGAACTGGATGGTACCCAACTACCATTAATGAACATTTTGATCAAAGACTCTATAGAAGAATCCTCCTAAAAAGGGATAAAATACAGATAAGAATTTCAAAATCTCACGGACTCCGTCTTCTTGAATCCATAAAGATTGAATGAACCCCTGAAACTATTGCTCTGAGATAAACATTAATGCTTAAACCAAAAATATCCCCTGAAGACTTCTTAAAACTGAACAGTAGTTTAACTTAACTACTAAAAAATGCATGCCTTGAGCGTACTACCCTTTTAAGAACTATCTATGTGGGATCAAATTGACAACAGCAGCAGGGAAGATTAGATAGGAAACTTAGGGAGCAATGAATTTATGTTAAAGGGGGAAGAAGAACGCAGAAAAGGAGGATGAGAATGGTTACACAACTTGAAGAATCAATGTCACTAAATGGTACATGTAGAAACTGTTGAATTGGTGTATGTTTTGCTATGTGTATACTCAACAACAACAAAATAAGTAACATTCAGAGAAGGTCCTTATCTCTTCTGAGCTGCTTCTGAGTGTTCTTCATGTGGCTTGTCAACTCTCTTCCTCCATCTCAGTTTCTCTGGCTGACTTGTTGGGTCTCTTTTATATCTCAAAAGACATTGACTCAAGACACAGCCAGCACTAATCCTGTCTCATTAACATAACAAAGGCAACCCATTCCCAAATGGGAATATAAGCACAGATATACAGGGCAGGATTTATGACAATACTTTTGGGAGAGAGAATTCAGTCTGTAACGTTCCACGCTTTGGCCCCCAAATTGAATATATCTGCCACAATCAAAACCCATTCACCCCATCACATCATTCCAAAAGTCTTAAATCAACTCTAAGTTCAAAATCTCATCTTCCAAGTCATCTAGATCAAATACGGGTGAGACTTGAGGCATATTCCAACCTCGGACAAAATTCCTCTTCATCTGTGAACCTGGGAAATCTAGGCTACAAATTATCTGTTTCCAAAGTACAATAATAGAACAGACACAAGGTTGACATTTCCATCACAAGAGGGGCAAATTAGAGGGCAAGAAGGGATAAGGGGCACCACATAAGTCCAAAACCCAGCACCCCAACATATATTATCCCTCAAGTCTTCAAAATAATCCTCTGGTCTCTGAGAACATCCAGGCAATGACCCTGCATTCCAGAGTCTAGGTGTTGACCATGATCTTTGGATTCTGGGTGTAGGCCCCTGAATCCTGAGCTTCAACTTGGCCTTTGAGGCCCACTGCGATGGCAACATTGCTCCCTTGCCTTGGGCGGCCCCATTCTTCTAATCCCTCCAGCAACCCCACCACCTCAAACCCAATAAACCCTGCTCTTTTTTGTATGTGGGCTTTAGTTGAAAATTTACAGCTCAAGTTAGTTTCTCATACAAAAGTTTATACACACATTGTTATGTGACCCTAGTTGCTATCCCTGTAATGTGACCACACATTTCTCCTTTCCACCCCGGATTTTCCGTGTCCATTCAACTAGCTCCTATCCCTTTTGCTGTCTCATCTCGCCTCTGGACAGGAGCTGCCCATTTAGTCTTGAGTATCTGCTTGAACTAAGAAGCACACTCTTCATGAGTATCATTTTATGCGTTATAGTGCAGTCTATTCTATGTCTCAAGAGTTGGCTTTGGGAATGGTTTTAGTTCTGGGTGAACAGAGAGTCCAGGGGTCATGTTTTCTGGGGTTCGTCCAGTCTCAGTCAGACCACTAAGTCTGGTTTTTTACTAGAATTTGAGTTCTGCATGGTGCTTTTCTCCTGCTCTGTCAGGGGCTCTCTATTGTGTTCCCTGTTAGGGCAGTCATTGGTGGTAGCTGTGCACCATCTAGTTCTTCTGGTGTCAGGGTGATGGACCCTCTGGTTTATGTGGACCTTTCTGTCTCAGCACTACACATTTATTCAAAACCCTTTGCTTGTCAGCATGCTGGGTGTTCTTCCTGACCCTTTGACTGAGCTGGCACTTTCTGTGCAGTGATTGAAATCCCACGCTATTTCTGTGAGCTCACCAAAGTCCTCAAGCTTGCCTACTCCAACACCTTCATCAATAACCTTGTGTTATATATTGTGACAGACGTCATGGTTTTTCTTCCTCTTGCTTGGATCCTTTTCATATATGCCAAACTGCGTATTATATACTGAGCATCTGAAGAAAGGAAGGGAAGTGACTTAGTTACCTAGAGTTGCTGTAACAGAAACACCAGAAGTGGGTGGCTTTACCAAATTTGTTTTCTCACAGTTTAGGAGGCTTGAAGCCTAAATTCAGGGTGCTGCCTTTAGGGAAATGCTTTCTCTTTCTGTCGGCTCCAGGGGAACGTCCTTGTCTCAGGTCGTGTTTTTCTGTTCCTTGATGATCTTCACGTGATGTGGCATCTGTTTCCCTCGATCTCTGCGTGTTTGTTTGGTTGCTTGCTTAAAATTTCTCTTTTTATATCTCAAAAACAGATTGATTTAAGTAAGATTTCTGAGATTTGAAAAGTGATTCATACTATCTTCACTAACACTGTCTCATTAACATAAGAAAACCCACTCCCAGACGGAATTATAACCACAGGATAGGGTTTAGGATTTACAACACAGATTTCTGGGGGACACAACTCAATACATAACATTTTACTTTTTGACTTCCCCCAAATTCATGTCCTCACCACATGCAAAAAACATTCACCATGGCCCACCATCCTAAATTTCTTAAATCGACTCCAAGCCCAAAATCTCATCTTCTGAAACCTGTAAATGAAATATGGGGCACAATTCCTTTGCATCTGCAAACCCGTGAAACCTAGACTACAAGTTATCTGTTTCCAAAGTACAATGGTGGAACAGGCACAAGGTAAACATTTCCATTACAAATGGGGGAAATCGGAGGGAAAGAAGGGATAATGGGCACCAACCAAGTCCAAAACCCAGCAGAACAAATTTCATTAGTTCTCAAGGCTTGAAAATAATCCTCTGTTCCCTGAGAGCATCTGGGCAATGTTCCCACCCTCCAGAGCGTGGGTGTTGGCCATGCTTTCTGGATTCTGGTTGGAGGTCTCTCGGCTTGGGGTTTCACACCTAACTTCCAAAGCCACTGGGTTGGCAACTCTGCTCCCTTGGCTTTAGGTAGCCCTATCCTCCTAGTCCGCCTGAGCGGCGACTATTTCCCCTCGACCCTGGCAGACACCATTCTCCTGCCCCTTGTGCATGCCATCCCCACTCCCTCAGCTTTCAGCAGCAGACCAACCCTCTTGGCACAACTGAATGGCAGCCGCACATGCCAAAACCGAGTTGCTGGAGATTTAAGTCTTTGAAACCGAGGAGGGTGTGTCTGCACCCTTTGAAACCCAGGAGTTCTTGGCTCCACCCTTCGACAATCAGTCAGCCCTGGTTCTAGTGTTCCTTCCAACTTCTCTACTGATCTCAGAGCAGCTGCAGGGATGATTCTTCTCTTGGAGGACAACAGACGTAGCTCCTCTGCCCATTTTCTTGCCTGTAGAATTCCAGGAGGCAGAGGTCTTTCCTTTTGCAGCCACATCCTTAGCAAACATTCTAGGACACGTGTCCTTAGTTTGTTCAACAGAATTTTCCAAACCTTTAAGTTCTGTTTTCATGTTGCACAGTTCATTTTTAAGTCCATCTCTTTCCTCTTGCATTTTACTATTAGCAAAAGAAGAAACCATGTGACCTCTTTAAGACCTTGCTTAGAAATCCCGTTGCCCTTATATCCCGGTTCATCAGTTATAAGTTTTGCCTCCCACAAAACATTTGGACATAATTCAGGCAAGCTCTTTGACGTTGCCTAAAAAGAATTAGTCCTCCTCCATCGTCCAATCACAGGTTCACCTTTTAAAGCCCCAGCAGAAGCACATTTAATGTCCACATGTCTAGCAACATTCTGTTGATGGCACCAACCTACTCTCTGAAATGATGGAGAATTTTCTCTAGGGCTCTCCTCACTTCTTTCTGAGCCCTCACCAGAATTGCTTCTGATGTCCATAGTTCTACCGACCTTCTCTTGAAGACCATCTAGGCTTTGACTATTACGCACATTAAAACTCTTCCAGGCTTTTCCTATTACCCAATTCGAAAACCACTTCCACATTTTAGATATTTTTTAGAGCAGCATCCCACTGACCCATAACAAATTCTTAGTTGTCTAGTGTTGATATAACAGAAATAACACAAGTGGGTGGCTGTAACAAACAAAGCTATTTTCGCAACAGTTTAGGGAGCTGGAAGTTCAAATTCAGGGCACCAGCTCTAGGGAAGCCTTCCTTTCTCTGTGGCCTCTGAGGAAAGGTCCTTGTCTCTTCTCAGCTTCTGATCTCAGTTTCTTGCTTATCTTCATGTGGTGTGGCATCTGTCTTCCCCCAGCTCTGCTTGTCTGCTTGATTGCTTGCTCAATCTGATTTTTTTTACATCTCCAAAGAGATTGACTTAAGACATACCTTACACTGATATTGCCTCATTAACATAACCAAGAAACCCCACTCCCAAATAGGACTATATCCACAAGTATAGGGATTAAGTTTTATAACACATACTTTTGGGGGATACAGATTTGATCCGTAACGGGAAGTATAAAGCATTTTCTCCTGTGGGTCTCACCTCTCGTTTGTCTCCTCGTTCTACGAAGCCTGCCTGCTTATGTCTGTGTGTTCTACATCCACATCACTTGTGCAGGGGTGATTGCCGTTCTGTACACGTTGGTCGCTTCCATGACAAAGCCCTTCATCTACAACTTGGTGAACAAAGGCATAAAGGGAGCCCTGCAGACATTTCTCTACAGTGAGTCTTCCTGCCAGAGACATCGCCAATGTCCTGTGCTGGACACATGAGTCCACGGGTGATGGAACAGTGCAGTTAATAGTGTGAACTCTTAGGTTTTCCTTTCCTGGCTTGAAAATCTTGATGCCACCTTAATAGAAGGTGGTTTTGAGAAATATGCTTAGCTTCCCTGTGCCTCAGTTTCCTCATCTGGGAAAGAGAGGCTATGACAACATGTGCCACATGTGGTTGATATGAGGATTAAATGAGCTAATATGGTAAATCACCAGCACAAGAAATACCACGTGAAGTTCCAAGTAGATGTTGGCTATTGTTATGTAAAAGGGAAGTTTTCATGTGTCCCTGGATTTTGTCCCATACTGTTAGGCCACTTTTTGGCCACGTGCAACGGCTTCCACCAGGGCTCCGTAGCCCAGGATGCATGTAGGATGTTCAGCAGCCTCCTTGGCCTCTAAAACACTAGAGTGTATTAGCACGTGCCTCCCTCGCAGTGTTTCCAGATATTGCCACATATCCTGAGGTGGAAAATGATCCCCAGTTGACAATCACTGGTGTAGGCGGAGTGTCTCCAAAACAGAAAGAAAACATTTCATAAGGCTATAAGGAAATAAATGGGGACTACATCCTTGTCACATCTGGGAATTTGGGAAATATGATTAGGGACTGGACTTGTGTTAAAAGAGCAGAAGGGATGGAGACTTACAATTTTCCTAGATTCATATTTTCTACAATTCACTCCCCCCCCCCCTTTTTTTTTTAATGTGCCTTTGTAATCCTTGGCTAAAGAGTGAACCTCAGGAGTGAGTTCAGGACTGAGTTAAAAGGCTGTCTGGGGGCCATACTCTCGGGGTTTCTCAGTCTCTGTCAGAACAGTAAGTCTGGTTTTCTCTTGTGAGTTTGGATTTTGTTCTACTTTTTCCTCCAGGTCTGTCTGGGATCCTCTATTGTGATCCCTGTCAGAGCAGTTGGTGTTGATAGCGGGGCACCATCTGGTTGTGCTGGACTGTCTCGTGGAGGCTGTGGTAGTTGTTCATTACTGCTTTACCTTGTGTCTGTGCTGTTCTTCATTATTCCTTGCTCCATACAAGGTGAGAAAAGTGGAGCATCTTAGATGGCCACTCACGAGGTTTTAAGACCCCAGATGCTACTCAACAAAGTAGGATGCAGAACACTTACCTTTTAAAGTGTGTTATGCCAATTGAGCTAAATATTAATGAGTCAATGGTCCCTAGCCCTCAGTCCAGTAATTCGGTCCCTCAGGGAATTTGGATTTGTCTATGAAGTTTCCATGACCTTGGCTTGATCAAGTTCTGCTGACTTCCCCAGTATTCCCCAGTGCCTTAGCCTTCATCAAAGCTTCCTCTTAACTATTCACGAGTATTTTTCTTTCCCTCCTCGCCCTTCCACTGTAACCATCAAAGATTGTTTCTGTGTGTAAAACTTCTTGAGTTTTTTAATAGTGGTCTCGAACAGTATTCGTCCTTTTGTGATTGACCCATTTCACTCATTAAAATGCCCTCCCAACTGATCTGTGTTGTGAGATGTTCCGCAGATTCAACATTCATTATGTTTGCATAGTATTTCATTGTGTTCAGGTACCATAGGTTGTTTACCCATTGTCATGGGTTGAATTGCATCCCCCCCAAAATATCTCTCAATTTCGATAGGTCATCATTCCCTTGTATGATTGTCTACCATTTTATCTTCTGATTTCTCTGTGTTGTAAATCCTATCACTATGATGTAATAAGATGAATTAGCGGCAGGCAAAAAAAAAAAAAATTTTTTTATATTGATGAGGTCTACAAGCCTAGGTAGTGTCTTAAGGCGATCTCTTCTGAGATATAAAAGAGAGAAACCATCAGAGAGACATGGGGACCTCATACCGCCAAGTAAGCAGCGACAGCAGCAGTGTGTGTCCTTTGGACCTGACGTTCCTGCACTGGGATGCTCCCAGACCAAGGGAAGACTGATGACAAGGAACTTCCTCCAGAGCCAGCACAGACAGAAAGACTTCCCTTGGAGAGGACAGTGCCTTGAATTCAGACTTCTAGCCTTCTGGACTGTGAGAGAATAAAATTTCTCTGTGTTAAAACCATCCACTTGTGGCATTTCTCTTACAGCAGCACTCGTTGACTAAGACATCCATTCACCTGTGGATGGGCACTTAGGTTATTTCCATCTTTTTGCTATTGTAGACAATGCTGCAGTGAACATGCGTATGGGTATGTCTATTTCTGTGATGGCTCATTTCTCTAGGGTATATTCCTAGGAGTGGCATTGCTGAATCCTATGGTATTTCTATTTCTAGCTTTTTATGGAAGCACCAAATCGTCTTCCAAAATGGTTGTACCACTTTACATTCTCACCAGCAGTGCATAAGAGTTCGAATCTCCCTTGTCTGAGTCATCTAGTGCTGCTATAACTGAGATACCACAAGTGGATGGCTTTAACAAAGAGAAATTTATTTCTTCACAGTAAAGTAGGCTAAAAGTCCAAATTTGAGACGTCGGCTCCAGGGAAAGGCTTTTACTGTCAGCCTTCTCCTCAATCTATCCCAGCTTTGGAAGCCTCTCTGAGCAGGGACCCTGGGTCCAAAGGACACGCTCTGCTCCCGGCAGTGCTTTCCGGTATGAGGTTCCCCTGTCTCTCTGCTCACTTCTTTTTCCTTTTATCTCTCATGAAAGGTGGTGCATGCCACACCCCAGGGAAACTCCCTTTTCACTGGATCAGGGAGGTGACCTGGTAAGGGTGTTATATCCCACGCTAATCCTCTTTAACATAAAACTACAATCACAAAATGGAGGACAACCACAGAATACTGGAAATCATGACTTAACCAAGTTAATACATTTCCGGGGGGACATAATTGAACCCATGACATCCCTGCAACCTCTACAGCATTGATTTTTGGGTTTTTGTTGTTGTTGTTCTTACGTGCCAATAATGTTGGGGTGAGAAGGTAGCTCATAGTTTTCCTTAACTTAATGTGGTTTAGGTGAAAGTTTACAATTCAAGTCAGTCTCTCATACAAAAAGCTGTGCAGACCTTGCTATGCAGTCCCAGCTGTGCTCCCCTTAATGAGACAGCACATTCCTCCTCTCCAACCTGCATTCCCTGTGTCCATTCAGCCAGCTCCTGTCCCCCTCTTCCTTCTCATCTCGCCACCACACAGGAGTTGCCCACATAATCCTATGTGTCTGCTTGAGCCATGAAGTTCACTCCTCAGCAGCATCATTGTCTTATAGTCCAGGCCAATCGCTGTGTGTAGAGGTGGTTTCGGGAATGGTTCCAATCTTGGGCTATCAAAGGGTTCGGGGACCTTGGCTGTCAGGGTCCCTAGGTCTCAGGCAGACCATTAAGCCTGGGCTTTTTATGAGATTTTAAGATCTGCATCCCACTATTGTCCTGTTCCATCAGGTATTCTCTGTTGTGTTCTCCCAGGGCAATGATCACCAGCAGCTGGGCACCATCTAGTTCTTTGAGTCTTAGGCTGGTGGAGTCTCTGGTTTATCTGGCCCTGTTTCTTGGGCTTGTATTTATCTTGAGTCTTTGGTGTTCTTCATTCTCCTTTGCTCCAGGTGGGTTCAGACCAATTGATGCATCTTAGACGGCCGCTTCCTAGCGTTTAAAACCCCAGCGGCCTCTCACCAAAGTGGAATGCAGACTGGTTTTTTAATACATTTTGTTATGCCAGTTGACCGACATGTCCCTTGCAACCATTGTCTCCAGACACCTGTCCTTACTACTCTGGCCTTTGAAGCTTTTGGTTGTATTGAGGAAATTCCTTTTGGTTTTCTTCAGTTGTACTTCCCATCGCCTACATTTTTGTCTGCTATCTAGTTAGTGAATATCCCTCTCTCCCTGCCTCATTGTAGTTTTCATTTGCATTTCTTTAATGGCTAGTGATGGTGAGCATTTTCTCAATCCTGTTAGCTGCCCCACATTACCATTATTAATGAAATTCTGCAGCTTTGGAAGTTATCAGAAATGAAATGGAACTCATAAAGATCAATATCCTAGGCATTACTGAGCTGAAATGGACTGGTATGGGCCATGTCAGACATTTGTATGACCAACTATGCCAGGAATGACAAATTGAAGAGGAAAGGAATCGCATTCATGATCAAAAAGAACATTTCAAGATCCTGCATTACAACACTGTCAATGACAGCATAATAGCCATATGCCTACAAGAAAGAACAGTTAATACATATATTATTCAAATTTATGCATCAACAACTAACGCCACAGATGAAGAAATTGAATATTTATTCAACCACAAAGAGAAATGAAGTTCTGGTATATGCAAGGTGATCGTGAACCTTGAGCACATATTACGACGAGTGAAATAAGCCAGACACTAAAGGACGAATTTCATACAATTCCGTTTATGTGAAATGTCCAGAATTGGCAAAGGCAGAGAGAACAGTTTATTCTTAGTTACCAGGCGCTGGAGGGAGTGGAAATGGGGACTTATTGCTTGTTGGGTACAGAGTTTCTCTTTGGGGTGATGAAAAAAAAACCTCTCTTATTCTTTAGGTGAAACATTACACCTTAAGTTAGTTTCATATTAAGAAATTTACATAGATATTGTTTTGTGGCATTAGTTGAAATCCCCTGGGTTCCCTGTGTCCATTTGACCAATTTCCCTGTCCCTTCCTGCCTTCTCATCCTGCTTTTGGGCAGGAGCTACCTATTTGGTCTTATAAATCTAATTGAACTAAGAAGCACATTCGTCATGCTTATTACTTCCGGTTTTGCACTCCTGTCTAATCTTTGTCTGAGGAGTGGGCTTGGAGAATGGTTTCAGTTAGCGGTTCGCAGTGCGTCTGGGGGCCAAGGTCTCGGGGGCTCCTCCAGTCTCTGTCAGACCATGAAATCTGCTCAAACATGAATCTGAGCTCTGTTCTACATTTGTATCCTGTTTTGTCCGAGAATGTGTGTTGTGTTCCCTGGTAGGACACTCATTGCTGGCAGCCAGGCACCATCTAGTTGTTCTGGTCTCAGGCTGGTGCAGTCTCTGCTTCATGTACTCCTTTAGTACTTTGGGCTAATATTTTCTGTGTGTGTGTGGTTTTCTTCATTCTCCTTTGCTCCAAATGGGATGGGATGAAGAATTTTTGAAAGAGGGTTGATGGTTGCACAACATTGTCAATGTAACTAATGCATTTGTACACTTAAGATGTTTAAAATGGCAAATTTATTTTTTACGTGTATTTTACAATAGTTTTTAAATTCACTTATAAGAAACAAAAACAAATAATGTCTACTTAGCTCATACAAAAAAGATATCAGAAACTTCGATAGATTCTGCACCCTCTGTTATAAAAACAAAACAAAAATGGGATGCCATATTTTTCATAGTTTTGAAATTGACTATTTTTAGAGACGTATTTACTAAAAAATTGTGCATCAAGTACACAGTCCCCATGCACCCCACCTACACCCAGTGTTTCTCCTATTAACATCTTGCATCACTGTGGTGTGGGGTACGTTTGTAACAACTGGCACATCAATAGTGAGACGTGGTTTTTAACTAAAATACATAGACTTCATCAGGGTTCACTCTTTGTGTTAGGTTTTGATAAATGCATAATGTCATGAGTCCATCATTACATACCCTACAGAATAGTTACGCAGTTGTAAAAATTCCCTGGGCTCCACCTATTCGTTCCTCCTCCCTCTCCCCAAACCCCTGGCAATCAATGATCTTTGTACTGCCTCTACAGTTCATACTTTTCCAGAACGTCATCGGCTTGGGATCACACAGGATGTAGCTTTTCTAGACCAGCTTCTTTCATTTAGTGTGGATTTGAGATTCTTCCATAACTTTTCCTACCTTGATAGCTTAATTATTTTCATCGCTGAATAATACACCATTGCATGGATGTCTCACTATTTGTTTACCCATTTACCTATTCAATGACATTTTGGGTGCTTTCAATTATTGTAATTATGAAGAAAGCTGCTATAAACATTTGTGAGCAGGTTTTTATATGGATATATGTTTTTAACTCATGTGGGTAAATATCTAGGAGTGTTACTGCTGGATCAGAATGGGAGGCCTGTGTTTAGATTTTGAAGGAACTGTCAGCTTGTATTCCAAAGTGGAATTCCCATGGAATACAATTTTTTTCAAAAAACACTCTTAAACTAAATACAAGAAGAGTGCATTTCATTGTATACAAAATAACATCCATAAAAATATTAACAAATATAAAACCACATTTGCTCCTGGCTAGTCCCTACAGGCTTATTTGTTATAGTCAAGGACTTTCCGAAAGGTAAAATTTGGCTTGGACTGAGAAAGTAAGAAACACTGATGAAGACAACTCCATAGTGAAAATGAAACTTTCATAGGCACAAAGGAATTCGAATGACCCCTTCTTGGAGGTAGTACTGCTTTGTTACACACTGAGAAACTTTGTTCTTTTATCACTGACTTTCAGAAATTTGCTGTTTGAAATTACAGAATTAAGAATGAAACACCCCCCTTTAGACAGAGTAGTCTCTCCACAGTGAGATCTTATATGTGATATGAGGTGTGATGAACAAGGAAAGGCTTTCTCACACTCCTGACATTCCTAAGTCCTCCACGATGAGTTTTTATATGTCTTCTGAAGGACGAGAAATCACGAAGGCCTTCCCACATTCCTTACATTGATATGGCCTCTCTCCAGTATGAACTCTTCTATGTGTCACGAGGTCTGAGGACTGTCTAAAGGCTTTCCCACACTGTTTACATTCATAAGGCTTCTCTCCACTGTGAGTTCTTATATGTTTAGTGAGGAATGAGACCTGACTAAAGGCTTTCCCACATTGTGTACGTTTATATGCCTTGTCTCCACTGTGAGTTCTTCTGTGATTACTGAGATGTGAGGAACAATTAAAGGCTTTTCCACATTCCTTACATTCGTAAGGCCTTTCTCCACTGTGAATCCTTCTATGTACAGTGAGGTTTGAGGATTGCCTAAAAACTTTCCCACATTCCTTACATTCATAAGGCCTCTCTCCACTGTGAATTCTTATATGTGAAGTGAAGGTAGAAGAATACTTAAATGATTTCCCACATTCCTTACATTCATAAGGCCTGACAGCGCTATGAATTCTCCTATGCAAAGCGATGGCTGAAGAATACCTAAAGGCTTTCCCACATTCCTTACATTGATATGGCCTTTCTCCAGTATGAATCCTTCTATGTGATATGAGGCCTGAGAACTGCCTAAAAGCTTTCCCACATTGCTTACATTCATAAGGCTTCTCTCCACTGTGAGTTGTTATATGTGTAGTGAGGGTTGAGACCCGACTAAAGGTTTTCCCACATTCCTTACATTCATAAGGCCTCTGCCCAGTGTGAGTTCTTATATGGGTAGTGAGGTGTCCTGACTGACTAAAGCCTTTCCCACATTCCTGACATTCATAAGGCCTCTCTCCACTGTGAGTTCGCATATGCTTAGTGAGGTATGAGGGCCATCTAAAGGCTTTCCCACATTCATTACATTCGTAAGGCCTCTCTTCACTGTGAGTTCCTAAATGTGCAGTGAGGGCTGAGGAAAAACTAAAGGCTTTCCTAAATTCCCTACATTCATAGGGCTTATCTCTGTTATAGAAAAGGAGGGATAAAGGGTCACTAGAAGAACTTTCTTTACATTCACCCTTGTGACCTCTCACATGTGTCCAAAAGGACGAGAAACTACAGAAATCTTTCCCATACTCATTACATTTATACTGATTGTCACTAGTGAGTGTTGTCACAGGATTCTTAAGAGTTGAGATACAAATGAAATCCTTCCCACATACCTCACACTTATGGGGTTTCTTGCCACTAAGAGGTCTCATAGGAGTGGTACCACCACAGGCTTCTCTAGATGCAATAAACTGACAGGCATGGTGGTTATGTGATGAGGGATCCATGATGGCTTTTTCACAGTCAGAGCATTCAAAAGGATTTACTTCTGGAGGATTTCTTTTCTGCACGGTAAGATTTGGAACCCGGCTGAAGGTTTTCCCACACTGATTGCCTTCGTTACTTTCACAGAGGTTTTCTACTGTATGAATTCTGTTAAAAACAGGTAACATGTTGGAAATCAATTATTTCCACTTCCTCATTACCAAACAAAGTGAACACGCAGTTTTTGGCTTGACTTCTCTCCTGTTTCATAGTTTAAATCATCTAGCAGAAATACTACCATAATTGTCACTGTTTTTCTAAAATATGAGGCTTTCTGATCATTGTGTGTAAGTGAAATATGTTTCAAATACTCAATGTCTGACACACATTTATGAAAAAGTTGTGAAAATTCCCTGAACACGTAAGTTTACAGCAAAGTTTATACATATACAAATATACATACACATATATATTTATATATGTATGAGTACATGTCAGGGCTTTGAACTGGTTCGTATTACTTCAAAAATTGCCAACGTAAATAAGGTCAGTGTTTGCGTTGAATATCTGCTGCCCATCGGATTTAAACCTGTGTTGGAAACACCACAGGGCCCTGAACAAAGATGGCAGGCAATCTCATAGGTTTCAACGCGTGTCGCTCCGCACAGTACTGTGAATAATCCCACCGGCATGGATTCCAAAAAAGTTTCAGGAACCTGCTGCAGAATCCTGAATAGCAGGAGTATGACGAGAAACACACATTCAAAGCAGTGTAGTGGGACACCGTGTTTGTGCAGGGCACCGCCAACTGTTCTCTGCTCAGGTCAAAATCCAACAGGCAATAGGTTTGGAGGCTATGCAATGCGTACACCAACCTTCTTTATGTTTACAATTACTGAACTGTTGTGAAACAGTTGGAAACCTTGGTATACACACATGAACATACGAATGTGTATTTTAAGGTCATCACAACTCAGGATTGTCTCGTGAAGCACCGCTTTCTCTTCTTTGAATGACACTCACCTCAAACGTCTCTCTTGGTTTTTATGATCATCTTTATTACTATGTAATTCAGAGATTTCTCCTAACGTGGACGACCAGATGTTATTTTTTATGTATCGCATCATTATATGTTTCCTGGGTAACTTTTCTCCATCCTTAAGGTTTCCAAAATCTGACCCAATAATTCAAGTTGAGGTTCGCGATATGAAACAAACAGAAAGAAATTATTAGGGGAAAAAGGACCACTGTTAATAAAGACGTAGCCACATTTCACGGTTTCAGCACTTTACCAATGGTTTAGAAGCAATTTACTAGGACATACTTTTAGGAACCTTGAGAGTAATGGTGACATGAATAAGCGTAATTAGAGCTAAGTAGAAAGATATTGGACACGATATACATGTAACATTAAATGAGAAAAAGGATCCGCATGACCGCAGCTGTGAAAGGATCACTAAAGTCAGAAAAGGAAGCTCAGGTTTCCATGAAGTTGTGTCTCTGGGAAAACAAATGTGTAGAGCTGACATGGTGCTCATGAAGAAACGCTTATCATGAGGGAAGTCAGTGAAGAGTAATGAGGAGTTCCTTGATATTGAGCCAATACTTTGCTCTTCAGGGTCTCTGAAGATAGACAGGTGTGGGTTGATTTGCAGCAAAATAATCATGTCAAACTTGTAATCAACACAGTAATACTCTACGTGGTCCCAAAATACAATACCGTCTGTACCCCAAAGTGACCCCTAAAGCCAATGCTTACATTTACAACACTTCAAGAGCCTCAAGGCTTTTAATCACAAGAGAAGTGAAAGCTAAGTGTAATACATAGTGCTTTGTGTTCACGGAGAAGCCAAGATACATGAGCTCTATAGACCAAAGGACCATGCCTGCTTTATTTAATGATTCATTCTCATTGCTCAGCCCAAATTCTGGAGTAAAGTTAATGAGTAAAAGAGGTTTGCTCACTAAAGGAATAACAGAAAAAAGAAGAAAAAAAAAGGAATCTGTTCTTACCTACTGAGGCCAGGTTTCTGAAGGTTTCGATCATCACATCTCTGTAGAGTTTTCTCTGAGTAAGATCCAGCAAAGCCCACTCTTCCGGGGTAAAGACCACAGCCACATCCTCAACAACCACTGAGTCCTAAAACATTGACACATTCTGCATCAGCGAGGTACCATGGACTTCAGTGTGTACAAGAATGAAGGGTGAGGCTGACAGTCCTGGGGAACAGAGAATTCTTAGGGATTTGACACAAGGTTCTGTGTACTATCAAGGTCTACTCTACGGTATGGCCATCAGCCTCGTCCCTTCACTAACTACATTCACTTCCTCACTGATTGCTTTCTGTCTCACAGACGTCCAGCACTGAAATTATCTCTCTACAGTTCGACTGCAACCAATTGCACTTGTATTCTCCTCTCTCTTTACCGTCTGGAATGGTTAGAAAACATAGCAGACATTAGAGAAATGCTCTCATTCAGATCTTCACTTCCTTGTGAACAAACAATTACCACTCCTTCCGTAAGCCCTACCAGAACACACTCAACAAAACATAAAGCACCGGGTGGAGACAGGATGATGTATAGTAACTGGTAAACACTGCAGAAGGGCAGTTTTGCTTTTGTTTCTCACAACCATGGGAGGACCAGGGGCCAATATCAACACACTGGCAACCCAAACACTGAGCTGGTCATATTTTCTTCAACTCTTGGAGGTCAGCATGTGGCTGATTCAAGTCAGGAGACTCTCATTCAACAGAGAGCACCAAGGCCCAAACTGGGGATGTCACAGGTCCACAAACACAGTCTAATGTTAGAAGACGACAAGGAGCACAACCTCTGCAGAAACAAGGACAGCACGCCCTTGTGTTTCCTCAGTGACAAAAGGTTACCATTTCCATTTGGAAACCCTGGTGGCATAGTGGTTAAGTGCTACGGCTGCTAACCAAAGGGCCAGCAGTTCAAATCCGCCAGGCACTCCTTGGAAAGTCTACGTGGGCAGTTCTACTCTGTCCTATACGGTCGCTGCGAGTCGGAATCAACTGGATGGCACTTGGTTTGGTTTTTCGTTGGAATGACTGTAAAACATGATAAACGTAATCAGTGTCACCAAACTATACATGTAAACGCTGTTGAATTGACAAACATTTTGTTAGGTATAACTTCTACTACAAAAAAATTAATATTATAAGGAGAGCTGAAATGCAGAGAGTTTACCGGTTAAATTGCCTATGAAGCCTAGGAAATAGACTTACACACCAGCCCTCTAGGGGCTGCGCTTCAGAATTCTCTCATATTCGCAGCCCCTGGAAGGCACCTAAACATGACTACCTGAACCCTGACCACTGGAAGCCCCTGGTCTGTAAGAGTGACCTTTCTGAAACAGCAGGAATCCGTTGGGTTCCTCGTGTCAAGAGGAGAGAAAAGGCTGCTAAAAGACGCCTTCAGTGCTAAAACAGAGTAATTTTAGAGAAAGAAGACTCCTCTTGTCAGGGAAATGGTGACGTGAGCAGCCTATGTCATCTCTAATCCATCCTGGTATGATCGGATGACAGCAACTTTGAACCAGAGCCCAAAGCCAAAGGTCTCCTCCACTGCAGTGGGCGAGGTATATATTTTGAACTCACCAAAAACCCTGATATTTATTATAGAATAATGATGAAATGTCCCATGTACTGAGCAACTGTGATTTTTCTTTCATGACTCTTCTAAGCAGATATTATTTCAGACAGGTCATAGCTGAGTAAAGTTAGAGATGATCATTTAATCACATCCTCAGTGTTTCCCACATGGAACTCTGCTGAGCCAGGATCACAATGCAGGTCAATTTCTCTTTAAAGTCTAAATTGCTGACAACTCCATTTCTGTCCATATGCATACAGTTTTGTTGTTATGTTTGCTGTTACCGTCCAATAACACCACAAAAAAAATAAAACAAAAACCCAAACCCACTCGATGATCTGAAGTCCTCGTGGATAATAGGAAGAGGAGAAAAAGGTAAACACTCTATTCAATTCATACAACCAGGACATACTTCTCCTGGCAAAGCCCTGTGTCTCAGACAAGACTTCTTCCCTCCAGACCCTTAATTGTGGCTACATTCATTCATTAAAATTGATTCAGGTCCTACTGATACAGAGGCTACTGCACATTGGCAAAGCAGATACAGCAATGAACAAAACGAACACCGCGATGAACATGGATAGTAAATTCTTTGAGTGGGGACAGTAAATTTAAATACATAAACATGTATTTATAACTATCATGTGGCAATATGTTCTATAAAAGAATTCAGGTCTTTGAGAAGAAACCGTTCTAGAAGGAGGAAACAGCCAGAGCACAGGTCAGAAGGTGTGAAGGTGTCTTGGATGTCTTAGGAAGAGCCAAAGGCCCCGCGTGGCTGGAGCAGAATGCAATGCAGAGGAAAAACCGGATTAGGAATCTGGAGGGGTGATTGGGGTCAGTGGGCTTATCATGTTCGGGGGAACTCGTTGGCAACTGAAAAGAATCTAGCTTTTAATCTTAGTGAAATGCTGAGTAATTTTACACTTTTGAGCAGTGGAGGAAACTGGTATGATACCTCTCAATCCTTTAAAGACTCAAAGTGCTCCAGTGCCTAGGGGGACTCAAGAACACTGTTCAGAGACATGGGACAAGGATGGCTCTAGAGGGTCGGGGCTCAGCCTCCACAGCCAGAGCTCCTCTGTCTTCAGATTCAGGACAGAAGACTCTGTTATTCAACACAGAACACCAAGAACCGGGACGGGGGGAGGGGGGATATTAACACCGTGTGATGCTACCTCTGAGAGTCACATAAGGAAGGTGACACCAGGTATTCAAATCTTCAAATGCCATGTATGTAGGGATGAAGGGCCCAGAGACAGTGGAGCAAGGTATTAGGGTGCCTCCTAGGGCTCAGTTCCTCAGCCTCCTCTGTCACTGTCTTCTTCACTGAAACCACAGTCCCGCAGCACACGGCTGCTTCCCAACAATTCAGATCCAGCCTCACCCACATAATGCTAAGGATAACCCAGTTCTGCGTAGAACTCACCATTTTCTTCTCCAGCTTCTGGGCGTCTATGGAATGACGTCTCTGACCCCAAGAAGCCACTTCCAGGAAGAGGGACAGGACTGGAAGCAGAGGCCTGGGCAATCTGGAGGCAGATGAATAATGTTTGGTCCACACACCAGTGACAGCAATTGAAATCCTTCCTTGTGATTGATGGATGTGCCAGAAGGTCGCCCTAGGTCCCCAGCTGCCTGGACTGGACTAGTTCTCCCTGCACCACACCTGAGGTCTGAAATAGAAGAAGGATGGGGAAGAAACAGTGTGGAGGAAGCAGGGAGTGACAGGCCTTTGGCCTCCTACCAGGCTCAGGGCAATGCTCCACCCTGAGGGCCTTTACACTAAAGGCAGAACAGGCTCCAGCCCCCACAGCACACACCTGCATTCTTCAGGCAGCTCCCCAGGCCTCTCCTTTCTGCAACAAGATCACACATGGAGGAATTTACCTCTCCCACAGCATGAGAAGCAACCAGGCCTGGCCAGGCTACAAAACTTGAACCTGATTTCCTCCAGGGACTTAGGGATTCAATGTTCAGGTTGTGGGCTTACCTATGTACCTTTGTTCCTGGTGTCAGATGTCACTGTTATCTGACATTAACATGGATGAAATTTTAAGAACATACTTTTCATATATTGACAATGAACTCACCCTGGTTCATTTATTTTTAAGTTATGTGCTGTTAAAACCTTCCACTGTGCCTTCTAAAACTTTTTCATCTCATTTATGACACTGTAATATCTGATCAGTATTTTTTCTGTTCCTTTGGAATTAACTAACATTTCTTTCTGCCCCTTGACTTGTCTCGTATTTTTTCCCCCTTCATTTTCAAACCATGAGAACACCACTCACTAAGATTTTGAGAAATCTGGGGGGATTCCTGAACACTTTTTCTTCCTGATATAGATCAACAAATAAATCAGAAAATCTTTATGCTTTCACGAAGGACCCGTCTCGTACTTCACTTCCTATTTCTTTTCACCCTGCTCCCTCTCCAGCTTGAGTCCTATTTCATTTCTTGGTCTCACTGTCAATGAATTCTCTGTTGCAAGATCTTTACACCAGTGTCTCCCCTCTACGAATTACCCTTATTTTTTATTTTCTGTAATACAGCTCTCTAATTTTAATTCACATCATTATTTCTCGACTAGTATTTCCAGCATAAACCACGAGCTTGTTCAGTATGTGGAAAACTCAAGTCCCATCCCAGAATTTCTCAATCAAAATTTGCATTTCAACCAGATCTGGGGGTTATGCACATTGACATTCAACCCTGAGAATCATTCAGTGATGTACAGGAATGAGCAGTCTATGAAGGGATGCCGTTTTATCCATCCACACCTCTATTGTATTACTGGCTATCTTCCTGATTCACAATCAATCTGCGCGTCTAGGCCTCCTCACAAAAAGTCTTCCTTAATTTGTTCATAACAACCTCCTGCCTGACATCATTCAATCATCGTTGTCACTTCCAAATTCTATCTGTGGCATAGGAAATGCTCAGTGCCCATCAGTGGCTGTCCATAGGCCTTCCAAAAGCCCAGAGTATTCAGCACGGTTCTAAACGACCTGTTCCAATCCAGCTCACACAAACCTCACCACTCACTTGTTTTCTCTGCTTTAATCATCTCCGACTTCCATCAATGAATGGATAACACTGGGTTCTCTGCTGCCTCAGGGATTTACACATTTATTTTTCCCAACTGAAATACTCTTTCCACTCCCACCCATACAAAATGGTATCAGCTCTACACAACACTGCATGTAGCTAAAAAAAAAAAACATTTTCTGAATCTTCACTGAGATAATTTCCCTTTTCAAGCAGTTGCACCTCGCTCTCGGGTTACGTCTTTATAATACAGATATCACATATCCTTAGTTTTTCATTCTTTCTTTAAAACTGTCTCCCAAGCTAGATGATAAATCTATGGGCAGACACTCTGTATTTTGTCTTCTTGTTCCTTCTGGCCTTTGACACTGATCATTGAGGACACACACAGATTATTACCTGTTATATATAGTCTTCAGCAGCACTATCCAAGAGTACTTTATGTGAAGATAGACATGTTCTGTTTCTGTACAGCCCAATATGGTAGGCACTAGGCCTATGTGCCTATTCACCACAGAACATATGACTAGTGGAATGAAGGAACTCTACTTTTAGTTTTAATTACTTTTAATTGAAATAGCAACACACAGCTAATGGGCATCACACCTCAAGTGAACTCACCAGACCCTTAAGCAACCAACAGAGCCGAGAGGGCATGAAAGCTGCCAGCAGCACAATGCAGAGCTTCACAGTTTTGGGCTTGCTAAAAGTCTGTCACATAGGGAAATGGAACATTGCACTCAGTTTGCTTTTATTTGCATCGTGAAGGTTAATGTCAACCTCAATTGGATTTACCTCATTCTGAAAACCTCAATGACATTTAAACATAGAAATGAGTGGGAATAACAGAGGAGACAGGAGGGGCACTTTCTGCAGAGGTGACATTTGAAGTGAGACAAGAATTATAGGAATTATTGAGTTCCTAGAGTTTAAAAGTTTTCCTCTAATCAGCAGAAATACTTGGTGCGAAGGCCGAAAGGCAGGGAAAATGTTGACATGTCTGAAAAGGTTTTTTCTAAAAAGATGTCAAGAGCCTATGAAATATGAGGGTGTTCTCAATTTAAGTCAGATGTGGAGGGTCTTGCCAGAGAGGGTAAAATATGTGGATTTTTTCTGGATATGAATGAGAGTTGGCTTGGTTTACATTGTTGATATCTGCCTCTTGCTGCTGGGTGGAGAGTGTACCTTCCTCTGAAAAGAGAAATAGGAGAAGAAAGTTCAGAGCTGCCTTCCTAAGGGAGCTCCCCTCTCACGGTAGCTTGGACTGTTTCCCTGAATGCAGTGAATGAATGAAGGCTGGTGCAGCTTACCGGCTGGGAAAGCCAGGTGAGAAGTAGATTTGTTCAGGTGAGATTTTAAAAGCTCTGTCTTGGACACGTTAGGTTTCAGAGCGTTACAGTCCTTAGTGTTCCAGGTGGGCTATGGGAAGGACTTGGTGTCTGAGTCCATTGGGACCCAAGAGCCTGAATCTCATCCTGTGGGCCGTCTTCTGCTGGCCACGAACAATCACACTGTGTCCTCTGAAACAGGCTGCATTCCCACTTCTGAAGCTGCAAGCTAAAGGAGAGGAAGAGCAGAGTGTTGGCACGGATGAGGCCTTTAGCAAATAATTAATGGTTCCTGGCACAGATTCTAATGTCTGACCGCAGACATTTGGTTTCTGTACTAAGGGACTGGACGAGCTTGATGCAGACCAGGGGCTGGTAATTACAGTCAACTTCTGGATGAAAAGCTTCTTTTTTTCTGCTTGACTTCAAGGCTGTGTGAAGACTTCTCCTGAGTGAAGACATCCCTTATTTTAACTGAACCCCTGCTTACACTTGTACACGTTACAGTGAATTCTTTAGATCTTTGTAAACACCCAGGCGTATTTGGAGGAAGCATGTGAACCTGCCTTTTTGGTAACTTTGAAAAACGCCAACATGGAACTTCATGTGGTTTAACCTGTTTCGTTGAATAAGAAATTAAATGACTACCGTGTGTGTGTGTGAGAGAGAGAGAAAACTAATAAAATTAAGAAAGCTTTCTTCGCTGGAAAAAAAAAAAAGCTGATATTGTCATGGTATCTGAGGAGCATTTCTTAGATTCTCACCGAGGAAAACTCAGTAGTTTTGAATGAAGGCTTGAATTTGACATGAAGTAACATGACAACGGTCATGTCTCCAAAGGAAAGTCCCATCCAGAATGGGAGTACTCCTAGAATATCTATCTCTAGAGAAGGAAACTAGGAGGCACCACATTATTCAACACCATGTTGAGATTAAAAGTGCTGTTTAATGATTGGTTTTACTGTACGCATTTTTAAAGTTTTTGACTCATACAATATTTTTACAATTTAAAAAAAGAAGCACCTTTCTTTTCTCCACACACTAGCTTTCAACAATGGATTCTGAGCTACAATAGCAAAAAGCTCAAGGAATAAAAGACAAAACAGATCAATTAAGACTCTCAGCAAAGGGAAGAGACAATCTACAGAATGGGAGAAAATACACTGAAACCTGTGAGAGCTGGAATTTGACAGGATTGCCTTCTTTTTCTGGGTCTTGCAATTTTTCCGCCTTTTACACAGCGCAGCCTTGCCATTTTTTGGTCACTTCTTTAATGGAAAATATTTGAGTTTTCCTACTCTGACAGGTTTCCACCTTAGAGGTTCCAGCTTTCGCAGGTTTCACTGCATTTGGGAATCATACATGCCATAAGGGTTTAGTATCCAGGACAGAGAAAGACCTCCTAAGTGTCAGCAACAATTGTAAAATCGGGCAAAAAACTGTAGGAGACATTTCACCAAAGATGATAAGCAAATGGTCAATAAACACATGAAAAGATGATGAATGCCCTTGTCATTAGGGAAATGCAAACCCAAACCACAAGACACACCACCTCATCCCTAGGAGGATGGCTACAATACTATCTCTCTATGGTTGGGGAGAATATGAAGAAATTGCCGGTGGGTTGTAAAATGGTTCAGCCTCTGTGGAAAAGTGTGCCTGTTTTTCAAAATGTTAAACATACAAATAGCCTATGACCCAGAAATTTCCATTTATAGGAGCGCAGATGGTGCAAATGGTTAAGTACCCGCTTGCGAACCAAAAGACTGACGGTACGAATAACAACAAAAAGAGCAGATGTTGAGGCTGCTGATGAACAACCATATACCTCATGGGACGTGGTTCCTTGCTTTGGAGGTTGAGCGTTACGCTTTCATGGGACATCGCAGTTAACTGGCCTAATAACGTGTGGAGTGATTTAACCTCCTAGTTCACTGTGTGGTGCCTGGGGTCTTACAAGCTGCCATCCAAGGCACAAAAGTTGGTCTGTATTCACCTGGAACAACCGAGGAAAAAGTTGAGTCAGGAAAAGGAGGAGGATAAGGAATGTGTGGTAACTGCCTCCAGGAACAGCTGCCTCATTGGCCATGAGAGTAGAAGAACAGGAGAATGCCTGGCTGCCGTTACAGAATATCTTCATCGAAACTTCTATAGCAGAATCCTGATCTAAAGAGGGAAAATGCACAACAGAATTTCAAATTCTTATGGACTCCAGGCTTCCTGGAGCCATGAAGGTTAGATGAATCCCTGAAGCTATTGCCCTGCGATCATCTTTAAACCTTAAACCAAAAATATCCGTTAGAGTCTTCTTAAAATCGAACAATAGTTTAGCTTAACTAGTAAACAATGAGCCTTGAGCATTCTGCTCTTTAGAAAACTGTCTATGTGGGATCAAACTGACAACAGCAACTCAGAAGAGCTGACAGGAACCCTAGGGAGCACTGAGTTTATGTTAAGGGGAGAACAACTCAGAAAAGTTCAGTGAGAATGGTTGTGTGACTGGAAGAACGTAATCAATGTCAGTAAACGGTACCTGTAGAAAATGTTGAATTGGTGTATGTTTTGCTGTGTATATTCTCCACAACAAAAGTATAAAATTATGTAATTAAAGAAAACAAAAGTTGGCAGTTTCCACCCACCCCAGCGCCTCTGTGGCAAAGACGCCATCATTTGCTTTCGTTAAAATTACAGCAAAAAAACCCTACACTAGAGCTCTACTCTGTCACGTGGTCTCACCATGAGTCTAAAATTACCTCAATGATACCTAACAAGTAGATACACAAAAGGCTTGAAAGTAGGGATGCAAACAGCTATTTTTACACCAATGTTCAAACACCACTATTCAAAATAGCAAAAAAGTGTAAAAAAAAAAAACCCAAATGTCCATCAACAGACGCATGGATTAAAAAAATAGAATATTATTCGGTCACAAAAAGAGATTAAGTTCTCATAAATGTTACGCCATGGATGAACCTTGAAAACACTATGCTAAGTTAAACAAGTCAGAGACAAAAGTATAAATCTTGTACAGTCCCACTTAAGTATCTGTAATAGGCAAGTATATAGAGACCAAATCATTACTAGAGGGAGCTGGGAGAGAGGACGGGAGTTAATGCTTAAGTGACACTGACTTTCTTCTAATGGTGATGGAAAATCTTGGAAGTTGATAGAGGTGATAGTTGCACTACATGGTGAAAGCAATTAACATTGAATTCTGCATGTAAAAATGGTTGAAAAAGGAAAAAGACTTGTTATATATATTTTAACACACACAGATACCATGAAATGACAGTATTAAGAAGAAAGAAATTTAATTTCTTGGTTAGAATGTATAAGTGAAAGGAGGGAGCTTTAGATGCTGTGAGGATATTGAGAGGAAAACTGGTATTTCTAAGATTTCACACGAACCTTAGGCTGTACTAATCTAAAGAAATAAAATCATATTTCAAGAACTGCAGTGCGTAAAGAATTGGTTTTTTAAGGTAATTAGGTCTAGATCACCTTGTTAATATGTGAAAAAAAGGCTTCTTCCATACCAATATATAAATATATATGTACACACAAAACACCAACTATAATTCATAGCAACTTTAAAAAAGATTAAGCACTGGCACTCTCAATAATTTCTCCAACAGGACACTGAAATACAGACACTTGAAATTTGCTCCATAGGGTTTTCAGCGCTGTGACCTTTCAGGAGCACATAGACAGGCCTGTCTTTCAAGGCACATCTGGGTGAGTTCAATCCACCAACCTTTCCGCTAATAATCTGAACCTTTTCAGCTACCCAGGGCCGCCCTACTTCACTCTTTCACTGTGTAAAGTAATTATTATACAAGATAAGGGACCTTTTCAACACTGCAGTGTCGCTGACCCTCTAAGATCTGAAGTATATGGGTTAGTGGCATTACACGGGCCTCCCATCTTCCCTTCATTCCTAATTTTCGCCGCTCTGACTCTAGGAATATGCAGGGTTTGTGCTCCAAGAAGCCGTCGACCTTTTAAGGACTGTGCTTCTTTGGTAGCAGAAACTGTGGTTCTGAAACAGGCTGTCAGCCATACTGAAAACCCCAGTCAACACCCCTCCCCCATCCCCCCTTTGTCTTGCTAACCACAAGCTTGTTTTGAGCAGGAAGTCGCAGCAGGTACTGGCTGGGTCCATTGACTAGCCCTAGTCATGCCTTGAAGCATGCACAGATTGAGATCACATGCTTCACCTGACCCTCTCCCCACCCCAATATAGGCAGGGGAGGGCTAAAGGCAGAAGACTCCAGGTACCAAACCCAACCCCTGAGGCCACTGGAAACCAAAAGCTCCCCAGCTCCCCTAGTCAGCCAACACATGGCATAAGGTCACTAGACCCCAGGTGCTCCTCGTATATGCAGACAGTAAACTTGCCACTTTCTGTTACCCTTGCAATCAGTGTCCATCTTATTTCAATCAGCTAATAAGACAGGACCAGAACCCGAGTGGTTAGGTTACAGTTCAATTCTCAGTACCCAATCTAGCACAGACTACACACCCAGGGTGTGTGATCTCAATAAATCGTTCGTCGCCTGCATTAAGACCGTTCAGCAACATCACATTTTATATCGGACCAACTACGACCGGCTGTATGGTTTCTCACACAATCGTGATGAAAATTTCTGCCTTAACGCCCAAGAAATTCCTCGAAAGCTACCTGTATTAAATGTTTTCCTCCTGAAACTGGGATAAACATGCTCCTAAACCTACGTACTATTTCCAAGTCATGTTTGTTGATTGTTCATCAGTCCTAAATACATATACCCATTAAAGGAGGAGGTTATAGTCCTCGCCACAATCTTCATTTCCCCAGGACCACTAATAATCAACAAAAGTCCTGCCTGATGAAGCACAGAAAAGAAAGAGGAGCCGTTTCAGGCAGGGAGACTGTGATCACTATGCCCCTTGAAGTAACAACAGATTTGCATTTGAGTTCAGACACTGCTACTTAGCAGGTATTTGTCTACGCGCGAGGTATTAAATTTCTCCGAGATTATTAGACTTCTGTAAAACGTTACAAATCGTCGCTCCCTGGCAGTGGTGTTTGGAGGCTCAGAGAAGGTCCCTTAGACGAAGTCCTCGACCCCGTGCCCAGCCCTCCAGAAACAGCTCAGTAAACGGTAAATATACGCAGGGGCCAGCAGTGACTGAGGGCTGAGGAGCAGCTCAAGGTAACCGCGCACCTGTGTCTCCACAACACGTGGGGACGCGCCATTCAGACGCCGGGAGCGACCCGAACCCCCAGGAGGCCCGGGACCCTGCATGTCTCCGCGTTTCCTTAGCAGCACAGGTCTGCGCGGCTCCCACCACTTCACCTGTCCACGCACCGACACACACAGGGAGCGACCCCGGCGCCCGGGAGGCCCGGGACCCTCCATGTCTCCCAGCTCCCTAAACGGCACAGGTCTGAGCGGCTCCCACCACCTCACCTGTCCACGCACCGACACACACGGGCCTCCAGGAAGCAGTTGCGGCCACACACCGGAGGAGCCGGACGGACGCCGACCAAGGAGGCACACTTCCGCTTCCGGTGAGCAGGAGAAGCAGCAGGACTCCAACAGGAACACAGAAACTAGTGATTCATCTCATTCATTGGATATATGGGAAAAAGTAAAACAAAATAGCAATGAAAATATTCATGAATTTATCAAGGAAAGCAGGTGATATGGCCAGGTAGCATTCAAACCAAGGAAGCATTGAGCATTGCATATTTGCAATTTATTTGTCTAACAGAGCACACACGAGTAGGAAAAAAATAAGCATATAAAATCACAGCTGATCTTAGGTACAATCAGGTAGGTTCCAACTCATAGTCACCATAGGTAGGACAGAACCAAACACTGTCCGGTCCTGCACCATCTTCACAACCATTGCTATTCTTGATCCCATCATTGCAGCCACTGTGTCAATCCACCTCATTTAAGGTCTTCCTCTCTTTCTTCTACTTTAACAAGCATGATGCGCTTCTCCAGGGACTTCTCCCTCCTGATAATAGTCAAAGTACGTCAGACGAATTCTCGCCATCCTCGCTTCTAAGTAGCATTCTGGTTGTACTTCTTCCAAGACACATTCCTTCGTTTTTCTGGCAGTCCACAGTATATTCAATATTCTTTACCAACACCGCAATTCAAAGGCATCAGTTCTTGAGTCTTCCTTATTCATTTCCAGCTTTTCTATGCATATGAGGTGAGTGAAAATACTATTCGTTGGGTCAGGTGCACCTTATTTCTCAAAGTGATATTTCTGCTTCTAACAGTTTAAACTGGTCTTTTGCAATAGTTTTGCCCAATTCATCATTTGATTTCTTGACTGCTGCTTCCATGGGTAAAAGTTTCTGTAAAAAATAGCTCTAAGAAACTCAATAGGAGGATGCTCTTTAGTAGCAATTACAGAGGGGCAAATCAATACCATAGACATACCATTTCACTTCCACTAGGATAGCCAAATTTAAAAAATCAGGAAAAAAAAACAAGTTAGGATGTAGGGAAATTGGAAACACCTATTGCTAGTCGGAATGCAAAATGGTAAAGCCCTCCAGCAAAAACTGTAGTGGTTCCTCAAAAACTAAAAATAGAACTTCCATGTGACCAAGCAACTCCACTCCTACTTACATAACCAAAAGACTTGCAAGCAGAGGCTCAGAGACTTGTACATCCATGTTCATTGCAGCACTGTTCACAATAGCCAAAAAGTAGAAGCAACATAAATGCCCATCTACATTTGAACGGATAAAGAAAATGTAGAAGAAATGAACTATCAGTACACATGCTACAATACAGATGGAGCTGGGAGACATTCTGCTGAGTGAAATAAGTCAATCGCAGAAGGACAAATACTGTACGACTTGACTGATGTAAAAATGCAAACCCAAATCCACCGCCATCCAGTCGATTCTGACTCATGGGCAATCCTATAGGACAGAATAGAACCGCCCTATAGGGCTCTAAAGCTGTAATATTTACGGAAGCAGACCGTTACATCTTTCTCCTGTGGAGTGACTGGTGAGTTCAAACCGCCAACCTTTCAATTAGCAGTCGAGTGCTTAACCACTCCGATACCAGAGCTCCGTAAAAAGACAAGAAAAGCAAATGTGTGGAGAAGAAATTTCATTAGTGGTTATTGAGGTGAGAGGGAAAGGAAAACGAAAATGAGATGGGGTTAAAGGTGATAGAAATACCACATTGATTAAGGGCAGTGTTGCATGGCCGATTATTCTAATAACTACCGGTAAGTTGGAACCTGTAAAAAGTTGAATTAGCAAAATTTGTGTAATATATTCACAACACTAACAACAACAACAAAAGTTCTTGCTGAGGCTGCTTAAATCTCATGAGATTTAGAGGTTTATGACCATGGATTCATGAGACATCCCAGTTAATTGGCGTAATGACACGTTTGGTGCTTCTGTTCTACCTTCTAGTTTGTTGTGTAGTGCCAGGTGTCTTAAAAGCTTACAAGCTGCCATCCAAGATACACAGGTGGACTCTGTTCACCTGGAGCAACAGAAGAAGGAGAGTCAAGAATAGGAGGAAGATATGGAATACGTGGCTACTTGGCTCCATGAACAACTGCCTTCTTTGCCATGTGATCAAAAGAACTGGATTGTGCCTGGCTACAATTACTGAACGTTTTGATCAAAGATTTTATAAAAGAATCCTGATGAAAAGGGGGAAAATGCAGCACAGAATTTTTTAAAATTCATGGACTCCAGACTTTCTGGAGCCAGGAACGTTGGATAAACCCCTGAAACTCTTCCCCTGAGATAATCTTTAAACCTTAAACCAGTAAGAATTCCCTGAAGTCTTCTTAAAACCAAACGATGTTTAGCTTAACTACTGAAAAATGTCTGCATTGAACATTATAAACTTTTAAAAACTGTAAGGTATCAAATTGACAGCAACAACTCCAAAGATTTGACAGGAATCTCAGGAGTCAGTGAATTTATGTTAATAGGGGAAGAACAGCTTAGAAAAGGATGATGAGAATGGTTGCACACCTTGAAGAATATCATCTGTCACTAAATTGTACATATGGAAACTGTTGGATTGGTGTATGGTTTGCTGTGCATATTCTCAACAAAAACAAAAAATTTAGAAAAAAAATTTTAGATTCAACAAAAGATATATAAGAAAGACTGTTTAAAAGATTTATTGAATGTGTTATCAGTTACATGAAATGTGTTGTCAAATCAGAAGTGTCAAATTTTCTTTGGGTTAAAAATTTATGTGTCAGCGTGCCTGATACTAGACAAGAAGCACATGATACTGTCATAATTTTATTTTTTAATTAGTCATTATTTCTTTTGAATCTAGCATCATCTGAGGCAATGTTTTTAATGGGGCATTCCCATCATTTACCTATGGAGTTTTTTTTTAATTACTGTTCAGATGTTTAGAGACTTAACCCAAAACACCAAAACCAAATCTGTTGCTGTCTAGTCAATTTGAGTAGAACTACCCCATAGGGATTCCAAGGAGTTGCTGGTGGATTTGAATCACTAACCTTTGGTTTAGCAGCAGAGCTGATAACAACTGTGCCACCAGGGCTCCAAAAACTTGATGATCTTGTTATATTTGGGGTATCCTGTATTTTTACACAAATAACGAGGGCCTCCTGTTTTTCGTTGCCAACTGCACCTTCCCCCCACAAGGCATTTTCATAAGTGCCGCTATACCAATTTTTTTCATGTTGCTGTAATAAAAACTAGCATACAGCGCTTAACAAAATACTTCATGGGAAAAGGCACGGCTGCAAAACAAAAATAGAAGGTACATATTGTTTGTGTAAAAATATCGTACCCTGACTATATAGTATTACATCTCAAGATTACTATGTGTTGTATCCAAAGTTCTTTGAAGATAAGGTTAGTTATTGTTTAGAAATTTTTTTCAATTTACTTCATTTGACTTTGCATTACTTTTGTAATTAGTTTCCATCAGATCTTCCACTTATATGAATTATTATAAGTTAACCATGGCGTTTGAAAGTTTTGTCATTTGCATATAAGTTTTTATTTTGCTGCCTCACTGAAAATCCTTGATCAAAATAGTCCTACAAAAGATGGACTACATTGGACTTATGAAAAAAGGTGTGATATTTTGAAGATGGAATACACTAGGCTGAATGAAGATTTCCAGAACTCTCGTGTAGAAGTTGATGGGTATACAGACTGTTCCTGACCCAGGATTCTGTGGAACTGAAATTAACTACATAGGACTGAGTGGACTAAAAGATTACTATGATTACACTTACTAGATCAGAGTCAAGCTTCACAACAAAAGAGGACAGAAGAACATCATAAACTTACTAGTCTGTGAGGCCAGCTCACAAATCAAGCTTCTACCCTTAAACAACATAAGGGAAAACAAATAGGGATTCCAGTTTCTTAAAAGGTATACAGCATTTCTTTGGTAAGATCAAGTCAATTCCACAAAAACACAGGTTTTAGATAAAACTGATTAACTTGCCAGAGTCTCACATGGAGGTATATCAGACCCTCTGCCAAAACCTGATCACCAAAAAAGTGCCCCACAGAGGAAAATAGACAATGCAAATGGGAACTCATTTTCCCAAAGTGATCACTGAAATTCCGAAATTATAGCGTTTTGGAACATGAACCCCAAACCAGTGCCCAGTAGAGGGAGCCCCAGGCTCACCTGTTGTCTTACTCATCTAGTGCTGTTATATCAGAAATTCCCCAAGTGGATGGCTTTAACAGCTCTTTTCACTTTCTTCTGAGTCCTCACCACAATTGTCTTTGATGTCCAGAATTCCACCAACACTCTCTTCAAGGCAATCTACGCTTCTACTCTTAGGCACTTTAAAACTCGTCCAGCCTCTATCCATTCCCAGTTGAAAAACAGCTTCCACATATTAGGTATCTGTCAAAGCAGCACGCCACCACCCCACTGCTACTGCCAAATTCTTAGTTACCTAGCGCTGCTATAACAGGAATACCACAGGTGGATGGCTTTAATAAACAGAAATTTGTTCTCTCACTGTCTAGAATACTGCAAGTCCAAATTAAGGGTGCCATCTCCGAGGGAAGGCTTTCTCTCTTTTAGCTCTTGGGGAAAGTCCTTGTCATCAGTCTTCCCCTGGTTAAGGAGCTTCTCTGCACAGGTTTGCAAGACAATTTTTTCTGAGAATGTACAGGTTAGGTACACTGTTTGTATCCAGGAACCCTGGGGAAAAGCTGACAACATTCTTTCTTAGCTTGGTTACAAAGAGAAACATTTCTTTAGATACCAGATTAAGCCTGTCGGAAAATTAACTGTTGTCTGGTAAAAGTGGAAATAACAAAATGGAATCATGAGGCCGAGGCTCGAGCTAGCCTTTTTAGATACACCGAACGCTTCTATTTTGAAAGCTCTTACACAGAGGGAAAGGAAAATCAAAGAAGTATCCACATTGTTAGATTATGTGTCTATCATGGCACAGAGAATTTGATTACTGATCTGTGGACGTCGAGTGGATTGCAACTCATAAGGACTCTATAGGACAGAGTAGGATTGCCCCATAGGGTTTCCAAGGCTATAGTTTTTACAGAAGCAGACTGCCACATCTTCCTTCCGCAGAGCAGCTGGTGGGTTTCAAACGCCTATCTTTCGTTAGGAGCTGAACACGTAGCCACTGTGCTAACAGGGCTCCTTTTTCATTATTGAAAAGATGAAAATAAACACACTTAGATATCCTTGGGTCAAATTCTACTCCACCGAAACTACAATTTAGAGGCTTCCTGACATAAACAACTTGGTTATTTAAAAATGAGAGGTGGCAAACTACAGAATGTGTATCTTTTCATGATTCGAGAGCCAACTCCCATGATAAGGAAAACAGTTGATGAACTGTTGTAGATGGAAGAAAGGAGAATTCTCTGACTAAACCTCTGTGTTGCACATCCCTTCTTTTGCCTGTTAATTTTTTAACTCCCAGCGAATCAACAGTTCTATCCAAGGACTTTTCTGACTTGGACACGCCCACCCACCCTCACGTCTTGGCGATTCTTGGAATTTGGGATTTTAGAGATGTAAAGACCCCACATCCAGCCTAGTCTCTTATCCAGGTGGGTGAGGGGTAGAATGCAGATGCATAAGCCCTTCAGATGTCAACATAGCAAGGTTATATAAATTTTTGTATGAGCGACTTATCTGATTTGTAAACTTAAAAAAAAAATTTTTTTTACGTAAAGCGCAATAAAAATAAAAAATGATGAAGAAGGAAGTGGTTTGTGAGAGATATTTACAACGTTAAAAAATGAAGTAGATGCTGAATCAGCTTAAATCTGTTCAGATTTGTTTACTCGGTTTGGAGGTTTAGGATCATGGTTTCATGGGATATTCTGATTAAGTGGCCTAATCACATGTTTAGTACTTATACCTTCTAGTTAGTTGTGTAGTGCCTGGGATCTTAAACACTTACAAGGAGCCATGAAAGACATAACAGTCGGTCTGTATTCACCGGCAGCAACAGAGGAAAAACTTGAGTCAGGAATATAAAGAACATATGGAAAGTGTAGATAATTGTCTCCATGAAAAACTGCTTCCAATACCATGAGACCAGAAGAACTGGGTGGTACCTGAGTACCATTACTGAACATTTTGATCAAAGGCTCTGTAGAAGAATCCTCATAAAAAGGGATAAAATATAGATAAGAATTTCAAATTCTCATGGACTCCAACTTCCTGAATCCATGAAGGTTGAATGAACCCCTGAAAATATTGCCCTGAGATAAACATTAAACCTTAAACCAAAAATATCCCCTGAAGTCTTCTTAAACCTAAACAATTGTTTAACTCGTCAGAAATGCCTACCTTGAGCATCGGGCCCTTTCAGGAACTATCTATGTGGGATCAAACTGACAACAGCAGCAGGAAAGATTAGATAGGAAACTTAGGGAGCAATGAATTTATGTTAATGGGGGAAGAAGAACTCAGAAAAGGAGGACGAGAAGGGTGACACAACTTGAAGAATGCAATCAATATCACTAAATGGTACATGTAGAAACTGTTGAATTGCTGTATGTTTTGCTGTGTATATTCTCAACAACAACAAAATAAATACAATTCGGAGAAGGTCCTTATCTCTTCCCGAGGTGCTCCCGAGTGTTCTTCATGTGGCTTGTCAACTCTCTTCCTCCATCTCAGCTTCTCTGGCTTACTTGTTGGGTCTCTTTTATATCTCAAAAGACATTGACTCCAGACACAGCCAGCACTAATCCTGTCTCATTAGCATAACACAGGCAACCCATTCCCAAATGGGAATATGACCACAGATATATAGGGCAGGATTTATGACAATACTTTTGGGAGACACAATTCAGTCTGTAACATTCCACGTTTTGGCCGCCAAATTGAATATATCTGCCACATGCAAAACCCATTCACCCCATCACATCATTCCAAAAGTCTTAAATCAATTCTAAGTTCAAAATCTCATCTTCCAAGTCATCTAAATCAAATACGGGTGAAACTTTAGGCATATTCCATCCTCGGACAAAATTCCTCTTCATCTGTGAACCTGTGAAATCTAGGTTACAAATTATCTGTTTCCAAAGTACAATAGTAGAACAGACACAAGGTTGACATTTCCATCACAAGAGGGGCAAATTAGAGGGAAAGAAGGGATAAGGGGCACCAAGTAAGTCCAAAACCCAGCACCCCAACATATATTATCACTCAAGGCTTCAAAATAATCCTCTGGTCTCTGAGAACATCCAGGCAATAACCCTGCATTCCAGAGTCTAGGTGTTGACCATGATCTTCGGATTCTGGGTGTAGGCCCCTGAATCCTGAGCTTGATCTTGGCCTTTGAAGCCCACTGAGATGGCAACACTGCTCCCTTGCCTTGGGCGGCCCCATTCTTGTAATCCCTCTGGCAGCCCCACCACCTCAAACCCAACAAGCCCTGTTCTTTTTTGTATGTGTGCTTTAGTTGAAAATTTACAGCTCAAGTTAGTTTCTAATACAAAAGTTTATACACACATTGTTATGTGACCCTAGTTGCTATCCGTGTAATGTGACCACACATTTCTCCCTTCCACCCCAGATTTTCCGTGTCCATTCAACTAGCTCCTATCCCTTTCGCTGTCTCATCTCGCCTCTGGACAGGAGCTGCCCATTTAGTCTTGTGTATCTGCTTGAACTAAGAAGCACACTCTTCATGAGTATCATTTTATGTGTTATAGTGCAGTCTATTCTACGTCTGAAGAGTTGGCTTCGGGAATGGTTTTACTTTTGGGTGAACAGAGAATCCGGGGGTCATGTTTTCGGGGGTTCCTCCAGTCTCAGTCAGACCACTAAGTCTGGTTTTTTACTAGAATTTGAGTTCTGCACGGTGCTTTTCTCCTGCTCTGTCAGTGGTCCCTATTGTGTTCCCTGTTAGGGCAGTCATTGGTGGTAGCTGTGCACCATCTAGTTCTTCTGGTCTCAGGGTGATGGACCCTCTGGTTTATGTGGACCTTTCTGTCTCAGCACTACACAGTCATTCAAAACCCTTGGCTTGTCAGCATGCTGGGTGCTCTTCCTGACCCTTTGACTGTGCTGGTACTTTCTGTGCAGTGAAATCCCCCGCTATTTCTGTGAGCTCACCAAAGTCCTCAAGCTTGCCTACTCCAACACCTTCATCAATAACCTTGTGTTATATATTGTGACAGACGTCATGGTTTTTCTTCCTCTTGCTCAGATCCTTTTCATATATGCAGAAACTGCGTATTATATACTGAGCATCTGAAGAAAGGAAGGGAAGTGACTTAGTTACCTAGAGCTGCTGTAACAGAAATACCAGAAGTGGCTGGCTTTAACAAATTAATTTTCTCACACTTTAGGAGGCTAGAAGCCTAAATTCAGGGTGCTGCCTCTAGGGAAATGCTTTCTCTTTCCGTGGGTTCCGGGGAAAGTCCTTGTCTCAGGTCGTGTTTCTCTGTTCCCTGATGATCTTCACGTGATCTGGCATGTCTTTCCCTCGATCTCTGCATGTTTGTTAGGTTGCTTGCTTAAAATTTCTCTTTTTATATCTCAAAACAGATTTCTGAGATTACAAAAATGATCCACAATATCTTCACTAACACTGTCTCATTAATATGAGAAAACCCACTCCCAGACTGAATTATAACCACAGTGATAGGGTTTAGGATTTACAACACAGATTTCTGGGCGACACAATTCAATACATAACATTTCACTTTTGACTCCCCCCAAATGCGTGTCCTCACCGCATGCAAAAAACATTCAGGTCACACCATCCTAAATGTCTTAAATCAACTCCAAGCCCAAAATCTCATCTTCTGAATCATGAAAATCAAAGATGTGTCAAAATTCCTTTGCATCTGTAAACCTGTGAAACCTAGACTACAAGTCATCTGTTTCCAAAGTACAATGGTGGAATAGGCATAAGGTAAATATTTCCATTACAGATTGGAGAAATCGGAGGGAAAGAAGGGATAATAGGCACCAACCAAGTCCAAAACCCAGCAGAACAAATTTCATTGTTTCTAAAGGCTTGAAAATAATGCTCTGTTCCCTGAGAGCATCTGGGCAATGTTCCCACCCTCCAGAGCGTGGGTGTTGGCCATGCTTTCTGGATTCTGGTTGGAGGTCTCTCGGCTTGGGGTTTCACACCTAACTTCCAAGGCCACTGGGTTGGCTACTCTGCTCCCTTGGCTTTAGGTAGCCCTATCCTCCTAGTCCACCTGAGCGGCGACTATTTCCCCTCGACCCTGGCAGACACCATTCTCCTGCCCCTTGAGCATGGCAACCCAACTCCCTCAGCTTTGAGCAGCAGACCAATCCTCTTGACACAACTGAATGGCAGCCCCACATGCCAAAACCGAGATGCTGGAGATTTAAGTCTTTGAAACCTAGGAGGGTGTGTCTGCACCCTTTGAAACCCAGGAGTTCTTGGCTCCACCCTTTGACAATCAGTCAGCCCTGGTTCTGCTATTCCTTCCAACTTTTCTGCTGATCTCAGAGCAGCTGCAGGGATTATTCTTCTTTTGGAGGACAACAGATGTAGCTCCTCTGCCCACTTTCTTGCCTGTAGAATTCCAAGAGGCAGAGGGCTTTCCTTTTGCAGCCACATCCTTGACAAACATTCTAGGACACATGTCCTTAGTTTGTTCAACAGAATTTTCCAAACCTTTAAGTTCTGTTTTCATGTTGCACAGTTCACTTTTAAGTCCATCTCTTTCCTCTTGCATTTTACTATTAGCAGTAAGAAGAAACCATGTGACCTCTTTAAGACCTTGCTTAGAAATCCCGTTGCCCTTATATCCCAGGTCATCAGTTACAAGGTCTGCCTCCCACAGAACATTTGGACATAATTCAGGCAAGCTCCTTGACGTTGCCTAAAAAGAATTAGTCCTCCTCCATCGTCCAATCACATGTTCACCTTTTAAAGCACTAGCAGAAGCACATTTAATGTCCACATGTCTAGCAACATTCTGTTGATGGCACCATATGTATTCTCTAAAATGATGGAGAATTTTCTATGGCTCACCTCACTTCTTTCTGAGCCCTCACCAGAATTGCTTCTGATGTCCATAGCTCTACCGACCTTCTCTTGAAGACCATCTAGGCTTTGACTATTATGCACATTAAAACTCTTCCAGGCTTTTCCTATTACCCAATTCGAAAACCACTTCCACATTTTAGATATTTTTTTGAGCAGCATCCCACTGTCCCATAACAAATTCTTAGTTGTCTAGTGTTGATATAACAGAAATAACACAAGTGGGTGGCCGTAACAAACAAAGCTATTTTCGCAACAGTTTAGGGAGCTGGAAGTTCAAATTCAGGACACCAGCTCTAGGGAAGACTTCCTTTCTCTGTGGCCTCTGAGGGAAGGTCCTTGTCTCTTCTCAGCTTCTGATCTCTGTTTCTTGGTTATCTTCATGTGGTGTGGCATCTGTCTTCCCCCAGCTCTGGTCGCCTGCTTGCTCAATCTAATTTTTTTGCATCTCGAAAGAGACTGACTTAAGACATACCTTACACTGATATTGCCTCAGTAACATAACCAAGAAACCCCACTCCCAAATAGCACTATATCCACAAGTATAGGGATTAAGGTTTATAACACATCCTTTGGGGGGATACAAATTCGATCCGTAACAGGAAGTATAAAACATTTTCTCCTGTGGGTCTCACCTCTCGTTTGTCTCCTTGTTCTACGAAGCCTGCCTGCTTATGTCTGTGTGTCACTTCTGCAGGGGTGTTTGCCGTTCTGTACACGGTGGTCGCTTCCATGACAAAGCCCTTCATCTACAACTTGGTGAACAAAGGCATAAAGGGAGCCCTGCAGACGTGTCTCTACAGTGAGAGTTCCTGCCAGAGACACGGCCAATGTCCTGTGCTGGACACATGTGTCCATGGGTGATGGAACAGAGCAGTTAATAGTGGGAACTGTTAGGTTTTCCTTTCCCGGCTTAAAAATCTTGATGCCACCTTAATAGAAGGTGGTTTTGAGAAATATGCTTAGCTCCCCTGTGCCTCAGTTTCCTCATCTGGGAAAGAGAGGCTATGACAACATGTGCCACATGTGGTTGATATGAGGATTAAATGAGCTAATATGGTAAATCACCAGCACAAGAAATACCACGTGAAGTTCCAAGTAGATGTTGGCTATTGTTATGTAAAAGGGAAGTTTTCATGTGTCCCTGGATTTTGTCCCATACTGTTAGGCCAGTTTTTGTCCATGTGCAACGGCTTCCACCAGGGCTCCATAGCCCAGGATGCATGTAGGATGTTCAGCAGCCTCCTTCGCCTCTAAAACACTAGAGTGTATTAGCACCTGCCTCCCTCGCAGTGTTTCCAGATATTGCCAGATATCCTGAGGTGGAAAATGGTCCCCAGTTGAGAAGCACTGATGTAGGGGGAGTGTCTCCAAAACAGAAAGAAATCATTTCATAAGGCTATAAAGAAATAAATGGGGACTATATACTTGTCCCATCTGGGAATCTTGGGAAATAGGATTAGGGACTGGACTTGTGTTAAAATAGTAGCAGGAATGGAGACTTCCAATTTTCCTAGATTCGTACTTTCTACAATTCACTTCCGTTTTTTTTTTTTTTATGGTACCTTTCTAATCTTTGGCTGAAGAGTGAACCTGAGGAGTGACTTCAGTACTGAGTTAAAAGGCTGTCTGGGGGCCATACTCTCAGGGTTTCTCAGTCTCTGTCAGACCAGTAAGTCTGGTTTTCTCTTGTGAGTTTGGATTTTGTTCTACTTTTTCCTCCAGCTCTGTCTGGGATCCTCTATTGTGATCCCTGTCAGAGCAGTCGGTGTTGAAAGCAGGGCACCATCTGGTTGTGCTGCACTATCTGGTGGAGGCTGTGGTAGTTATTCATTAGTGCTTTGAACTAATCTTTACCTTGTGTCTGTGGTGCTCTTCATTATTCCTTGCTCCAGGCAAGGTGAGAAAAGTGGAGCATCTTAGATGGCCACTCACGAGCTTTTAAGACCCCAGATGCTACTCAACAAAGTAGGATGCAGAACATTTTCGTTTTAAAGTGTGTTATGCCAATTGAGCTAAATATTAATGAGTCAATGGTCCCTAGCCCTCAGTCCAGTAATTCGGTCCCTCAGGGAATTTGGATTTGTCTATGAAGTTTCCATGACCTTGGCTTGATCAAGTTCTGCTGACTTCCCCAGTATTCCCTAGTGCCTTAGCCTTCATCAAAGCTACCTCTTAACTATTGACTAGTGTTTTTCTTTCCCTCCTCGCTCTTCCATTGTAACCATCAAAGATTGTTTCCGTGTGTAAAACTTCTTAAGTTTTTTAATAGTGGTCTCGAACAGTATTCGTCCTTTTGTGACTGACCCATTTCACTCATTAAAATGCCCTCCCAACTCATCCGTGTTGTGAGATGTTCCGCAGATTCATCATTCTTCATTATATTTGCATAGTATTTCATTGTGTTCAGGTACCATAGGTTGTTTACCCATTGTCATGGATTGAATTGCATCGCCCCCCCAATATATCTCTCATTTTCAATAGGTCATGATTCCCTTGTATGATTGTCTACCATTTTATCTTCTGATTTCTCTATCTGGTGTAAATCCTATCACTATGATGTAATAAGATGAATTAGCAGCAGTTATATTGATGAGGTCTACAAGCCTAGGTAGTGTCTTAAGGCGATCTCTTCTGAGATATAAAAGAGAGAAACCATCAGAGAGAGATGGGGATCTCATATCACCAAGAAAGCAGTGCCAGCAGCACTGTGTGTCTTTTGGACCTGAGGTTCCTGCACTGGGATGCTCCCAGACCAAGGAAAGACTGATGACAACACAGAGAGAAAGTCTTCCCTTGGAGATGACAGTGCCTTGAATTCAGACTTCTAGCCTTCTGGACTGTGAGAGAATAAAATTTCTCTTTCTTAAAACCAACCACTTGTGGCATTTCTGTTATAGCAGCACTAGATAACTAAGACATCCATTCACCTGTCGATGGGCACTTAGGTTATTTCCATCTTTTTGCTATTGTAGACAATGCTGCAGTGAACATGGGTATGGGTATGTCTATTTGTGTGATGGCTCTTATTTCTCTAGGGTATATTCCTAGGAGTGGTATTGCTGAATCCTATGGTATTTCTATTTCTAGTTTGTTTATGGAAGCACCAAATCGTCTTCCAAAATGGTTGTACCCCTTTACATTCTCACCAGCAGTGCGTAAGAGTTCCACTGTCCCTTGTCTTAGTCATCTAGTGCTGCTATAACAGAGATACCACAAGTGCATGGCTTTAACAAAGAGAAATTTATTTCTTCACAGTAAAGTAGGCTAAAAGCCCAAATTTGAGACGTCGGCTCCAGGGAAAGGCTTTTACTGTCAGCCTTCTCCTCAATCTATCCCCGCTTTGGAAGCCTCTCTGAGCAGGGACCCTGGGTCCAAAGGACACGCTCTGCTCCCGGCAGTGCTTTCCGGTATGAGGTTCCCCTGTCTCTCTGCTCACTTCTTTTTCCTTTTATCTCTCATGAAAGGTGGTGCATGCCACACCCCAGGGAAACTCCCTTTTCACTGGATCCGGGAGGTGGCCTGGTAAGGGTGTTACGTCCCACCCTAACCTCTTTAACATAAAACTACAATCACAAAATGGAGGACAACCACAGAATACTGGGAATCATGACTTAACCAAGTTAATACATTTCCGGGGGGACATAATTCAACCCATGACATCCCTGCAACCTCTCCAGCATTGATTTTTGGGTTTTTGTTGTTGTTGTTCTTACGTGCCAATAATGTTGGGGTGAGAAGGTAGCTCATAGTTTTCCTTAACTTAATGTGGTTTAGGTGAAAGTTTACAATTCAAGTCAGTCTCTCATACAAAAAGCTGTGCAGACCTTGCTATGCAGTCTTGGCTGTGCTCCCCTTAACGAGACAGCACATTCCTCCTCTCCACCCTGCATTCCCCGTGTCCATTCAGCCAGCTCCTGTCCCCCTCTTCCTTCTCATCTCGCCACCACACAGGAGTTGCCCACATAATCCTATGTGTCTGCTTGAGCCATGAAGTTCACTCCTCAGCAGCATCATTGTCTTATAGTCCAGGCCAATCGCTGTGTGTAGAGTTGGTTTCGGGAATGGTTCCAATCTTGGGCTATCAAAGGGTTCGGGGACCTTGGCTGTCAGGGTCCCTAGGTCTCAGGCAGACCATTAAGCCTGGGCTTTTTATGAGATTTTAAGATCTGCATCCCACTATTGTCCTGTTCCATCTGGTACTTTCTGCTGTGTTCTCCCAGGGCAATGATCACCAGCAGCTGGGCACCATCTAGTTCTTTGAGTCTCAGGCTGGTGGAGTCTCTGGTTTACGTGGCCCTGTTTCTTGGGCTCATATTTGTCTTGAGTCTTTGGTGTTCTTCATTCTCCTTTGCTCCAGGTGGGTTCAGACCAATTGATGCATCTTAGATGGCCGCTTCCTAGCGTTTAAAACCCCAGCGGCCTCTCACCAAAGTGGAATGCAGACTGTTTTCTTAATACATTTTGTTATGCCAATTGACTGACACGTCCCTTGCAACCATTGTCTCCAGACACCTGTCCTTACTACTCTGGCCTTTGAAGCTTTTGGTTGTATTGAGGAAATTCCTTTTGCTTTACTTCAGTTGTACTTCCCGTCGCCTACATTTTTGTCTGCTATCTAGTTAGTGAATATCCCTCTCTCCCTGCCTCGCTGTAGTTTTCATTTGCATTTCTTTAATGGCTAGTGATGGTGAGTGAGCATTTTCGCAATCCTCTGTTAGCTGCCCCACATTACCGTTATTAATGAAATTCTGCAGCTTTGGAAGTTATCAGAAATGAAATGGAACTCATAAAGATCAATATCCTAGGTTTTACTGAGCTGAAATGGACTGGTATGGGACACATCAGACATTCGTATGACCAACTATGCCAGGAATGACAAATTGAAGAGGAATGGAATCGCATTCATGATCAAAAAGAACATTTCAAGATCCTGCATTACAACACTGTCAATGACACCATAATATCCATATGCCTACAAGGAAGAACAGTTAATACAAATATTATTCAAATTTATGCATCAACAACTTATGCCACTGATGAAGAAATTGAATATTTATTCAACCACAAAGAGAAATGAAGTTCTGGTATTATATGCAAGGTGATCGATGAACCTTGAACACATATTACGAGGAGTGAAATAAGCCAGACACTAAAGGACGAATTTCATACAATTCCGTTTATGTGAAATGTCCAGAACTGGCAAAGGCAGAGAGAACAGTTTATTCTTAGTTACCAGGCGCTGGAGGGAGTAGAAATGGGGACTTATTGCTTGTTGGGTACAGAGTTTCTCTTTGGGGTGATGAAAAAAAACTTTTCTTATTCTTTAGGTGAAACATTACACCTTAAGTTAGTTTCTTATTAAGAAATTTACATAGATATTGTTTTGTGGCATTAGTTGGAATCCCCTGGGTTCCCTGTGTCCATTTGACCAATTTCCCTGTCCCTTCCTGCCTTCTCATCCTGCTTTTGGGCAGAAGGTACCTATTTGGTCTTATAAATCTAATTGAACTAAGAAGCACATTCCTCATGCTTATTACTTCCGGTTTTACACTCCTGTCTAATCTTTGTCTGATGAGTGGGCTTGGAGAATGGTTTCAGTTAGCGGTTCGCAGTGTGTCTGGGGGCCAAGGCCTCGGGGGCTCCTCCAGTCTCTGTCAGACCATGAAATCTGCTCAAACATGAATCTGAGCTCTGTTCTACATTTGTATCCTGTTTTGTCCGAGAATGTGTGTTGTGTTCCCTGGTAGGACACTCATTGCTGGCAGCCAGGCACCATCTAGTTGTTCTGGTCTCAGGCTGGTGCAGTCTCTGGTTCATGTACTCCTTCAGTACCTTGGGCTAATATTTTCTGTGTGTGTTTGGTTTTCTTCATTCTCCTTTGTTCCAAATGGGATGGGATGAAGAATTTTTGAAAGAGGGTTGATGGTTGCACAACATTGTGAATGTAACTAATGCATTTGTACACTTCAGATGGTTAAAATGGCAAAATTTATTTTTTACATGCATTTTACAATAGTTTTTAAATTCACTTATAAGAAACAAAAACAAATGATGTCTACTTAGTTCATACGAAAAAGATATAAGAAACTTCAATAGATTCTGCAGCCCGTGTTATAAAAACAAAACAAAAATGGGATGCCATATTTTTCATAGTTTTGAAATTGACTTTGTTTTCAGAGACATGAGGATTTACTGAAAAATTGTGCATCAAGTACAGACTCCCCATGCATCCCACCTACACCCACTGTTTCTCCTATTGTTAACATGTTGCATTCCTGTGGTGTGGGATACGTTTGTAACAATGGGCACATCAATAGTGAGACGTGCTTTTCAACTAAAATACATAGACTTCATCAGGGTTCACTCTTTGTGTTTATACTCCTATAGGTTTTGACAAATGCATACTGTCATCAGTCCATCATTACATTTCCTACAGAACAGTTACACAGTTGTAAAAATTCCCTGGGCTCCACCTATTCGTTCCTCCTCCCTCTCCCCAAACCCCTGGCAATCAATGATCTTTGTACTGCCTCTACACTTCATACTTTTCCAGAATGCCATAGGCTTGGGATCACACAGCATGTAGCTTTTCTAGACCGGCTTCCTTCACGTAGTGTGGATTTGAGATTCCTCCATAACTTTTCCTACCTTGATAGCTTAATTATTTTCATCACTGAATAATACACCGTTGAATGGATGTCTCACTATTTGTTTACCCATTTACCTATTCAATGACATTTTGGGTGCTTTCAATTATTGTAATTATGTAGAAAGCTGCTATAAACATTTGTGAGCAGGTTTTTATATAGATATATGTTTTGAACTCATGTGGGTAAATACCTAGGAGTGTTACTGCTAGATCAGAATGGGAGGACTGTGTTTAGATTTTGAAGGAACTGTCAGCTTATATTCCAAAGTGGAATTCCCATGGAATACAATTTTTATCAAAAAACACTCTTAAACCAAATACAAGAAGAGTGTATTTCATTGTATACAAAATAACATCCATAAAAGTATTAACAAATGTAAAACCACATTTCCTCCTGGCTATTCCCTACAGGCTTATTTGTTATAGTCAAGGACTTTCCGAAAGGTAAAATTTAGCTTGGACTGAGAAAGTAACAAGCACTGACGAGGACAAGCCCATAGTGAAAATGAATCTTTCATAGGCACAAAGGAATTCGAATGACCCCTTCTTGGAGGTAGTACTGCTTTGTTACACACTGAGAAACTTTGTTCTTTTATCACTGACTTTCAGAAATTTGCTGTTTGAAATTATAGAATTAAGGATGAAACACCCCCCTTTTGACAGAGTAGTCTCTCCACAGTGAGATCTTATATGTGATGTGAGGTGTGATGAACAGGGAAAGGCTTTCTCACGCTCCTTACATTCCTAAGTCCTCCACTATGAGTTTTTATATGTCTTGTGAGAGAAGAGCAAGTACGAAAGGCCTTCCCACATTCTTTACATTCATATGGCCTCTCTCCAGTATGAATTCTTCTATGTGTCATGAGGCCTGAGGACTGCCTAAAGGTTTTCCCACATTGCTTACATTCATAAGGCTTCTCTCCACTGTGAATTGTTATATGTGTGGTGAGGTTTGAGAGCTGACGAAAGGCTTTCCCACATTCCTTACATTCATAAGGCCTCTGCCCATTGTGAGTTCTTATATGGTTAGTGAGGTTTCCTGAGTGACTAAAGGCTTTCCCACATTCCTCACATTCATAAGGCCTCTCTCCACTGTGAGTTCGCATATGCAAGGTGAGGTGTGAGGGATCTGTAAAGGCTTTCCCACATTCCTTACATTCATATGGCCTCTCTCCAGTATGAATTCTTCTATGTGTCATGAGGCCTGAGGACTGCCTAAAGGCTTTCCCACATTGGTTACATTCATAAGGCTTCTCTCCACTGTGAGTTCTTATATGTGTAGTGAGGTTTGAGAGCTGACGATAGGCTTTCCCACATTCCTTACATTCATAAGGCCTCTGCCCATTGTGAGTTCTTATATGGTTAGTGAGGTTTCCTGAGTGACTAAAGGCTTTCCCACATTCCTTACATTCATATGGCCTCTCTCCAGTATGAATTCTTCTATGTGTCATGAGGCCTGAGGACTTGCTAAAGGCTTTTCCACATTGCTTACATTCATAAGGCTTCTCTCCACTGTGAATTGTTATATGTGTAGTGAGGGTTGAGAGCAGACTAAAGGCTTTCCCACATTCCTTACATTCATAAGGCCTCTGCCCAGTGTGAGTTCTTATATGCTTAGTGAGGTTTCCTGACTGACTAAAGGCTTTCCCACATTCCTCACATTCATAAGGCCTCTCTCCACTGTGAGTTCGCATATGCGAGGTGAGGTGTGAGGGATCTGTAAAGGCTTTCCCACATTCCTTACATTCATATGGCCTCTCTCCAGTATGAATTCTTCTATGTGTCATGAGGCCTGAGGACTGCCTAAAGGCTTTCCCACATTGCTTACATTCATAAGGCTTCTCTCCACTGTGAGTTCTTATATGTGAAGTGAAGTTAGAAGAATACCTAAATGTTTTCCCACATTCCTTACATTCGTAAGGCCTCTGTCCATTGTGAGTTCTTATATGTGTAATAAGGGATGAAGCCTGACTAAAGGCTTTCGCACATTCTGTACATTTATATGGCTTGTCTCCACTGTGAGTTTTTCTATCATTAGTGAGATGTGAGGAACACTTAAAGGCTTTTCCATATTCCTTACATTCATAAGGTCTTTCTCCACTTTGAATCCTTCTATGTACAATGAGGTTTGAGGATTGCCTAAAGTCTTTCCCGCATTCATTACATTCATAAGGCCTCTCTCCAGTGTGAGTTGTTATATGTGTAGTGAGGTATGAGGGCCAACCAAAGGCCTTCCCATGTTCCTTACATTCATAAGGCCTCTCTTCACTGTGAGTGCCTAAATGTGCAGTGAGGGCTGAGGAAAAATGAAAGGCTTTCCTAAATTCCCTACATTCATAGGGCTTATCTCTGTTATAGAAAAGGAGGGATAAAGGGTCACTAGAACTTTCTTTACTTTCACCCTTGTGACCTCTCACATGTGTCCAAAAGGACGAGAAACTACAGAAATCTTTCCCATACTCATTACATTTATACTGATTGTCACTAGTGAGTGTTGTCACAGGATTCTTAAGAGTTGAGATACAAATGAAATCCTTCCCACATACCTCACACTTATGGGGTTTCTTGCCACTAAGAGGTCTCATAGGAGTGGTACCACCACAGGCTTCTCTACACGCAATAAACTGACAGGCATGTTGGTTATGTGATGAGGGATCCATGATGGCTTTTTCACAGTCAGAGCATTCAAAAGGATTTACTTCTGGAGGATTTCTTTTCTGCACGGTAAGATTTGGAATCCGCCTGAAGGTTTTCCCACACGGATTGTCTCCATTTTTTTCACGGAGGTTTTCTACTGCATGAATTCTGTTAAAAACAGGCAACATGTTGTTGGAAATCAATTATTTCCACTTCACCATTACCTAACAAAGCGAACATGCAGTTTTTCGCTTGACTTCTCTCCTGTTTCATACTTCAAATCATCTAGCAGAAATAGTACCATAATCGTCACTGCTTTTCTAAAATATGAGGCTTTCTGATCATTGTGTTTAAGTGAAATATGTTTCAAATACTCAATGTCTGACACACATTTATGAAAAGGTTGTGAAAATTCTCTGAACACGTAAGTTTTCAGCAAAGTTTATACATACACAATATACGTACACATATATATATATTTATATATGTATAAGCACAGATCAGGGCTTCAAACTGGTTTGTATTGCTTCAACAATTGCCCACGTAAATAACGGCAGTGTTCGCGTTGGATATCTGTTGCCCATCGGATTTCAACCTGTGTTGGGAACAAACCACAGAGCCCTGAACAAAGATGGCAGCCAATCTCACAGCTTTCAATGTGCGTCGCTGCCCACAGTACTGTCAATAATCTGATCTGCATGAATTCGAAAAAGTGTCAGGAACCTGCTGCAGAACACTCAATAACAGGACCGTGACAAGCAACACACATTCAAAGCAGTGTAGTGGGACATCGTCTTTGTGCAGGGCACTGCCAACTATTCTCTGCTCACGTCAAAATCCAACAGGCTATGCAATGTGTACACCATCCTTCTTTATGTTTGCAATTACTGAACTGTTCTGAAACAGTTGGAAGCCTTGGTATATACACATCAACATATGAATGTGTATTTTAACGTCATCACAACTTAGGATTTTCTCCAGAAGCACCGTTTTCTCTTGTTGGAATGACACTCACCTCAAGCGACTCTCTTGGTTTTTATGATCATCTTTATTACTGTGTGATTCAGAGGTTTCTCCTAACATGGAGGACCAGGTGTTATTTTTTATGTATCCCACCATTATATCTTTGCTGGGTAACTTTTCTCCATCCTTAAGGTTTCCAAAGTCTGACCCAATAATTCAAGTTGAGGTTCGCAATATGAAACAAATGGAAAGAAATTATTTGGGGAAAAAAGACCACTGTTAATAAAGACGTAGCCACATTACACTGTTTCAGCACTTTACCAATGGTTTAGAAGCAGTTTACTAGGACATACTTCTATGAACTTTGACAGTGACGGAGACATGAACAAGCGTAGTTAGAGCTAAGTAGAAATATACTGGACACGATATACATGTAACATTAAAAGAGGAAAAGGATCCGAATAACCGCAGCTGTGAAAGGATTGCTAAAGTCAGAAAAGGAAGCTCAGGTTTCTGTGAAGTTGTGTCTCTGGGAAAACAAATGTGTAGAGCTGACATGGTTCTCAGGAAGAAACGCTTATCATGAGGGAAGACAGTGAAGAGTAATGAGGAGTTCCTTGACATTGAGGCAATACTTTGCTCTTCAGGGTCTCTGAAGATAGACCGGTGTGGGTTGATTTGCAGCAAAATAATCATGTCAAACTTATAATCAACACAGTAATACTCTACACGGTCCCCAAATACAATACTCTCTGTGCCCCAAAGTGACCCCTAAAGCCAGTGCTTACATTTACAACACTTAAAGAGCCTCAAGGCTTTTAATTACAAGAGAAATGAAAACTAAGTATAATACATACTGCTTTGTGCTCACGGAAAGCCAAGATACATGAGCTCTATGGGCCAAAGGACCATGCCTCCTTTATTTAATGATTTATTCTCATTCCTCAGCCCAAATTCTGGAGTAAACTTAATGAGTAAAATAGTTTTCTTCACTAAAGGAATAATAGAAAACCGAAAAAAAAAAAAAAAAAAAGGAATCTGCTCTTACCTATTGAGGCCAGGTTTCTGAAGGTTTCGATCATCACATCTCTGTAGAGTTTCCTCTGAGTACGATCCAGCAAAGCCCACTCTTCCGGGGTAAAGACCACAGCCACATCCTCAACAACCACTGAGTCCTAAAACATTGACACATTCTGCATCAGCAAGGTACCATGGACTTCAGTGTGTACAAGAATGAAGGGTGAGCCTGACAGTCCTGGGGAACAGAGGATTCTTAGGGATTTGACACAAGGTTCTGTGTACTATCAAGGTCTACTCTAGGGTATGGCCATCAGCCTCGTCCCTTCACTAACTACATTCACTTCCTCACTGATTGCTTTCTGTCTCACGGACTTCCAGCACTGAAATTATCTCTCTACAGTTCGACTGTGACCAATTGCAGTCGTATTCTCCTCTCTCTTTACACTCTGGAATGGTTAGAAAACATAGCAGACATTAGAGAAATGCTCTCATTCAGATCTTCACTTCCTTGTGAACAAACAATTACCACTCCTTCCGTAAGCCCTACCAGAACACACTCAACAAAACATAAAGCACCGGGTGGAGACAGGATGATGTATAGTAACTGGTACACACTGCAGAAGGGCAGTTTTGCTTTTGTTTCTCACAACCATGGGAGGACCAGGGGCCAATATCAACACACTGGCAACCCAAACACTGAGCTGGTCATATTTTCTTCAACTCTTGGAGATAAGCATGTGGCTGATTCAGGTCAGGAGACTCTCATTCAACAGAGAGCACCAAGGCCCAAGGTGGGAATGTGATAGGTCCACAAACACAGTCTAATGTTAGAAGAGGACAAGGAGCAAAACATCTGCAGAAACAACAACACCACACCCTTGTGTTTGCTCAGTGAGAAAAGGTTACCATTTCCATCTGGAAACCCTGGTGGCATAGTGGTTAAGTGCTACGGCTGCTAACCAAAGGCTCGGCACTTCAAATCCGCCAGGCGCTCTTTGGAATGTCTATGGGGCAGTTCTACTCTGTCCTATATGGTCGCTAGGAGTCGGAATCAACTTGATGGCACTTGGTTTGGTTTTTGGTTGGGATGACTGTAAAACATGATGAACGTAATCAGTGTCACCAAACTATACATGTAAACGCTGTTGAATTGACAAAGATTTTGTTAGGTATAACTTCTACCACAAAAAAATTAATTTTATAAGTAAGCTGAAATGCAGATGGTTTACCGGTTAAATTGCCCGTGGAGCCTAGGAAATAGACTTACACACCAGCCCTCTAGGGGCTGTGCTTTAGAATTCTCTCACATTTCCAGCCCCTGGAAGGCACCTAAACATGACTACCTGAACCCTGACCACTGGAAGCCCCTGGTCTGTAAGAGTGACCTTTCTGAAACAGCAGGAATCCGTTGGGTTTCTCGTGTCAAGAGGAGAGAAAAGGCTGCTAAAAGACGCCTTCAGTGCTGAAACAGAGTAATTTTAAAGAAAGAAGACTCCTCTTCTCAGGGAAATGGTGACGTGAGCAGCCTATGACATCTCTAATCTGTGCCTCGTATGATCAGATGACAGCAACTTTGAACCAGAGCCCAAAGCCAAAGGTCTCCTCCACTGCAGTGGGCGAGGTTATATATTTTAAACTCACCAAAAACCCTGATATTTATTATAGAATAATGATGAAATGTCCCATGTACTGAGCAACTGTGATTTTTCTTTCATGACTCTTCTAAGCAGATATTATTTCAGACAGGTCATAGCTGAGTAAAGTTAGAGATGTTCATTTAATCACATCCTCAGTGTTTCCCACATGGAACTCTGCTGAGCCAGGATCACAATGCAGGTCAATTTCTCTTTGAAGTCTAAATTGCTGACAACTCCATTTCTGTCCATATGCATACAGTTTTGTTGTTATTTTTGCTGTTACCGTCCAATAACAGCATAAAAAAAAAAAAAAAAAACCCAAACCCAGTAGATGATCTAAAGTCCTCTTGAATAATAGGAAGAGGAGACAAAGGTAAACATTCTATTCAATTCTTACAACCAGGACATACTTCTCTTGGCAAAGCCCTGTGTCTCAGACAAGACTTCTTCCCTCCAGACCCTTAAGTGCCTACATTCATTCATTAAAATTCATTCAGGTCCTACTGATACAGAGGCTACCGCACATTGGCAAAGCAGCTACAGCAGTGAACAAAACGAACACCCCGATGAACATGCAGAGTAAATTCTTTGAGTGGGGACAGTAAATTTAAATACATAAACATGTATATATAACTATCATGTGGCAATGTGTTCTATAAAAGAATTCAGGTCTTTGAGAAGAAACCGTTCTAGAAGGAGGAAACAGCCAGAGCACAGGTCAGAAGGTGTGAAGGTGTCTTGGATGTCTTAGGAAGAGCCAAAGGCCCCGCGTGGCTGGAGCCGAATGCAATGCAGATGAAAAACCGTCTTAGGAATCTGGAGGGGTGATTGGGGTCAGTGGGCTTATCATGTTCGGGGGAACTCGTTGGCAACTGAAAAGAATCTGGCTTTTAATCTTAGTGAAATGCTGAGTAATTTTACACTTTTGAGCAGTGGAGGAAACTGGTATGATACCTCTCAATCCTTTAAAGACTCAAAGTGCTCCAGTGCCTAGGGGGACTCAAGAACACTGTTCAGAGACATGGGACAAGGATGGCTCTAGAGGGTCGGGGCTCAGCCTCCACAGCCAGAGCTCCTCTGTCTTCAGATTCAGGACAGAAGACTCTGTCATTCAACACAGAACACCAGGAACCGGGACGGGGGAAGGGGGGATATTAACACCGTGTGATGCTACCTCTGAGAGTCACATAAGGAAGGTGACACCAGGTATTCAAATCTTCAAATGCCATGTATGTAGGGATGAAGGACCCAGAGACAGTGGAGCAAGGTATTAGGGTGCCTCCTAGGGCTCAGTTCCTCAGCCTCCTCTGTCACTGTCTTCTTCACTGAAACCACAGTCCCGCAGCACACGGCTGCTTCCCCAACAATTCAGATCCAGCCTCACCCACATAATGCTAAGGATAACCCAGTTCTGCGTAGAACTCACCATTTTCTTCTCCAGCTTCTGGGCGTCTATGGAATGACGTCTCTGACCCCAAGAAGCCACTTCCAGGAAGAGGGACAGGACTGGAAGCAGAGGCCTGGGCAGTCTGGAGGCAGATGAATAATGTTTGGTCCACACACCAGTGACAGCAATTGAAATCCTTCCCTGTGATTGATGGATGTGCCAGAGGGTCGCCTGAGGTCCCCAGCTGCCTGGACTGGACTAGTTCTCCCTGCACCACACCTGAGGTCTGAAATGGAAGAAGGATGGGGAAGAAACAGTGTGGAGGAAGCAGGGAGTGACAGGCCTTTGGCCTCCTCCCAGGCTCAGGGCAATGCTCCACCCTGAGGGCCTTTACACTAAAGGCAGAACAGGCTCCAGCCCCCACAGCACACACCTGCATTCTTCAGGAAGCTCCACAGGCCTCTCCTTTCTGCAACAAGATCACACATGGAGGAATTTACCTCTCCCACAGCATGAGAAGCAACCAGGCCTGGCCAGCCTGCAAAACTTGAACCTGATTTCCTCCAGGGACTTAGGGATTCAATGTTCAAGTTGTGGGCTTACCTATGTACCTTTGTTCCTGGTGTCAGATGTCACTGTTATCTGACATTAACATGGATGAAATTTTAAGAACATACTTTTCATATATTGACAATGAACTCATCCTGGTTCATTTATTTTTAAGTTATGTGCTGTAAAAACCTTCCACTGTGGCTTTCTAAAACTTTTTCATCTCACTTATGACACTGTAATATCTGATCAGTATTTTTTCTGTTCCTTTGGAATTAACTAACATTTCTTTCTGCCCCTTGACTTGTCTCGTATTTTTTCCCCCTTCATTTTCAAACCATGAGAACACCACTCACTAAGATTTTGAGAAATCTGGGGGGATTCCTGAACACTTTTTCTTCCTGATATAGATCAACAAATAAATCAGAAAATCTTTATGCTTTCACGAAGGACCCGTCTCGTACTTCACTTCCTATTTCTTTTCACCCTGCTCCCTCTCCAGCTTGAGTCCTATTTCATTTCTTGGTCTCACTGTCAATGAATTCTCTGTTGCAAGATCTTTACACCAGTGTCTCCCCTCTACGAATTACCCTTATTTTTTATTTTCTGTAATACAGCTCTCTAATTTTAATTCACATCATTATTTCTCGACTAGTATTTCCAGCATAAACCACGAGCTTGTTCAGTATGTGGAAAACTCAAGTCCCATCCCAGAATTTCTCAATCGAAATTTGCATTTCAACCAGATCCGGGGGTTATGCACATTGACAGTCAACCGTGAGAAGCATTCAGTGATGTACAGGAATGAGCAGTCTATGAAGGGATGCCGTTTTATCCATCCACACCTCTATTGTATCACTGGCTATCTTCCTGATTCACAATCAATCTCCGCGTCTAGGCCTCCTCACAGTCTTCCCTAATTTGTTCATAACAAGCTCCTGCCTGACATCATTCAATCATCGTTGTCACTTCCAAATTCTATCTGCGGCATAGGAAATGCTCAGTGCCCATCAGTGGCTGTCCATGGGCCTTCCAAAAGCCCAGAGTATTCAGCACGGTTCTAAACGATCTGTTCCAATCCAGCTCACACAAACCTCACCACTCACTTGTTGTTTTCTCTGCTTTAATCACCTCTGACTTCCATCAATGAATAGATAATACTTGGTTCTCTGCTGTCTCAGGGATTTACACATTTATTTTTCCCAACTGAAATACTCTTTCCACCCCCACCCATACAAAATGGTATCAGCTCTACACAACACTGCATGTAGCTAAAAAAAAAAAACCTTTTTCTGAATCTTCACTGAGATAATTTCCCTTTTCAAGCAGTTGCACCTCACTCTCGGGTTAGGTCTTTTTAATACAGATATCACATATCCTTAGTTTTTCATTCTTTCTTTAAAACTGTCTCCCAAGCTACATGATAAATCTATGGGCAGACACTCTGTATTTTGTCTTCTTGTTCCTTCTGGCCTTTGACACTGATCATTGAGGACACACACAGATTATTACCTGTTATATACAGTCCTCAGCAGCACTATCCAAGAGTACTTTACGTGAAGATAGACATGTTCTGTTTCTGTACAGTCCAATATCGTAGGCACTAGGCCTATGTGCCTATTCACCACAGAATATATGACTAGTGCAAAGAAGGAACTCTACTTTTAGTTTTAATTACTTTTAATTGAAATAGCAACACACAGCTAATGGGCATCACACCTCAAGTGAACTCACCAGACCCTTAAGCAACCAACAGGGCAGAGAGGGCATGAAAGCTGCCAGCAGCACAATGCAGAGCTTCATAGTTTTGGGCTTGCTAAAAGTCTGTCACATAGGGAAATGGAACATTGCACTCAGTTTGCTTTTACTTGCATCATGAAGGTTAATGTCAACCTCAATTGGATTTACCTCATTCTGAAAACCTCAATGACATTTAAACATAGAAATGAGTGGGAATAACTGAGGGGACAGGAGGGACACTTTCTGCAGAGGTGACATTTGAAGTGAGACAAGAATTATAGGAATTATTGGGTTCGTAAGTTTTCCTCTAATCAGCAGAAATACTTGGTGCGAAGGCCGAAAGGCAGGGAAAATGTTGACATGTCTGAAAAAGATTTTTCTAAAAAGATGTCAAGAGTCTATGAAATATGAGGGTGTTCTCAATTTAAGTCAGATGTGGAGGGTCTTGCCAGAGAGGGTAAAATATGTGGATTTTTTCTGGATGTGATTGAGAGTTGGCTTGGTTTACATTGTTGATATCTGCCTCTTGCTGCTGGGTGGAGGCTGTACCTTCCTCTGAAAAGAGAAATAGGAGAAGAAAGTTCAGAGCTACCTTCCTAAGGGAGCTCCCCTCTCACGGTAGCTTGGACTGTTTCCCTGAATGCAGTGAATGAATGAAGGCGGGTGCAGCTTACCGGCTGGGAAAGCCAGGTGAGAAGTAGATTTGTTCAGGTGAGACTTTAAAACCTCTGTCTTGGACACGTTAGGTTTCAGAGCGTTACAGTCCTTAGTGTTCCAGGTGGGCTATGGGAAGGACTTGGTGTCTGAGTCCATTGGGACCCAGGAGCCTGAATCTCATCCTGTGGGCCGTCTTCTGCTGGCCACGAACAATCACACTGTGTCCTCTGAAACAGGCTGCATTCCCACTTCTGAAGCTGCAAGCTAAAGGAGAGGAAGAGCAGAGTGTTGGCACGGATGAGGCCTTTAGCAAATAATTAATGGTTCCTGGCACAGATTCTAACGTCTGACAGCAGACATTTGGTTACTGTACTAAGGGACTGGACGAGCTTGATGCAGACCAGGGGCTGGTAATTACAGTCAACTTCTGGATGAAAAGCTTCTTTTTTTCTGCTTGACTTTCAAGGCTGTGTGAAGACTTCTCCTGAGTGAAGACATCCCTTATTTTAACTGAACCCCTGCTTACACTTGTACACGTTACAGTGAATTCTTTAGATCTTTGTAAACACCCAGGCGTATATGGAGGAAGCATGTGAACCTGCCTTTGTGGTAACTCAGAAAAACGCCAACATGGAACTTCATGTGGTTTAACCTGTTTCGTTGAATAAGAAATTAAATGACTACCGTGTGTGTGTGTGTGTGTGAGAGAGAGAGAGAGAGAAGAGAATCTAATAAAATGAAGAAAGCTTTCTTCGCTGGAAAAAAAAAAAAAAAGCTGATACTGTCATGGTATCTGAGGAGCATTTCTTAGATTCTCACCGAGGAAAACTCAGTAGTTTTGAATGAAGGCTTGAATTTGACATGAAGTAACATGACAACGGTCATGTCTCCAAAGGAAAGTCCCATCCAGAATGGGAGTACTCCTAGAATATCTATCTCTAGAGAAGGAAAATAGGAGGCACCACATTATTCAACACCATGTTGAGATTAAAAGTGCTGTTTAATAATTGGCTTTACTGTACGCAGTTTTAAAGTTTTTGACTCATACTATATTTTTACAATTTAAAAAAAGAAGCACGTTTATTTTCTCCACACACTAGCTTTCAACAATGGATTCTGAGCTACAATAGCAAAAAAGCTCAAGGAATAAAAGACAAAACAGATCAATTAAGACTCTCAGCAAAGGGAAGAGACAATCTACAGAATGGGAGAAAATACACTGAAACCTGTGAGAGCTGGAATTTGACAGGATTGCCTTCTTTTTCTGGGTCTTGCAATTTTTCCGCCTTTTACGCAGCGCAGCCTTGCCACTTTTTGGTCACTTCTTTAATGGAAAATATTTGAGTTTTCCTACTCTGACAGGTTTCCACCTTAGAGGTTCCAGCTTTCGCAGGTTTCACTGCATTTGGGAATCATAGATGCCATAAGGGTTTAGTATCCAGGACAGAGAAAGACCTCCTAAGTGTCAGCAACAATTATAAAATTGGGCAAAAAACTGAAGGAGACATTTCACCAAAGATGATAAGCAAATGGTCAATAAACACATGAAAAGATGATGAATGCCCTTGTCATTAGGGAAATGCAAACCCAAACCACAAGACACACCACCTCATCCCTAGGAGGATGGCTACTATCAGAAACAACAAGAGTTGGGGAGAATATGAAGAAATTGCCGCAGGGTTGCAAAATGGTTCAGCCTCTGTGGAAAAGTGTGCCTGTTTTTCAAAATGTTAAACATACGAATAGCCTATGACCCAGAAATTTCCATTTATAGGAGCGCAGATGGTGCAAATGGTTAAGTACCCGCTTGCTAACCAAAAGACTGACAGTATGAACAACAACAAAAAGAGCAGATGTTGAGGCTGCTGATGAACAACCATATACCTCATGGGACGTGGTTCCTTGCTTTGGAGGTTGAGGGTTACGCTTTCATGGGACATCGCAGTTAACTGGCCTAATAACGTGTTGAGTGATTTAACCTCCTAGTTCACTGTGTGGTGCCTGGGGTCTTACAAGCTGCCATCCAAGGCACAAAAGTTGGTCTGTATTCACCTGGAACAACCGAGGAAAAAGTTGAGTCAGGAAAAGGAGGAGGATAAGGAATGTGTGGTAACTGCCTCCATGAACAGCTGCCTCATTGGCCATGAGAGTAGAAGAACAGGAGAGTGGCTGGCTGCCATTACGGAATATCTTCATCGAAACTTCTAGAGCAGAATCCTGATCTAAAGAGGGAAAATGCACAACAGAATTTCAAATTCTTATGGACTCCAGGCTTCCTGGAGCCATGAAGGTTGGATGAACCCCTGAAGCTATTGCCCTGCGATCATCTTTAAACCTTAAACCAAAAATATCCGTTAGAGTCTTCTTAAAATCGAACAATAGTTTAGCTTAACTAGTAAACAATGAGCCTTGAGCATTCTGCTCTTTAGAAAACTGTCTCTGTGGGATCAAACTGACAACAGCAACTCAGAAGAGCTGACAGGAACCCTAGGGAACACTGAGTTTGTGTTAAGGGGAGAACAACTCAGAAAAGTTCAGTGAGAATGGTTGTGTGACTGGAAGAACATAATCAATGTCAGTAAACGGTACCTGTAGAAAATGTTGAATTGGTGTATGTTTTGCTGTGTATATTCTCCACAACAAAATTATAAAATTATGTAACTAAAGAAAACAAAAGTTGGCACTTTTCACCTGTGGCAAAGACGCCATGATTTGCTTTCGTTAAAATTACAGCAAAAAAACCCTACACTACAGCTCTACTCTGTCACGTGGTCTCACCATGAGTCTAAAATTACCTCAATGATACCTAACAAGTAGATACACAAAAGTCTTGAAAGTAGGGATGCAAACAGCTATTTTTACACCAATGTTCAAACACCACTATTCAAAATAGCAAAAAAGTGTAAAAAAAAAACAAATGTCCATCAACAGATGCATGGATTAAAAAAATAGAATATTATTCGGCCATAAAAAGAGATTAAGTTCTCATAAATGTTACGCTATGGATGAATCTTGAAAACTCTATGCTAAATTAAACAAGTCAGACACAAAAGTATAAATCTTGTACAATCTCACTTAAGTATCTGTAATAGCCAAGTATATAGAGACCAAATCGTTACTAGGGGAAGATGGGAGAGAGGAGGGGAGTTAATGCTTAGGCGACACTGACTTTCTTCTAATGGTGATGGAAAATCTTGGAAATTGATAGAGGTGATAGTTGCACAACATGGTGAAAGCAATTGACGTTGAATTCTGCATGTAAAAATGGTTGAAAAAGGAAAAAGACTTGTTATATTTATATTACCACACACACACACACACAGGTACCATGAAATGACACTATTAAGAAGAAAGAAAGAAATTTAGTTTCTTGGTTGGAATGTAAGTGAAAGGAGGGAGCTTTAGATACTGTGAGGATATAGACAGGAAAACTGGTATTTCTAAGATTTCACACCAACCTCAGGCTGTACTAACCTAAAGAAATAAAATCACATTTCAAGAACTGCAGTGTGTAAAGAATTGGTTTTTTAAGGTAATTAGATCTAGATCACCTGGTTAATATGTGAAAAAAAGACTCCTTCCATAATAATAATTAAATATATATGTACACACAAAACAGGAACTATAATTCATAGCAACTTTAAAAAAGATTAAGCACTGGCACTCTCAATAATTTCTCCAACAGGACACTGAAATATAGACACTTGAAATTTGCTCCATAGGGTTTTCAGCGCTGTGACCTTTCAGGAGCACATAGACAGGCCTGTCTTTCAAGGCACATCTGGGTGAGTTCAATCCACCAACCTTTCCGCTAATAATCTGAACATTTTCCGCCACCCAGGGCCGCCCTAATTCACTCTTTCACTGTGTAAAATAATTATTATACAAGATGAGGGACCTTTTCAACACTGCAGTGTCGCTGACCCTCTAAGATCTGAAGTATATGGGTTAGTGGCGTTACAAGGGCCTCCCACCTTCCCTTCATTCCTAATTTTCGCCGCTCTGACTCTAGGAATACGCAGGCTTTGTGCTCCAAGAAGCCGTGGACTTTTTAAGGACTGTGCTTCCTTGGTAGCAGAAACAATGGTTCTGAAACAGGCTGTCAGCCATAGTGGAAACCCCAGGCAACACCCCTCCCCCCTCCCCTTTGTCTTGCTAACCACAAGCTTGTTTTGAGCAGGAAGTCGCAGCAGGTAGTGGCTGGGTCCATGGACTAGCCCTAGTTACACCCTGAAGCATGCACAGATTGAAATCACATCCTTCACCTGACCCTCCCCCCACCCCAATATAGGCAGGGGAGGGCTAAAGGCAGAAGAATCCAGGTACCAAACCCAGCCCCTGAGGCCACTGGAAACAAAAAGCTCCCCAGCTCCCCTAGTCAGCCAGCACGTGGCCATAAGGTCACTAGACCCCAGGTGCTCCTTGTATGTGCAGACAATAAACTTGCCACTTTCTGTTGCCCTTGCAATCAGTGTCCATCTTATTTCAATCGGCTAATAAGACAGGGCAAGAACCCGAGTGGTTAGGTTACAGTTCAATTCCCAGTACCCAATCTAGCACAGACTACACACCCAGGGTGTGTCATCTCTATAAATCGTTCGTCGCCTGCATTAAGACCGTTCAGCAACATCACATTTTATATCGGACCAACTACGACTGGCTGTATGGTTTCTCACACAATCGTGATGAAAATTTCTGCCTTAACGCCCCAGGAATTCCTCGAAAGGTGCCTGTATTAAATGTTTTCCTCCTGAAACTGGGATAAACGTGCTCCTAAACGTACGTACTATTTCCAAGTCATGTTTGTTGATTGTTCATCAGTCCTAAATACATATACCCATTAAAGGAGGAGGTTATAGTCCTCGCCACAATCTTCATTTCCCCGGGACCACTAATACTCAACAAAAGTCCTGCCTGATGAAGGACAGAAAAGAAAGAGGAGCCGTTTCAGGCAGGGAGACTGTGATCACTATGCCCCTTGAAGTAACAACAGATTTGCATTTGAGTTCAGACACTACCACTGAGTAGATATTTGTCTACGGGCGAGGTATTAAATTTCTCCGAGATTATTAGACTTCTGTAAAACGTTACAAATCGTCGCTCCCTGGCAGTGGTGTTTGGAGGCTCAGAGAAGGTCCCTTAGACGAAGTCCTCGACCCCGTGCCCAGCCCTCCAGAAACAGCTCAGTAAACGGTAAATACACGCAGGGGCCAGCAGTGACTGAGGGCTGAGGAGCAGCTCAAGGTAACCGCGCACCTGTGTCTCCACAACACGTGGGGACGCGCCATTCAGACGCCGGGAGCGACCCGAACCCCCAGGAGGCCCGGGACCCTGCATGTCTCCGCGTTTCCTTAGCAGCACAGGTCTGGGCGGCTCCCACCACCTCACCTGTCCACGCACCGACACACACAGGGAGCGACCCCGGCGCCCGGGAGGCCCGGGACCCTCCATGTCTCCCAGCTCCCTAAACGGCACAGGTCTGAGCGGCTCCCACCACCTCATCTGTCCACGCACCGACACACACAGGGAGCGACCCAGGTGCCCGGGAGACCCGGGACCCTCCATGTCTCCCCGCTCCCTGAGCAGCACAAGTCTGAGCGGCTCCCACCACCTCACCTGTCCACGCACCGACACACACAGGGAGCGACCCCGGCGCCCGGGAGGCCCGGGACCCCGCAAGTCTCCCAGCTCCCGCAGCAGCAGACGTCTGCGCGGCTCCCATGCCGCCAACCACCTCACCTGTCCACGCACCGACACACAGGAAGTGACCCAGGCGCCCGGGAGACCCGGGACCCTGCTTGTTTCCCAGCTCCCTCAGCAGCACTGGGGTGCGCTGGTGCCCACCACCTCACCTGTCCACGCAGCGACACACAGAGGCCTCCAGGAAGCAGTTGCTGCCACACGCCGGAGGAGCCGGACGGACGCCGACCAAGGAGGCACACTTCCGCTTCCGGTGGGCAGGAGAAGCAGCACAAGTCCAATAGGAACACAGAAACTAGTGATTAATCTCATTCATTGGACGTATGGGAAAACGTAAAACAAAATAACAACGAAAATATTCATGAATTTATCAAGCAAAGCAGGTAATATGGCCAGGTAGCATTCAAACCAAGAAAGCATTGAGCATTGAATATTTGTAATTTATTTGTCTAATAGAGCACACATGAGTAGGAAAAAAATAAGCATACAAAATCACAGCTGATCTTAGGTACAATCAGGTAGGTTCCAACTCATAGTGACCATACGTAGAACAGAACCAAACACTGTCCGGTCCTGCACCATCTTCACAACCATTGCTATTCTTGATCCCATCATTGCAGCCACTGTGTCAATCCACCTCATTTAAGGTCTTCCTCTCTTTCGTCTACTTTAACAAGCATGATGTCCTTCTCCAGGGACTTCTCCCTCCTGATAATGGCCAAAGTACGTCAGACGAATTCTCGCCATCCTCGCTTCTAAGTAGCATTCTGGTTGTACTTCTTCCAAGACAGATTCCTTCGTTTTTCTGGCAGTCCACAGTACATTCATTATTCTTCACCAACACGGAAACTCAAAGGCATCAGTTCTTGAGTCTTCCTTATTCATTTCCAGCTTTTCTATGCATATGAAATACTATTGGTTGGGTCAGGTGCACCTTATTTCTCAAAGTGATATTTCTGCTTTTAACAGTTTAAACTGGTCTTTTGCAATAGTTTTGCCCAATTCATCATTTGATTTCTTGACTGCTGCTTCCATGGGTAAAAGTTTCTGTAAAAAATAGCTCTAAGAACCTCAATAGGAGGATGCTCTTTAGTAGCAATTACAGAGGGGCAAATCAAAATCCATAGACATACTATTTCACTTCCACTAGGATAGCCAAATTAAAAAAATCAAGAAAAATAACAAGTTAGGATGTAGGGAAATTGGAAACACCTACTGCTAGTCGGAATGCAAAATGGTAAAGCCCTCCAGCAAAACTGTAGTGTTTCCTCAAAACTAAAAGTAGAACTTTCATGTGACCAAGCAACTCCACTCCTACTTACATAACCAAAAGACTTGCAAGCAGAGGCTCAGAGACTTGTACATCCATGTTCATTGCAGCACTGTTCACAATAGCCAAAAAGTAGAAACAACATAAATGCCCATCTACATTTGAACGGATAAACAAAATGTAGAAGAAATGAACTATCAGTACACATGCTACAATACGGATGGAGCTGCAAGACATTCTGCTGAGTGAAATAAGTCAATCGCAGAAGGACAAATACTGTACGACTTGACTGATGTAAAAATGCAAACCCAAATCCACCGCCATCCAGTCGATTCTGACTCATGGGCAATCCTATAGGACAGAATAGAACTGCCCTATAGGGCTCTAAAGCTGTAATATTTACGGAAGCAGACCGTTACATCTTTCTCCTGTGGAGTGACTGGTGAGTTCAAACCGCCAACCTTTCAATTAGCAGTCGAGTGCTTAACCACTCCGATACCAGGGCTCCGTAAAAAGACAAGAAAAGCAAATGTGTGGAGAAGAAATTTCATTAGTGGTTATTGAGGTGAGAGGGAAAGGAAAACGAAAATGAGATGGGGTTAAAGGTGATAGAAATACCACATTGATTAAGGGCAGTGTTGCATGGCTGATTATTCTAATAACTACCGGTAAGTTGGAACCTGTAAAAAGTTGAATTAGCAAAATTTGTGTAATATATTCACAACACTAACAACAACAACAAAAGTTCTTGCTGAGGCTGCTTAAATCTCATGAGATTTAGAGGTTTATGACCATGGTTTCATGGGACATCCCAGTTAATTGGCCTAATGACATGTTTAGTGCTTCTGTTCTACCTTCTAGTTTGTTGTGTAGCACCAGGTGTCTTAAAAGCTTACAAGCTTCCATCCAAGGTACACAAGTGGACTCTGTTCACCTGAAGCAACAGAAGAAGGAGAGTCAAGAATAGGAGGAAGATATGGAATACGTGGCTAATTGGCTTCATGAACAACTGCCTTCTTTGCCATGTGATCAGAAGAACTGGATTGTGCCTGGCTACCATTAGTGAACATTTTGATCAAAGATTTCATAAAAGAATCCTGATGAAAACGGGGAAAATGCAGGACAGAATTTTTAAAAATTCATGGACTCCAGACTTCCTGGAGCCATGAACGTTGGATAAACCCCTGAAACTCTTCCCCTGAGATAATCTTTAAACCTTAAACCAGTAAGAATTCCCTGAAGTCTTCTTAAAACCAAACGATGTTTAGCTTAACTACTGAAAAATGTCTGCATTGAGCATTATAAACTTTTAATGACTATAAGGTATCAAATTGACAGCAACAACTCCAAAGATTTGACAGGAATCTCAGGAGTCAGTGAATTTATGTTAATAGGGGAAGAACAGCTTAGAAAAGGATGGTGAGAATGGTTGCACACCTTGAAGAATATCATCTGTCACTAAATTGTACATATGGAAACTCCTGAATTAGTGTATGGTTTGCTGTGCATATTCCCAACAAAAACAAAAACATTAGAAAAAAATTTTTAGATTCAACAAAAGATATATAAGAAAGACTGTTTAAAAGATTTATTGAATGTTATGAGTTACATGAAATGTGTTGTCAAATCAGAAGTGTCAAATTTTCTTTGGGTTAAAAATTTATGTGTCAGCGTGCCTGATACTAGACAACAAGCACATGATACTGTCATAATTTTATTTTTTAATTAGTCATTGTTTCTTTTGAATCTAGCATCATCTGAGGCAATGTCTTTAATGGGGAATTCCCATCATTTACCTATGGAGGTTTTTTTTTTTTTAATTACTCTTCAGATGTTTAGAGACTTAATCCAAAACACCAAAACCAAACCTATTACTGTGTAGTCAATTTTGAGTAGAACTACCCCATAGGGTTTCCAAGGAGTGGCTGGCGGATTTGAACCAACTAACCTTTGGTTTAGAAGCAGAGCTGATAACAACTGTGCACCAGGGCTCCAAAAACTTGATGACCTTGTTATACTTGGGGTATCCTGTATTTTTACGGAAATAACGAGGGCCTTCTGTTTTTCTTTGCCAACTGCACTTTCCCCCCACAAGGCATTTTCATAAGTGCCGCTATGCCAATTTTTTTCATGTTGCTGTAATAAAAACTAGCATACGGCGCTTAGCAAAATACTTTATGGGAAAAGGCACGGTTGCAAAACAAAAGTAAAAGGTACACATTATTTCTGTAAAAATATGGTATCCTGACTATATAGTAGTACATCTCAAGATTACTATGTGTTATATCCAAAGTTCTTTGAAGATAAGATTAGTTATTGTTCAGAAATTTTTTTCCTAAATTTTTTTAAATTGTCTTCATTTAACTTTGCATTACTTTTGTAATTAATTTCCATTAGATCTTTCACTTTTAAGAATTATTATAAGTTAATCATGGCCTTTTAAAGTTTTGTCATTTGCATATAAGTTTTTATCTTGCTGCCTCACTGAAAATGCTTGATCAAAATAGTCCAACAAAAGATGGACTACATTGGACGTATGAAAAAGGTGTGATATTTTGAAGATGGAATACACTAGGCTGAATTAAGATTTCCAGAACTCTCGTGTAGAAGTTGATGGGTTTACACACTGCTGCTGATCCAGGATTATGTAGAACTGAAAGTAACTACACAGGACTGAGTGGACTAAAAGGTTACTATGATTACAGTTACTAGATCAGACTCAAGCTTGAGAACAAAAGAGGACAGAGGAACATCACAAATTTAATGGTCTGTGAGGCCAGCTCACAAATCAAGCTTCTACCCTTAAACAACATAAGGGAAAACAAATAGGGATTCCAGTTTCTTAAACGGTATACAGCATTTCTTTGGTAAGATCAAGTCAATTCCACAAAAACACAGGTTTTAGATAAAACTGATTAACTTGCCAGAGTCTCACATGGAGGTATATCAGACCCTCTGCCAAAACCTGATCACCAAAAAAAGTGCCCCACAGAGGAAAATAGACAATGCAAATGGGAACTCATTTTCCCAAAGTGATCACTGAAATTCCGAAATTCTACTAAAGTCAGCTTATAGCGTTTTGGAACATGAACCCCAAACCAGTGCCCAGTAGAGGGAGCCCCAGGCTCACCTGTTGTCTTACTCATCTAGTGCTGCTATATCCGAAATACCCCAAGTGGATGGCTTTAACAGCTCTTTTCACTTTCTTCTGAGTCCTCACCACAATTGTCTTTGATGTCCAGAATTCCACCAACACTCTCTTCAAGGCAATCTACGCTTCTACTCTTGGGCGCTTTAAAACTCGTCCAGCCTCTATCCATTCCCAGTTGAAAAACAAAAAACCACATGGCTTTAATAAACAGAAATTTGTTCTCTCACTGTTTAGAATACTGCAGGTCCAAATTAAGGGTGCCATCTCCGGGGGAAGGCTTTCTCTCTTTTGGCTCTTGGGGAATGTCCTTGTCATCAGTCTTCACCTGGTTAAGGAGCTTCTCTGCACAGGTTTGCAAGACAACTTTTTCTGAGAATGTACAGGTTAGGTACACTGTTTGTATCCAGGGACCCTGGGGAAAAGCTGACAACATTCTTTCTTAGCTCGGTTACAAAGAGAAACATTTCTTTAGATACCACATTAAGCCTGTACGAAAATTAACTGTTGTCATGTAAAAGCGGAAATAACAAAATGGAGTCACAAGCCCTAAGCTCGAACTAGCCTTTTCAGGTACACCGAACGCTTCTATTTTGAAAGCTCTTACACAGAGGGAAAGGAAAATCAAAGAAGTATCCACATTGTTAGATTACGTGTCTATCATGGCACAGAGATTTGGATTACTGACCTGTTGATGTCGAGTGGATTACAACTCACAAGGACTCTATAGGACAGAATAGGATTGTCCCATAGGGTTTCCAAGGCTGTAATTTTTACAGAAGCAGACTGCCACGTCTTCCTTCCGCAGAGCAGCTGGTGGGTTTCAAACGCCTATCTTTCGTTAGGAGCTGAACACGTAGCCACTGTGCTAACAGGGCTCCTTTTTCATTACGAAAAGATGAAAATAAACACATTTAGATATCCGTAGGTCAAATTCTACTCCACCAAAACTACAATTTAGAAGCTTCCTGACATAAACAACTTGGTTATTTAACTAAAAATGAGAGGTGGCAAACTACAGAATGTATATGTTTTCATGATTCGAGAGCCAACTCACATGATAAGGAAAACAGTTGATGAACTGTTGTAGATGGAAGAAAGGAGAATTCTCTGACTAAACCTCTGTGTTGCACATGCCTTCTTTTATCTGTTAGTTTTGAACTCCCAGCGGATCAACAGTTCTATCCAAGGACTTGTCTGACTTGGACATGCCCACCCAACCTCACGTCTTGGCGATTCTTGGAATTTGAGATTTTAGAGTTGTAAAGACCCCACATTCAGCCTAGTCTCTTATCCAGGTGGGTGAGGGGTAGAACACAGATTCATAGGCCCTCAAGATCTCAGCATAGCAAGGTTTTATAAATTTTTGTATGAGTGACTTATCTGATTTGTAAACTGTTACTTAAAGCACAATAAAAATAAAAAATGATGAAGAAGGAAATGGTTTGTGAGACATATTTACAACAATCAAAAAAGGGATGCTGAATCTGCTGAAATCTCATCAGATTTGATTTCTTGGGTTGGGCGTTTAGGATCATGTTTTCATGGCATATTCTGATTAATTGGCCTAATAACATGCTTAGTACTGATACTTTCTAGTTTGTTGTGTAGTGACTGGTGGCTTAAACACATACAAGGGGCCATGAAAGGCATAGCAGTTGGTCGGTATTCACCTGGAACAACAGAGGAAAAACGTGAGACAGGAAAATAAGGGAAGTGTACGTAATTGTCTCCATGAAAACCTGCTTCAAGTACCATGAGACCAGAAGAACTGGATGGTACCCAACTACCATTAATGAACATTTTGATCAAAGACTCTATAGAAGAATCCTCCTAAAAAGGGATAAAATACAGATAAGAATTTCAAAATCTCACGGACTCCGTCTTCTTGAATCCATAAAGATTGAATGAACCCCTGAAACTATTGCTCTGAGATAAACATTAATGCTTAAACCAAAAATATCCCCTGAAGACTTCTTAAAACTGAACAGTAGTTTAACTTAACTACTAAAAAATGCATGCCTTGAGCGTACTACCCTTTTAAGAACTATCTATGTGGGATCAAATTGACAACAGCAGCAGGGAAGATTAGATAGGAAACTTAGGGAGCAATGAATTTATGTTAAAGGGGGAAGAAGAACGCAGAAAAGGAGGATGAGAATGGTTACACAACTTGAAGAATCAATGTCACTAAATGGTACATGTAGAAACTGTTGAATTGGTGTATGTTTTGCTATGTGTATACTCAACAACAACAAAATAAGTAACATTCAGAGAAGGTCCTTATCTCTTCTGAGCTGCTTCTGAGTGTTCTTCATGTGGCTTGTCAACTCTCTTCCTCCATCTCAGTTTCTCTGGCTGACTTGTTGGGTCTCTTTTATATCTCAAAAGACATTGACTCAAGACACAGCCAGCACTAATCCTGTCTCATTAACATAACAAAGGCAACCCATTCCCAAATGGGAATATAAGCACAGATATACAGGGCAGGATTTATGACAATACTTTTGGGAGAGAGAATTCAGTCTGTAACGTTCCACGCTTTGGCCCCCAAATTGAATATATCTGCCACAATCAAAACCCATTCACCCCATCACATCATTCCAAAAGTCTTAAATCAACTCTAAGTTCAAAATCTCATCTTCCAAGTCATCTAGATCAAATACGGGTGAGACTTGAGGCATATTCCAACCTCGGACAAAATTCCTCTTCATCTGTGAACCTGGGAAATCTAGGCTACAAATTATCTGTTTCCAAAGTACAATAATAGAACAGACACAAGGTTGACATTTCCATCACAAGAGGGGCAAATTAGAGGGCAAGAAGGGATAAGGGGCACCACATAAGTCCAAAACCCAGCACCCCAACATATATTATCCCTCAAGTCTTCAAAATAATCCTCTGGTCTCTGAGAACATCCAGGCAATGACCCTGCATTCCAGAGTCTAGGTGTTGACCATGATCTTTGGATTCTGGGTGTAGGCCCCTGAATCCTGAGCTTCAACTTGGCCTTTGAGGCCCACTGCGATGGCAACATTGCTCCCTTGCCTTGGGCGGCCCCATTCTTCTAATCCCTCCAGCAACCCCACCACCTCAAACCCAATAAACCCTGCTCTTTTTTGTATGTGGGCTTTAGTTGAAAATTTACAGCTCAAGTTAGTTTCTCATACAAAAGTTTATACACACATTGTTATGTGACCCTAGTTGCTATCCCTGTAATGTGACCACACATTTCTCCTTTCCACCCCGGATTTTCCGTGTCCATTCAACTAGCTCCTATCCCTTTTGCTGTCTCATCTCGCCTCTGGACAGGAGCTGCCCATTTAGTCTTGAGTATCTGCTTGAACTAAGAAGCACACTCTTCATGAGTATCATTTTATGCGTTATAGTGCAGTCTATTCTATGTCTCAAGAGTTGGCTTTGGGAATGGTTTTAGTTCTGGGTGAACAGAGAGTCCAGGGGTCATGTTTTCTGGGGTTCGTCCAGTCTCAGTCAGACCACTAAGTCTGGTTTTTTACTAGAATTTGAGTTCTGCATGGTGCTTTTCTCCTGCTCTGTCAGGGGCTCTCTATTGTGTTCCCTGTTAGGGCAGTCATTGGTGGTAGCTGTGCACCATCTAGTTCTTCTGGTGTCAGGGTGATGGACCCTCTGGTTTATGTGGACCTTTCTGTCTCAGCACTACACATTTATTCAAAACCCTTTGCTTGTCAGCATGCTGGGTGTTCTTCCTGACCCTTTGACTGAGCTGGCACTTTCTGTGCAGTGATTGAAATCCCACGCTATTTCTGTGAGCTCACCAAAGTCCTCAAGCTTGCCTACTCCAACACCTTCATCAATAACCTTGTGTTATATATTGTGACAGACGTCATGGTTTTTCTTCCTCTTGCTTGGATCCTTTTCATATATGCCAAACTGCGTATTATATACTGAGCATCTGAAGAAAGGAAGGGAAGTGACTTAGTTACCTAGAGTTGCTGTAACAGAAACACCAGAAGTGGGTGGCTTTACCAAATTTGTTTTCTCACAGTTTAGGAGGCTTGAAGCCTAAATTCAGGGTGCTGCCTTTAGGGAAATGCTTTCTCTTTCTGTCGGCTCCAGGGGAACGTCCTTGTCTCAGGTCGTGTTTTTCTGTTCCTTGATGATCTTCACGTGATGTGGCATCTGTTTCCCTCGATCTCTGCGTGTTTGTTTGGTTGCTTGCTTAAAATTTCTCTTTTTATATCTCAAAAACAGATTGATTTAAGTAAGATTTCTGAGATTTGAAAAGTGATTCATACTATCTTCACTAACACTGTCTCATTAACATAAGAAAACCCACTCCCAGACGGAATTATAACCACAGGATAGGGTTTAGGATTTACAACACAGATTTCTGGGGGACACAACTCAATACATAACATTTTACTTTTTGACTTCCCCCAAATTCATGTCCTCACCACATGCAAAAAACATTCACCATGGCCCACCATCCTAAATTTCTTAAATCGACTCCAAGCCCAAAATCTCATCTTCTGAAACCTGTAAATGAAATATGGGGCACAATTCCTTTGCATCTGCAAACCCGTGAAACCTAGACTACAAGTTATCTGTTTCCAAAGTACAATGGTGGAACAGGCACAAGGTAAACATTTCCATTACAAATGGGGGAAATCGGAGGGAAAGAAGGGATAATGGGCACCAACCAAGTCCAAAACCCAGCAGAACAAATTTCATTAGTTCTCAAGGCTTGAAAATAATCCTCTGTTCCCTGAGAGCATCTGGGCAATGTTCCCACCCTCCAGAGCGTGGGTGTTGGCCATGCTTTCTGGATTCTGGTTGGAGGTCTCTCGGCTTGGGGTTTCACACCTAACTTCCAAAGCCACTGGGTTGGCAACTCTGCTCCCTTGGCTTTAGGTAGCCCTATCCTCCTAGTCCGCCTGAGCGGCGACTATTTCCCCTCGACCCTGGCAGACACCATTCTCCTGCCCCTTGTGCATGCCATCCCCACTCCCTCAGCTTTCAGCAGCAGACCAACCCTCTTGGCACAACTGAATGGCAGCCGCACATGCCAAAACCGAGTTGCTGGAGATTTAAGTCTTTGAAACCGAGGAGGGTGTGTCTGCACCCTTTGAAACCCAGGAGTTCTTGGCTCCACCCTTCGACAATCAGTCAGCCCTGGTTCTAGTGTTCCTTCCAACTTCTCTACTGATCTCAGAGCAGCTGCAGGGATGATTCTTCTCTTGGAGGACAACAGACGTAGCTCCTCTGCCCATTTTCTTGCCTGTAGAATTCCAGGAGGCAGAGGTCTTTCCTTTTGCAGCCACATCCTTAGCAAACATTCTAGGACACGTGTCCTTAGTTTGTTCAACAGAATTTTCCAAACCTTTAAGTTCTGTTTTCATGTTGCACAGTTCATTTTTAAGTCCATCTCTTTCCTCTTGCATTTTACTATTAGCAAAAGAAGAAACCATGTGACCTCTTTAAGACCTTGCTTAGAAATCCCGTTGCCCTTATATCCCGGTTCATCAGTTATAAGTTTTGCCTCCCACAAAACATTTGGACATAATTCAGGCAAGCTCTTTGACGTTGCCTAAAAAGAATTAGTCCTCCTCCATCGTCCAATCACAGGTTCACCTTTTAAAGCCCCAGCAGAAGCACATTTAATGTCCACATGTCTAGCAACATTCTGTTGATGGCACCAACCTACTCTCTGAAATGATGGAGAATTTTCTCTAGGGCTCTCCTCACTTCTTTCTGAGCCCTCACCAGAATTGCTTCTGATGTCCATAGTTCTACCGACCTTCTCTTGAAGACCATCTAGGCTTTGACTATTACGCACATTAAAACTCTTCCAGGCTTTTCCTATTACCCAATTCGAAAACCACTTCCACATTTTAGATATTTTTTAGAGCAGCATCCCACTGACCCATAACAAATTCTTAGTTGTCTAGTGTTGATATAACAGAAATAACACAAGTGGGTGGCTGTAACAAACAAAGCTATTTTCGCAACAGTTTAGGGAGCTGGAAGTTCAAATTCAGGGCACCAGCTCTAGGGAAGCCTTCCTTTCTCTGTGGCCTCTGAGGAAAGGTCCTTGTCTCTTCTCAGCTTCTGATCTCAGTTTCTTGCTTATCTTCATGTGGTGTGGCATCTGTCTTCCCCCAGCTCTGCTTGTCTGCTTGATTGCTTGCTCAATCTGATTTTTTTTACATCTCCAAAGAGATTGACTTAAGACATACCTTACACTGATATTGCCTCATTAACATAACCAAGAAACCCCACTCCCAAATAGGACTATATCCACAAGTATAGGGATTAAGTTTTATAACACATACTTTTGGGGGATACAGATTTGATCCGTAACGGGAAGTATAAAGCATTTTCTCCTGTGGGTCTCACCTCTCGTTTGTCTCCTCGTTCTACGAAGCCTGCCTGCTTATGTCTGTGTGTTCTACATCCACATCACTTGTGCAGGGGTGATTGCCGTTCTGTACACGTTGGTCGCTTCCATGACAAAGCCCTTCATCTACAACTTGGTGAACAAAGGCATAAAGGGAGCCCTGCAGACATTTCTCTACAGTGAGTCTTCCTGCCAGAGACATCGCCAATGTCCTGTGCTGGACACATGAGTCCACGGGTGATGGAACAGTGCAGTTAATAGTGTGAACTCTTAGGTTTTCCTTTCCTGGCTTGAAAATCTTGATGCCACCTTAATAGAAGGTGGTTTTGAGAAATATGCTTAGCTTCCCTGTGCCTCAGTTTCCTCATCTGGGAAAGAGAGGCTATGACAACATGTGCCACATGTGGTTGATATGAGGATTAAATGAGCTAATATGGTAAATCACCAGCACAAGAAATACCACGTGAAGTTCCAAGTAGATGTTGGCTATTGTTATGTAAAAGGGAAGTTTTCATGTGTCCCTGGATTTTGTCCCATACTGTTAGGCCACTTTTTGGCCACGTGCAACGGCTTCCACCAGGGCTCCGTAGCCCAGGATGCATGTAGGATGTTCAGCAGCCTCCTTGGCCTCTAAAACACTAGAGTGTATTAGCACGTGCCTCCCTCGCAGTGTTTCCAGATATTGCCACATATCCTGAGGTGGAAAATGATCCCCAGTTGACAATCACTGGTGTAGGCGGAGTGTCTCCAAAACAGAAAGAAAACATTTCATAAGGCTATAAGGAAATAAATGGGGACTACATCCTTGTCACATCTGGGAATTTGGGAAATATGATTAGGGACTGGACTTGTGTTAAAAGAGCAGAAGGGATGGAGACTTACAATTTTCCTAGATTCATATTTTCTACAATTCACTCCCCCCCCCCCTTTTTTTTTTAATGTGCCTTTGTAATCCTTGGCTAAAGAGTGAACCTCAGGAGTGAGTTCAGGACTGAGTTAAAAGGCTGTCTGGGGGCCATACTCTCGGGGTTTCTCAGTCTCTGTCAGAACAGTAAGTCTGGTTTTCTCTTGTGAGTTTGGATTTTGTTCTACTTTTTCCTCCAGGTCTGTCTGGGATCCTCTATTGTGATCCCTGTCAGAGCAGTTGGTGTTGATAGCGGGGCACCATCTGGTTGTGCTGGACTGTCTCGTGGAGGCTGTGGTAGTTGTTCATTACTGCTTTACCTTGTGTCTGTGCTGTTCTTCATTATTCCTTGCTCCATACAAGGTGAGAAAAGTGGAGCATCTTAGATGGCCACTCACGAGGTTTTAAGACCCCAGATGCTACTCAACAAAGTAGGATGCAGAACACTTACCTTTTAAAGTGTGTTATGCCAATTGAGCTAAATATTAATGAGTCAATGGTCCCTAGCCCTCAGTCCAGTAATTCGGTCCCTCAGGGAATTTGGATTTGTCTATGAAGTTTCCATGACCTTGGCTTGATCAAGTTCTGCTGACTTCCCCAGTATTCCCCAGTGCCTTAGCCTTCATCAAAGCTTCCTCTTAACTATTCACGAGTATTTTTCTTTCCCTCCTCGCCCTTCCACTGTAACCATCAAAGATTGTTTCTGTGTGTAAAACTTCTTGAGTTTTTTAATAGTGGTCTCGAACAGTATTCGTCCTTTTGTGATTGACCCATTTCACTCATTAAAATGCCCTCCCAACTGATCTGTGTTGTGAGATGTTCCGCAGATTCAACATTCATTATGTTTGCATAGTATTTCATTGTGTTCAGGTACCATAGGTTGTTTACCCATTGTCATGGGTTGAATTGCATCCCCCCCAAAATATCTCTCAATTTCGATAGGTCATCATTCCCTTGTATGATTGTCTACCATTTTATCTTCTGATTTCTCTGTGTTGTAAATCCTATCACTATGATGTAATAAGATGAATTAGCGGCAGGCAAAAAAAAAAAAAATTTTTTTATATTGATGAGGTCTACAAGCCTAGGTAGTGTCTTAAGGCGATCTCTTCTGAGATATAAAAGAGAGAAACCATCAGAGAGACATGGGGACCTCATACCGCCAAGTAAGCAGCGACAGCAGCAGTGTGTGTCCTTTGGACCTGACGTTCCTGCACTGGGATGCTCCCAGACCAAGGGAAGACTGATGACAAGGAACTTCCTCCAGAGCCAGCACAGACAGAAAGACTTCCCTTGGAGAGGACAGTGCCTTGAATTCAGACTTCTAGCCTTCTGGACTGTGAGAGAATAAAATTTCTCTGTGTTAAAACCATCCACTTGTGGCATTTCTCTTACAGCAGCACTCGTTGACTAAGACATCCATTCACCTGTGGATGGGCACTTAGGTTATTTCCATCTTTTTGCTATTGTAGACAATGCTGCAGTGAACATGCGTATGGGTATGTCTATTTCTGTGATGGCTCATTTCTCTAGGGTATATTCCTAGGAGTGGCATTGCTGAATCCTATGGTATTTCTATTTCTAGCTTTTTATGGAAGCACCAAATCGTCTTCCAAAATGGTTGTACCACTTTACATTCTCACCAGCAGTGCATAAGAGTTCGAATCTCCCTTGTCTGAGTCATCTAGTGCTGCTATAACTGAGATACCACAAGTGGATGGCTTTAACAAAGAGAAATTTATTTCTTCACAGTAAAGTAGGCTAAAAGTCCAAATTTGAGACGTCGGCTCCAGGGAAAGGCTTTTACTGTCAGCCTTCTCCTCAATCTATCCCAGCTTTGGAAGCCTCTCTGAGCAGGGACCCTGGGTCCAAAGGACACGCTCTGCTCCCGGCAGTGCTTTCCGGTATGAGGTTCCCCTGTCTCTCTGCTCACTTCTTTTTCCTTTTATCTCTCATGAAAGGTGGTGCATGCCACACCCCAGGGAAACTCCCTTTTCACTGGATCAGGGAGGTGACCTGGTAAGGGTGTTATATCCCACGCTAATCCTCTTTAACATAAAACTACAATCACAAAATGGAGGACAACCACAGAATACTGGAAATCATGACTTAACCAAGTTAATACATTTCCGGGGGGACATAATTGAACCCATGACATCCCTGCAACCTCTACAGCATTGATTTTTGGGTTTTTGTTGTTGTTGTTCTTACGTGCCAATAATGTTGGGGTGAGAAGGTAGCTCATAGTTTTCCTTAACTTAATGTGGTTTAGGTGAAAGTTTACAATTCAAGTCAGTCTCTCATACAAAAAGCTGTGCAGACCTTGCTATGCAGTCCCAGCTGTGCTCCCCTTAATGAGACAGCACATTCCTCCTCTCCAACCTGCATTCCCTGTGTCCATTCAGCCAGCTCCTGTCCCCCTCTTCCTTCTCATCTCGCCACCACACAGGAGTTGCCCACATAATCCTATGTGTCTGCTTGAGCCATGAAGTTCACTCCTCAGCAGCATCATTGTCTTATAGTCCAGGCCAATCGCTGTGTGTAGAGGTGGTTTCGGGAATGGTTCCAATCTTGGGCTATCAAAGGGTTCGGGGACCTTGGCTGTCAGGGTCCCTAGGTCTCAGGCAGACCATTAAGCCTGGGCTTTTTATGAGATTTTAAGATCTGCATCCCACTATTGTCCTGTTCCATCAGGTATTCTCTGTTGTGTTCTCCCAGGGCAATGATCACCAGCAGCTGGGCACCATCTAGTTCTTTGAGTCTTAGGCTGGTGGAGTCTCTGGTTTATCTGGCCCTGTTTCTTGGGCTTGTATTTATCTTGAGTCTTTGGTGTTCTTCATTCTCCTTTGCTCCAGGTGGGTTCAGACCAATTGATGCATCTTAGACGGCCGCTTCCTAGCGTTTAAAACCCCAGCGGCCTCTCACCAAAGTGGAATGCAGACTGGTTTTTTAATACATTTTGTTATGCCAGTTGACCGACATGTCCCTTGCAACCATTGTCTCCAGACACCTGTCCTTACTACTCTGGCCTTTGAAGCTTTTGGTTGTATTGAGGAAATTCCTTTTGGTTTTCTTCAGTTGTACTTCCCATCGCCTACATTTTTGTCTGCTATCTAGTTAGTGAATATCCCTCTCTCCCTGCCTCATTGTAGTTTTCATTTGCATTTCTTTAATGGCTAGTGATGGTGAGCATTTTCTCAATCCTGTTAGCTGCCCCACATTACCATTATTAATGAAATTCTGCAGCTTTGGAAGTTATCAGAAATGAAATGGAACTCATAAAGATCAATATCCTAGGCATTACTGAGCTGAAATGGACTGGTATGGGCCATGTCAGACATTTGTATGACCAACTATGCCAGGAATGACAAATTGAAGAGGAAAGGAATCGCATTCATGATCAAAAAGAACATTTCAAGATCCTGCATTACAACACTGTCAATGACAGCATAATAGCCATATGCCTACAAGAAAGAACAGTTAATACATATATTATTCAAATTTATGCATCAACAACTAACGCCACAGATGAAGAAATTGAATATTTATTCAACCACAAAGAGAAATGAAGTTCTGGTATATGCAAGGTGATCGTGAACCTTGAGCACATATTACGACGAGTGAAATAAGCCAGACACTAAAGGACGAATTTCATACAATTCCGTTTATGTGAAATGTCCAGAATTGGCAAAGGCAGAGAGAACAGTTTATTCTTAGTTACCAGGCGCTGGAGGGAGTGGAAATGGGGACTTATTGCTTGTTGGGTACAGAGTTTCTCTTTGGGGTGATGAAAAAAAAACCTCTCTTATTCTTTAGGTGAAACATTACACCTTAAGTTAGTTTCATATTAAGAAATTTACATAGATATTGTTTTGTGGCATTAGTTGAAATCCCCTGGGTTCCCTGTGTCCATTTGACCAATTTCCCTGTCCCTTCCTGCCTTCTCATCCTGCTTTTGGGCAGGAGCTACCTATTTGGTCTTATAAATCTAATTGAACTAAGAAGCACATTCGTCATGCTTATTACTTCCGGTTTTGCACTCCTGTCTAATCTTTGTCTGAGGAGTGGGCTTGGAGAATGGTTTCAGTTAGCGGTTCGCAGTGCGTCTGGGGGCCAAGGTCTCGGGGGCTCCTCCAGTCTCTGTCAGACCATGAAATCTGCTCAAACATGAATCTGAGCTCTGTTCTACATTTGTATCCTGTTTTGTCCGAGAATGTGTGTTGTGTTCCCTGGTAGGACACTCATTGCTGGCAGCCAGGCACCATCTAGTTGTTCTGGTCTCAGGCTGGTGCAGTCTCTGCTTCATGTACTCCTTTAGTACTTTGGGCTAATATTTTCTGTGTGTGTGTGGTTTTCTTCATTCTCCTTTGCTCCAAATGGGATGGGATGAAGAATTTTTGAAAGAGGGTTGATGGTTGCACAACATTGTCAATGTAACTAATGCATTTGTACACTTAAGATGTTTAAAATGGCAAATTTATTTTTTACGTGTATTTTACAATAGTTTTTAAATTCACTTATAAGAAACAAAAACAAATAATGTCTACTTAGCTCATACAAAAAAGATATCAGAAACTTCGATAGATTCTGCACCCTCTGTTATAAAAACAAAACAAAAATGGGATGCCATATTTTTCATAGTTTTGAAATTGACTATTTTTAGAGACGTATTTACTAAAAAATTGTGCATCAAGTACACAGTCCCCATGCACCCCACCTACACCCAGTGTTTCTCCTATTAACATCTTGCATCACTGTGGTGTGGGGTACGTTTGTAACAACTGGCACATCAATAGTGAGACGTGGTTTTTAACTAAAATACATAGACTTCATCAGGGTTCACTCTTTGTGTTAGGTTTTGATAAATGCATAATGTCATGAGTCCATCATTACATACCCTACAGAATAGTTACGCAGTTGTAAAAATTCCCTGGGCTCCACCTATTCGTTCCTCCTCCCTCTCCCCAAACCCCTGGCAATCAATGATCTTTGTACTGCCTCTACAGTTCATACTTTTCCAGAACGTCATCGGCTTGGGATCACACAGGATGTAGCTTTTCTAGACCAGCTTCTTTCATTTAGTGTGGATTTGAGATTCTTCCATAACTTTTCCTACCTTGATAGCTTAATTATTTTCATCGCTGAATAATACACCATTGCATGGATGTCTCACTATTTGTTTACCCATTTACCTATTCAATGACATTTTGGGTGCTTTCAATTATTGTAATTATGAAGAAAGCTGCTATAAACATTTGTGAGCAGGTTTTTATATGGATATATGTTTTTAACTCATGTGGGTAAATATCTAGGAGTGTTACTGCTGGATCAGAATGGGAGGCCTGTGTTTAGATTTTGAAGGAACTGTCAGCTTGTATTCCAAAGTGGAATTCCCATGGAATACAATTTTTTTCAAAAAACACTCTTAAACTAAATACAAGAAGAGTGCATTTCATTGTATACAAAATAACATCCATAAAAATATTAACAAATATAAAACCACATTTGCTCCTGGCTAGTCCCTACAGGCTTATTTGTTATAGTCAAGGACTTTCCGAAAGGTAAAATTTGGCTTGGACTGAGAAAGTAAGAAACACTGATGAAGACAACTCCATAGTGAAAATGAAACTTTCATAGGCACAAAGGAATTCGAATGACCCCTTCTTGGAGGTAGTACTGCTTTGTTACACACTGAGAAACTTTGTTCTTTTATCACTGACTTTCAGAAATTTGCTGTTTGAAATTACAGAATTAAGAATGAAACACCCCCCTTTAGACAGAGTAGTCTCTCCACAGTGAGATCTTATATGTGATATGAGGTGTGATGAACAAGGAAAGGCTTTCTCACACTCCTGACATTCCTAAGTCCTCCACGATGAGTTTTTATATGTCTTCTGAAGGACGAGAAATCACGAAGGCCTTCCCACATTCCTTACATTGATATGGCCTCTCTCCAGTATGAACTCTTCTATGTGTCACGAGGTCTGAGGACTGTCTAAAGGCTTTCCCACACTGTTTACATTCATAAGGCTTCTCTCCACTGTGAGTTCTTATATGTTTAGTGAGGAATGAGACCTGACTAAAGGCTTTCCCACATTGTGTACGTTTATATGCCTTGTCTCCACTGTGAGTTCTTCTGTGATTACTGAGATGTGAGGAACAATTAAAGGCTTTTCCACATTCCTTACATTCGTAAGGCCTTTCTCCACTGTGAATCCTTCTATGTACAGTGAGGTTTGAGGATTGCCTAAAAACTTTCCCACATTCCTTACATTCATAAGGCCTCTCTCCACTGTGAATTCTTATATGTGAAGTGAAGGTAGAAGAATACTTAAATGATTTCCCACATTCCTTACATTCATAAGGCCTGACAGCGCTATGAATTCTCCTATGCAAAGCGATGGCTGAAGAATACCTAAAGGCTTTCCCACATTCCTTACATTGATATGGCCTTTCTCCAGTATGAATCCTTCTATGTGATATGAGGCCTGAGAACTGCCTAAAAGCTTTCCCACATTGCTTACATTCATAAGGCTTCTCTCCACTGTGAGTTGTTATATGTGTAGTGAGGGTTGAGACCCGACTAAAGGTTTTCCCACATTCCTTACATTCATAAGGCCTCTGCCCAGTGTGAGTTCTTATATGGGTAGTGAGGTGTCCTGACTGACTAAAGCCTTTCCCACATTCCTGACATTCATAAGGCCTCTCTCCACTGTGAGTTCGCATATGCTTAGTGAGGTATGAGGGCCATCTAAAGGCTTTCCCACATTCATTACATTCGTAAGGCCTCTCTTCACTGTGAGTTCCTAAATGTGCAGTGAGGGCTGAGGAAAAACTAAAGGCTTTCCTAAATTCCCTACATTCATAGGGCTTATCTCTGTTATAGAAAAGGAGGGATAAAGGGTCACTAGAAGAACTTTCTTTACATTCACCCTTGTGACCTCTCACATGTGTCCAAAAGGACGAGAAACTACAGAAATCTTTCCCATACTCATTACATTTATACTGATTGTCACTAGTGAGTGTTGTCACAGGATTCTTAAGAGTTGAGATACAAATGAAATCCTTCCCACATACCTCACACTTATGGGGTTTCTTGCCACTAAGAGGTCTCATAGGAGTGGTACCACCACAGGCTTCTCTAGATGCAATAAACTGACAGGCATGGTGGTTATGTGATGAGGGATCCATGATGGCTTTTTCACAGTCAGAGCATTCAAAAGGATTTACTTCTGGAGGATTTCTTTTCTGCACGGTAAGATTTGGAACCCGGCTGAAGGTTTTCCCACACTGATTGCCTTCGTTACTTTCACAGAGGTTTTCTACTGTATGAATTCTGTTAAAAACAGGTAACATGTTGGAAATCAATTATTTCCACTTCCTCATTACCAAACAAAGTGAACACGCAGTTTTTGGCTTGACTTCTCTCCTGTTTCATAGTTTAAATCATCTAGCAGAAATACTACCATAATTGTCACTGTTTTTCTAAAATATGAGGCTTTCTGATCATTGTGTGTAAGTGAAATATGTTTCAAATACTCAATGTCTGACACACATTTATGAAAAAGTTGTGAAAATTCCCTGAACACGTAAGTTTACAGCAAAGTTTATACATATACAAATATACATACACATATATATTTATATATGTATGAGTACATGTCAGGGCTTTGAACTGGTTCGTATTACTTCAAAAATTGCCAACGTAAATAAGGTCAGTGTTTGCGTTGAATATCTGCTGCCCATCGGATTTAAACCTGTGTTGGAAACACCACAGGGCCCTGAACAAAGATGGCAGGCAATCTCATAGGTTTCAACGCGTGTCGCTCCGCACAGTACTGTGAATAATCCCACCGGCATGGATTCCAAAAAAGTTTCAGGAACCTGCTGCAGAATCCTGAATAGCAGGAGTATGACGAGAAACACACATTCAAAGCAGTGTAGTGGGACACCGTGTTTGTGCAGGGCACCGCCAACTGTTCTCTGCTCAGGTCAAAATCCAACAGGCAATAGGTTTGGAGGCTATGCAATGCGTACACCAACCTTCTTTATGTTTACAATTACTGAACTGTTGTGAAACAGTTGGAAACCTTGGTATACACACATGAACATACGAATGTGTATTTTAAGGTCATCACAACTCAGGATTGTCTCGTGAAGCACCGCTTTCTCTTCTTTGAATGACACTCACCTCAAACGTCTCTCTTGGTTTTTATGATCATCTTTATTACTATGTAATTCAGAGATTTCTCCTAACGTGGACGACCAGATGTTATTTTTTATGTATCGCATCATTATATGTTTCCTGGGTAACTTTTCTCCATCCTTAAGGTTTCCAAAATCTGACCCAATAATTCAAGTTGAGGTTCGCGATATGAAACAAACAGAAAGAAATTATTAGGGGAAAAAGGACCACTGTTAATAAAGACGTAGCCACATTTCACGGTTTCAGCACTTTACCAATGGTTTAGAAGCAATTTACTAGGACATACTTTTAGGAACCTTGAGAGTAATGGTGACATGAATAAGCGTAATTAGAGCTAAGTAGAAAGATATTGGACACGATATACATGTAACATTAAATGAGAAAAAGGATCCGCATGACCGCAGCTGTGAAAGGATCACTAAAGTCAGAAAAGGAAGCTCAGGTTTCCATGAAGTTGTGTCTCTGGGAAAACAAATGTGTAGAGCTGACATGGTGCTCATGAAGAAACGCTTATCATGAGGGAAGTCAGTGAAGAGTAATGAGGAGTTCCTTGATATTGAGCCAATACTTTGCTCTTCAGGGTCTCTGAAGATAGACAGGTGTGGGTTGATTTGCAGCAAAATAATCATGTCAAACTTGTAATCAACACAGTAATACTCTACGTGGTCCCAAAATACAATACCGTCTGTACCCCAAAGTGACCCCTAAAGCCAATGCTTACATTTACAACACTTCAAGAGCCTCAAGGCTTTTAATCACAAGAGAAGTGAAAGCTAAGTGTAATACATAGTGCTTTGTGTTCACGGAGAAGCCAAGATACATGAGCTCTATAGACCAAAGGACCATGCCTGCTTTATTTAATGATTCATTCTCATTGCTCAGCCCAAATTCTGGAGTAAAGTTAATGAGTAAAAGAGGTTTGCTCACTAAAGGAATAACAGAAAAAAGAAGAAAAAAAAAGGAATCTGTTCTTACCTACTGAGGCCAGGTTTCTGAAGGTTTCGATCATCACATCTCTGTAGAGTTTTCTCTGAGTAAGATCCAGCAAAGCCCACTCTTCCGGGGTAAAGACCACAGCCACATCCTCAACAACCACTGAGTCCTAAAACATTGACACATTCTGCATCAGCGAGGTACCATGGACTTCAGTGTGTACAAGAATGAAGGGTGAGGCTGACAGTCCTGGGGAACAGAGAATTCTTAGGGATTTGACACAAGGTTCTGTGTACTATCAAGGTCTACTCTACGGTATGGCCATCAGCCTCGTCCCTTCACTAACTACATTCACTTCCTCACTGATTGCTTTCTGTCTCACAGACGTCCAGCACTGAAATTATCTCTCTACAGTTCGACTGCAACCAATTGCACTTGTATTCTCCTCTCTCTTTACCGTCTGGAATGGTTAGAAAACATAGCAGACATTAGAGAAATGCTCTCATTCAGATCTTCACTTCCTTGTGAACAAACAATTACCACTCCTTCCGTAAGCCCTACCAGAACACACTCAACAAAACATAAAGCACCGGGTGGAGACAGGATGATGTATAGTAACTGGTAAACACTGCAGAAGGGCAGTTTTGCTTTTGTTTCTCACAACCATGGGAGGACCAGGGGCCAATATCAACACACTGGCAACCCAAACACTGAGCTGGTCATATTTTCTTCAACTCTTGGAGGTCAGCATGTGGCTGATTCAAGTCAGGAGACTCTCATTCAACAGAGAGCACCAAGGCCCAAACTGGGGATGTCACAGGTCCACAAACACAGTCTAATGTTAGAAGACGACAAGGAGCACAACCTCTGCAGAAACAAGGACAGCACGCCCTTGTGTTTCCTCAGTGACAAAAGGTTACCATTTCCATTTGGAAACCCTGGTGGCATAGTGGTTAAGTGCTACGGCTGCTAACCAAAGGGCCAGCAGTTCAAATCCGCCAGGCACTCCTTGGAAAGTCTACGTGGGCAGTTCTACTCTGTCCTATACGGTCGCTGCGAGTCGGAATCAACTGGATGGCACTTGGTTTGGTTTTTCGTTGGAATGACTGTAAAACATGATAAACGTAATCAGTGTCACCAAACTATACATGTAAACGCTGTTGAATTGACAAACATTTTGTTAGGTATAACTTCTACTACAAAAAAATTAATATTATAAGGAGAGCTGAAATGCAGAGAGTTTACCGGTTAAATTGCCTATGAAGCCTAGGAAATAGACTTACACACCAGCCCTCTAGGGGCTGCGCTTCAGAATTCTCTCATATTCGCAGCCCCTGGAAGGCACCTAAACATGACTACCTGAACCCTGACCACTGGAAGCCCCTGGTCTGTAAGAGTGACCTTTCTGAAACAGCAGGAATCCGTTGGGTTCCTCGTGTCAAGAGGAGAGAAAAGGCTGCTAAAAGACGCCTTCAGTGCTAAAACAGAGTAATTTTAGAGAAAGAAGACTCCTCTTGTCAGGGAAATGGTGACGTGAGCAGCCTATGTCATCTCTAATCCATCCTGGTATGATCGGATGACAGCAACTTTGAACCAGAGCCCAAAGCCAAAGGTCTCCTCCACTGCAGTGGGCGAGGTATATATTTTGAACTCACCAAAAACCCTGATATTTATTATAGAATAATGATGAAATGTCCCATGTACTGAGCAACTGTGATTTTTCTTTCATGACTCTTCTAAGCAGATATTATTTCAGACAGGTCATAGCTGAGTAAAGTTAGAGATGATCATTTAATCACATCCTCAGTGTTTCCCACATGGAACTCTGCTGAGCCAGGATCACAATGCAGGTCAATTTCTCTTTAAAGTCTAAATTGCTGACAACTCCATTTCTGTCCATATGCATACAGTTTTGTTGTTATGTTTGCTGTTACCGTCCAATAACACCACAAAAAAAATAAAACAAAAACCCAAACCCACTCGATGATCTGAAGTCCTCGTGGATAATAGGAAGAGGAGAAAAAGGTAAACACTCTATTCAATTCATACAACCAGGACATACTTCTCCTGGCAAAGCCCTGTGTCTCAGACAAGACTTCTTCCCTCCAGACCCTTAATTGTGGCTACATTCATTCATTAAAATTGATTCAGGTCCTACTGATACAGAGGCTACTGCACATTGGCAAAGCAGATACAGCAATGAACAAAACGAACACCGCGATGAACATGGATAGTAAATTCTTTGAGTGGGGACAGTAAATTTAAATACATAAACATGTATTTATAACTATCATGTGGCAATATGTTCTATAAAAGAATTCAGGTCTTTGAGAAGAAACCGTTCTAGAAGGAGGAAACAGCCAGAGCACAGGTCAGAAGGTGTGAAGGTGTCTTGGATGTCTTAGGAAGAGCCAAAGGCCCCGCGTGGCTGGAGCAGAATGCAATGCAGAGGAAAAACCGGATTAGGAATCTGGAGGGGTGATTGGGGTCAGTGGGCTTATCATGTTCGGGGGAACTCGTTGGCAACTGAAAAGAATCTAGCTTTTAATCTTAGTGAAATGCTGAGTAATTTTACACTTTTGAGCAGTGGAGGAAACTGGTATGATACCTCTCAATCCTTTAAAGACTCAAAGTGCTCCAGTGCCTAGGGGGACTCAAGAACACTGTTCAGAGACATGGGACAAGGATGGCTCTAGAGGGTCGGGGCTCAGCCTCCACAGCCAGAGCTCCTCTGTCTTCAGATTCAGGACAGAAGACTCTGTTATTCAACACAGAACACCAAGAACCGGGACGGGGGGAGGGGGGATATTAACACCGTGTGATGCTACCTCTGAGAGTCACATAAGGAAGGTGACACCAGGTATTCAAATCTTCAAATGCCATGTATGTAGGGATGAAGGGCCCAGAGACAGTGGAGCAAGGTATTAGGGTGCCTCCTAGGGCTCAGTTCCTCAGCCTCCTCTGTCACTGTCTTCTTCACTGAAACCACAGTCCCGCAGCACACGGCTGCTTCCCAACAATTCAGATCCAGCCTCACCCACATAATGCTAAGGATAACCCAGTTCTGCGTAGAACTCACCATTTTCTTCTCCAGCTTCTGGGCGTCTATGGAATGACGTCTCTGACCCCAAGAAGCCACTTCCAGGAAGAGGGACAGGACTGGAAGCAGAGGCCTGGGCAATCTGGAGGCAGATGAATAATGTTTGGTCCACACACCAGTGACAGCAATTGAAATCCTTCCTTGTGATTGATGGATGTGCCAGAAGGTCGCCCTAGGTCCCCAGCTGCCTGGACTGGACTAGTTCTCCCTGCACCACACCTGAGGTCTGAAATAGAAGAAGGATGGGGAAGAAACAGTGTGGAGGAAGCAGGGAGTGACAGGCCTTTGGCCTCCTACCAGGCTCAGGGCAATGCTCCACCCTGAGGGCCTTTACACTAAAGGCAGAACAGGCTCCAGCCCCCACAGCACACACCTGCATTCTTCAGGCAGCTCCCCAGGCCTCTCCTTTCTGCAACAAGATCACACATGGAGGAATTTACCTCTCCCACAGCATGAGAAGCAACCAGGCCTGGCCAGGCTACAAAACTTGAACCTGATTTCCTCCAGGGACTTAGGGATTCAATGTTCAGGTTGTGGGCTTACCTATGTACCTTTGTTCCTGGTGTCAGATGTCACTGTTATCTGACATTAACATGGATGAAATTTTAAGAACATACTTTTCATATATTGACAATGAACTCACCCTGGTTCATTTATTTTTAAGTTATGTGCTGTTAAAACCTTCCACTGTGCCTTCTAAAACTTTTTCATCTCATTTATGACACTGTAATATCTGATCAGTATTTTTTCTGTTCCTTTGGAATTAACTAACATTTCTTTCTGCCCCTTGACTTGTCTCGTATTTTTTCCCCCTTCATTTTCAAACCATGAGAACACCACTCACTAAGATTTTGAGAAATCTGGGGGGATTCCTGAACACTTTTTCTTCCTGATATAGATCAACAAATAAATCAGAAAATCTTTATGCTTTCACGAAGGACCCGTCTCGTACTTCACTTCCTATTTCTTTTCACCCTGCTCCCTCTCCAGCTTGAGTCCTATTTCATTTCTTGGTCTCACTGTCAATGAATTCTCTGTTGCAAGATCTTTACACCAGTGTCTCCCCTCTACGAATTACCCTTATTTTTTATTTTCTGTAATACAGCTCTCTAATTTTAATTCACATCATTATTTCTCGACTAGTATTTCCAGCATAAACCACGAGCTTGTTCAGTATGTGGAAAACTCAAGTCCCATCCCAGAATTTCTCAATCAAAATTTGCATTTCAACCAGATCTGGGGGTTATGCACATTGACATTCAACCCTGAGAATCATTCAGTGATGTACAGGAATGAGCAGTCTATGAAGGGATGCCGTTTTATCCATCCACACCTCTATTGTATTACTGGCTATCTTCCTGATTCACAATCAATCTGCGCGTCTAGGCCTCCTCACAAAAAGTCTTCCTTAATTTGTTCATAACAACCTCCTGCCTGACATCATTCAATCATCGTTGTCACTTCCAAATTCTATCTGTGGCATAGGAAATGCTCAGTGCCCATCAGTGGCTGTCCATAGGCCTTCCAAAAGCCCAGAGTATTCAGCACGGTTCTAAACGACCTGTTCCAATCCAGCTCACACAAACCTCACCACTCACTTGTTTTCTCTGCTTTAATCATCTCCGACTTCCATCAATGAATGGATAACACTGGGTTCTCTGCTGCCTCAGGGATTTACACATTTATTTTTCCCAACTGAAATACTCTTTCCACTCCCACCCATACAAAATGGTATCAGCTCTACACAACACTGCATGTAGCTAAAAAAAAAAAACATTTTCTGAATCTTCACTGAGATAATTTCCCTTTTCAAGCAGTTGCACCTCGCTCTCGGGTTACGTCTTTATAATACAGATATCACATATCCTTAGTTTTTCATTCTTTCTTTAAAACTGTCTCCCAAGCTAGATGATAAATCTATGGGCAGACACTCTGTATTTTGTCTTCTTGTTCCTTCTGGCCTTTGACACTGATCATTGAGGACACACACAGATTATTACCTGTTATATATAGTCTTCAGCAGCACTATCCAAGAGTACTTTATGTGAAGATAGACATGTTCTGTTTCTGTACAGCCCAATATGGTAGGCACTAGGCCTATGTGCCTATTCACCACAGAACATATGACTAGTGGAATGAAGGAACTCTACTTTTAGTTTTAATTACTTTTAATTGAAATAGCAACACACAGCTAATGGGCATCACACCTCAAGTGAACTCACCAGACCCTTAAGCAACCAACAGAGCCGAGAGGGCATGAAAGCTGCCAGCAGCACAATGCAGAGCTTCACAGTTTTGGGCTTGCTAAAAGTCTGTCACATAGGGAAATGGAACATTGCACTCAGTTTGCTTTTATTTGCATCGTGAAGGTTAATGTCAACCTCAATTGGATTTACCTCATTCTGAAAACCTCAATGACATTTAAACATAGAAATGAGTGGGAATAACAGAGGAGACAGGAGGGGCACTTTCTGCAGAGGTGACATTTGAAGTGAGACAAGAATTATAGGAATTATTGAGTTCCTAGAGTTTAAAAGTTTTCCTCTAATCAGCAGAAATACTTGGTGCGAAGGCCGAAAGGCAGGGAAAATGTTGACATGTCTGAAAAGGTTTTTTCTAAAAAGATGTCAAGAGCCTATGAAATATGAGGGTGTTCTCAATTTAAGTCAGATGTGGAGGGTCTTGCCAGAGAGGGTAAAATATGTGGATTTTTTCTGGATATGAATGAGAGTTGGCTTGGTTTACATTGTTGATATCTGCCTCTTGCTGCTGGGTGGAGAGTGTACCTTCCTCTGAAAAGAGAAATAGGAGAAGAAAGTTCAGAGCTGCCTTCCTAAGGGAGCTCCCCTCTCACGGTAGCTTGGACTGTTTCCCTGAATGCAGTGAATGAATGAAGGCTGGTGCAGCTTACCGGCTGGGAAAGCCAGGTGAGAAGTAGATTTGTTCAGGTGAGATTTTAAAAGCTCTGTCTTGGACACGTTAGGTTTCAGAGCGTTACAGTCCTTAGTGTTCCAGGTGGGCTATGGGAAGGACTTGGTGTCTGAGTCCATTGGGACCCAAGAGCCTGAATCTCATCCTGTGGGCCGTCTTCTGCTGGCCACGAACAATCACACTGTGTCCTCTGAAACAGGCTGCATTCCCACTTCTGAAGCTGCAAGCTAAAGGAGAGGAAGAGCAGAGTGTTGGCACGGATGAGGCCTTTAGCAAATAATTAATGGTTCCTGGCACAGATTCTAATGTCTGACCGCAGACATTTGGTTTCTGTACTAAGGGACTGGACGAGCTTGATGCAGACCAGGGGCTGGTAATTACAGTCAACTTCTGGATGAAAAGCTTCTTTTTTTCTGCTTGACTTCAAGGCTGTGTGAAGACTTCTCCTGAGTGAAGACATCCCTTATTTTAACTGAACCCCTGCTTACACTTGTACACGTTACAGTGAATTCTTTAGATCTTTGTAAACACCCAGGCGTATTTGGAGGAAGCATGTGAACCTGCCTTTTTGGTAACTTTGAAAAACGCCAACATGGAACTTCATGTGGTTTAACCTGTTTCGTTGAATAAGAAATTAAATGACTACCGTGTGTGTGTGTGAGAGAGAGAGAAAACTAATAAAATTAAGAAAGCTTTCTTCGCTGGAAAAAAAAAAAAGCTGATATTGTCATGGTATCTGAGGAGCATTTCTTAGATTCTCACCGAGGAAAACTCAGTAGTTTTGAATGAAGGCTTGAATTTGACATGAAGTAACATGACAACGGTCATGTCTCCAAAGGAAAGTCCCATCCAGAATGGGAGTACTCCTAGAATATCTATCTCTAGAGAAGGAAACTAGGAGGCACCACATTATTCAACACCATGTTGAGATTAAAAGTGCTGTTTAATGATTGGTTTTACTGTACGCATTTTTAAAGTTTTTGACTCATACAATATTTTTACAATTTAAAAAAAGAAGCACCTTTCTTTTCTCCACACACTAGCTTTCAACAATGGATTCTGAGCTACAATAGCAAAAAGCTCAAGGAATAAAAGACAAAACAGATCAATTAAGACTCTCAGCAAAGGGAAGAGACAATCTACAGAATGGGAGAAAATACACTGAAACCTGTGAGAGCTGGAATTTGACAGGATTGCCTTCTTTTTCTGGGTCTTGCAATTTTTCCGCCTTTTACACAGCGCAGCCTTGCCATTTTTTGGTCACTTCTTTAATGGAAAATATTTGAGTTTTCCTACTCTGACAGGTTTCCACCTTAGAGGTTCCAGCTTTCGCAGGTTTCACTGCATTTGGGAATCATACATGCCATAAGGGTTTAGTATCCAGGACAGAGAAAGACCTCCTAAGTGTCAGCAACAATTGTAAAATCGGGCAAAAAACTGTAGGAGACATTTCACCAAAGATGATAAGCAAATGGTCAATAAACACATGAAAAGATGATGAATGCCCTTGTCATTAGGGAAATGCAAACCCAAACCACAAGACACACCACCTCATCCCTAGGAGGATGGCTACTATCAGAAACAACAAGAGTTGGGGAGAATATGAAGAAATTGCCGGTGGGTTGTAAAATGGTTCAGCCTCTGTGGAAAAGTGTGCCTGTTTTTCAAAATGTTAAACATACAAATAGCCTATGACCCAGAAATTTCCATTTATAGGAGCGCAGATGGTGCAAATGGTTAAGTACCCGCTTGCGAACCAAAAGACTGACGGTACGAATAACAACAAAAAGAGCAGATGTTGAGGCTGCTGATGAACAACCATATACCTCATGGGACGTGGTTCCTTGCTTTGGAGGTTGAGCGTTACGCTTTCATGGGACATCGCAGTTAACTGGCCTAATAACGTGTGGAGTGATTTAACCTCCTAGTTCACTGTGTGGTGCCTGGGGTCTTACAAGCTGCCATCCAAGGCACAAAAGTTGGTCTGTATTCACCTGGAACAACCGAGGAAAAAGTTGAGTCAGGAAAAGGAGGAGGATAAGGAATGTGTGGTAACTGCCTCCAGGAACAGCTGCCTCATTGGCCATGAGAGTAGAAGAACAGGAGAATGCCTGGCTGCCGTTACAGAATATCTTCATCGAAACTTCTATAGCAGAATCCTGATCTAAAGAGGGAAAATGCACAACAGAATTTCAAATTCTTATGGACTCCAGGCTTCCTGGAGCCATGAAGGTTAGATGAATCCCTGAAGCTATTGCCCTGCGATCATCTTTAAACCTTAAACCAAAAATATCCGTTAGAGTCTTCTTAAAATCGAACAATAGTTTAGCTTAACTAGTAAACAATGAGCCTTGAGCATTCTGCTCTTTAGAAAACTGTCTATGTGGGATCAAACTGACAACAGCAACTCAGAAGAGCTGACAGGAACCCTAGGGAGCACTGAGTTTATGTTAAGGGGAGAACAACTCAGAAAAGTTCAGTGAGAATGGTTGTGTGACTGGAAGAACGTAATCAATGTCAGTAAACGGTACCTGTAGAAAATGTTGAATTGGTGTATGTTTTGCTGTGTATATTCTCCACAACAAAAGTATAAAATTATGTAATTAAAGAAAACAAAAGTTGGCAGTTTCCACCCACCCCAGCGCCTCTGTGGCAAAGACGCCATCATTTGCTTTCGTTAAAATTACAGCAAAAAAACCCTACACTAGAGCTCTACTCTGTCACGTGGTCTCACCATGAGTCTAAAATTACCTCAATGATACCTAACAAGTAGATACACAAAAGGCTTGAAAGTAGGGATGCAAACAGCTATTTTTACACCAATGTTCAAACACCACTATTCAAAATAGCAAAAAAGTGTAAAAAAAAAAAACCCAAATGTCCATCAACAGACGCATGGATTAAAAAAATAGAATATTATTCGGTCACAAAAAGAGATTAAGTTCTCATAAATGTTACGCCATGGATGAACCTTGAAAACACTATGCTAAGTTAAACAAGTCAGAGACAAAAGTATAAATCTTGTACAGTCCCACTTAAGTATCTGTAATAGGCAAGTATATAGAGACCAAATCGTTACTAGAGGGAGCTGGGAGAGAGGACGGGAGTTAATGCTTAAGTGACACTGACTTTCTTCTAATGGTGATGGAAAATCTTGGAAGTTGATAGAGGTGATAGTTGCACTACATGGTGAAAGCAATTAACATTGAATTCTGCATGTAAAAATGGTTGAAAAAGGAAAAAGACTTGTTATATATATTTTAACACACACAGATACCATGAAATGACAGTATTAAGAAGAAAGAAATTTAATTTCTTGGTTAGAATGTATAAGTGAAAGGAGGGAGCTTTAGATGCTGTGAGGATATTGAGAGGAAAACTGGTATTTCTAAGATTTCACACGAACCTTAGGCTGTACTAATCTAAAGAAATAAAATCATATTTCAAGAACTGCAGTGCGTAAAGAATTGGTTTTTTAAGGTAATTAGGTCTAGATCACCTTGTTAATATGTGAAAAAAAGGCTTCTTCCATACCAATATATAAATATATATGTACACACAAAACACCAACTATAATTCATAGCAACTTTAAAAAAGATTAAGCACTGGCACTCTCAATAATTTCTCCAACAGGACACTGAAATACAGACACTTGAAATTTGCTCCATAGGGTTTTCAGCGCTGTGACCTTTCAGGAGCACATAGACAGGCCTGTCTTTCAAGGCACATCTGGGTGAGTTCAATCCACCAACCTTTCCGCTAATAATCTGAACCTTTTCAGCTACCCAGGGCCGCCCTACTTCACTCTTTCACTGTGTAAAGTAATTATTATACAAGATAAGGGACCTTTTCAACACTGCAGTGTCGCTGACCCTCTAAGATCTGAAGTATATGGGTTAGTGGCATTACACGGGCCTCCCATCTTCCCTTCATTCCTAATTTTCGCCGCTCTGACCCTAGGAATATGCAGGGTTTGTGCTCCAAGAAGCCGTCGACCTTTTAAGGACTGTGCTTCTTTGGTAGCAGAAACTGTGGTTCTGAAACAGGCTGTCAGCCATACTGAAAACCCCAGTCAACACCCCTCCCCCATCCCCCCTTTGTCTTGCTAACCACAAGCTTGTTTTGAGCAGGAAGTCGCAGCAGGTACTGGCTGGGTCCATTGACTAGCCCTAGTCATGCCTTGAAGCATGCACAGATTGAGATCACATGCTTCACCTGACCCTCTCCCCACCCCAATATAGGCAGGGGAGGGCTAAAGGCAGAAGACTCCAGGTACCAAACCCAACCCCTGAGGCCACTGGAAACCAAAAGCTCCCCAGCTCCCCTAGTCAGCCAACACATGGCATAAGGTCACTAGACCCCAGGTGCTCCTCGTATATGCAGACAGTAAACTTGCCACTTTCTGTTACCCTTGCAATCAGTGTCCATCTTATTTCAATCAGCTAATAAGACAGGACCAGAACCCGAGTGGTTAGGTTACAGTTCAATTCTCAGTACCCAATCTAGCACAGACTACACACCCAGGGTGTGTGATCTCAATAAATCGTTCGTCGCCTGCATTAAGACCGTTCAGCAACATCACATTTTATATCGGACCAACTACGACCGGCTGTATGGTTTCTCACACAATCGTGATGAAAATTTCTGCCTTAACGCCCAAGAAATTCCTCGAAAGCTACCTGTATTAAATGTTTTCCTCCTGAAACTGGGATAAACATGCTCCTAAACCTACGTACTATTTCCAAGTCATGTTTGTTGATTGTTCATCAGTCCTAAATACATATACCCATTAAAGGAGGAGGTTATAGTCCTCGCCACAATCTTCATTTCCCCAGGACCACTAATAATCAACAAAAGTCCTGCCTGATGAAGCACAGAAAAGAAAGAGGAGCCGTTTCAGGCAGGGAGACTGTGATCACTATGCCCCTTGAAGTAACAACAGATTTGCATTTGAGTTCAGACACTGCTACTTAGCAGGTATTTGTCTACGCGCGAGGTATTAAATTTCTCCGAGATTATTAGACTTCTGTAAAACGTTACAAATCGTCGCTCCCTGGCAGTGGTGTTTGGAGGCTCAGAGAAGGTCCCTTAGACGAAGTCCTCGACCCCGTGCCCAGCCCTCCAGAAACAGCTCAGTAAACGGTAAATATACGCAGGGGCCAGCAGTGACTGAGGGCTGAGGAGCAGCTCAAGGTAACCGCGCACCTGTGTCTCCACAACACGTGGGGACGCGCCATTCAGACGCCGGGAGCGACCCGAACCCCCAGGAGGCCCGGGACCCTGCATGTCTCCGCGTTTCCTTAGCAGCACAGGTCTGCGCGGCTCCCACCACTTCACCTGTCCACGCACCGACACACACAGGGAGCGACCCCGGCGCCCGGGAGGCCCGGGACCCTCCATGTCTCCCAGCTCCCTAAACGGCACAGGTCTGAGCGGCTCCCACCACCTCACCTGTCCACGCACCGACACACACGGGCCTCCAGGAAGCAGTTGCGGCCACACACCGGAGGAGCCGGACGGACGCCGACCAAGGAGGCACACTTCCGCTTCCGGTGAGCAGGAGAAGCAGCAGGACTCCAACAGGAACACAGAAACTAGTGATTCATCTCATTCATTGGATATATGGGAAAAAGTAAAACAAAATAGCAATGAAAATATTCATGAATTTATCAAGGAAAGCAGGTGATATGGCCAGGTAGCATTCAAACCAAGGAAGCATTGAGCATTGCATATTTGCAATTTATTTGTCTAACAGAGCACACACGAGTAGGAAAAAAATAAGCATATAAAATCACAGCTGATCTTAGGTACAATCAGGTAGGTTCCAACTCATAGTCACCATAGGTAGGACAGAACCAAACACTGTCCGGTCCTGCACCATCTTCACAACCATTGCTATTCTTGATCCCATCATTGCAGCCACTGTGTCAATCCACCTCATTTAAGGTCTTCCTCTCTTTCTTCTACTTTAACAAGCATGATGCGCTTCTCCAGGGACTTCTCCCTCCTGATAATAGTCAAAGTACGTCAGACGAATTCTCGCCATCCTCGCTTCTAAGTAGCATTCTGGTTGTACTTCTTCCAAGACACATTCCTTCGTTTTTCTGGCAGTCCACAGTATATTCAATATTCTTTACCAACACCGCAATTCAAAGGCATCAGTTCTTGAGTCTTCCTTATTCATTTCCAGCTTTTCTATGCATATGAGGTGAGTGAAAATACTATTCGTTGGGTCAGGTGCACCTTATTTCTCAAAGTGATATTTCTGCTTCTAACAGTTTAAACTGGTCTTTTGCAATAGTTTTGCCCAATTCATCATTTGATTTCTTGACTGCTGCTTCCATGGGTAAAAGTTTCTGTAAAAAATAGCTCTAAGAAACTCAATAGGAGGATGCTCTTTAGTAGCAATTACAGAGGGGCAAATCAATACCATAGACATACCATTTCACTTCCACTAGGATAGCCAAATTTAAAAAATCAGGAAAAAAAAACAAGTTAGGATGTAGGGAAATTGGAAACACCTATTGCTAGTCGGAATGCAAAATGGTAAAGCCCTCCAGCAAAAACTGTAGTGGTTCCTCAAAAACTAAAAATAGAACTTCCATGTGACCAAGCAACTCCACTCCTACTTACATAACCAAAAGACTTGCAAGCAGAGGCTCAGAGACTTGTACATCCATGTTCATTGCAGCACTGTTCACAATAGCCAAAAAGTAGAAGCAACATAAATGCCCATCTACATTTGAACGGATAAAGAAAATGTAGAAGAAATGAACTATCAGTACACATGCTACAATACAGATGGAGCTGGGAGACATTCTGCTGAGTGAAATAAGTCAATCGCAGAAGGACAAATACTGTACGACTTGACTGATGTAAAAATGCAAACCCAAATCCACCGCCATCCAGTCGATTCTGACTCATGGGCAATCCTATAGGACAGAATAGAACCGCCCTATAGGGCTCTAAAGCTGTAATATTTACGGAAGCAGACCGTTACATCTTTCTCCTGTGGAGTGACTGGTGAGTTCAAACCGCCAACCTTTCAATTAGCAGTCGAGTGCTTAACCACTCCGATACCAGGGCTCCGTAAAAAGACAAGAAAAGCAAATGTGTGGAGAAGAAATTTCATTAGTGGTTATTGAGGTGAGAGGGAAAGGAAAACGAAAATGAGATGGGGTTAAAGGTGATAGAAATACCACATTGATTAAGGGCAGTGTTGCATGGCCGATTATTCTAATAACTACCGGTAAGTTGGAACCTGTAAAAAGTTGAATTAGCAAAATTTGTGTAATATATTCACAACACTAACAACAACAACAAAAGTTCTTGCTGAGGCTGCTTAAATCTCATGAGATTTAGAGGTTTATGACCATGGATTCATGAGACATCCCAGTTAATTGGCCTAATGACACGTTTGGTGCTTCTGTTCTACCTTCTAGTTTGTTGTGTAGTGCCAGGTGTCTTAAAAGCTTACAAGCTGCCATCCAAGATACACAGGTGGACTCTGTTCACCTGGAGCAACAGAAGAAGGAGAGTCAAGAATAGGAGGAAGATATGGAATACGTGGCTACTTGGCTCCATGAACAACTGCCTTCTTTGCCATGTGATCAAAAGAACTGGATTGTGCCTGGCTACAATTACTGAACGTTTTGATCAAAGATTTTATAAAAGAATCCTGATGAAAAGGGGGAAAATGCAGCACAGAATTTTTTAAAATTCATGGACTCCAGACTTTCTGGAGCCAGGAACGTTGGATAAACCCCTGAAACTCTTCCCCTGAGATAATCTTTAAACCTTAAACCAGTAAGAATTCCCTGAAGTCTTCTTAAAACCAAACGATGTTTAGCTTAACTACTGAAAAATGTCTGCATTGAACATTATAAACTTTTAAAAACTGTAAGCTATCAAATTGACAGCAACAACTCCAAAGATTTGACAGGAATCTCAGGAGTCAGTGAATTTATGTTAATAGGGGAAGAACAGCTTAGAAAAGGATGATGAGAATGGTTGCACACCTTGAAGAATATCATCTGTCACTAAATTGTACATATGGAAACTGTTGGATTGGTGTATGGTTTGCTGTGCATATTCTCAACAAAAACAAAAAATTTAGAAAAAAAATTTTAGATTCAACAAAAGATATATAAGAAAGACTGTTTAAAAGATTTATTGAATGTGTTATCAGTTACATGAAATGTGTTGTCAAATCAGAAGTGTCAAATTTTCTTTGGGTTAAAAATTTATGTGTCAGCGTGCCTGATACTAGACAAGAAGCACATGATACTGTCATAATTTTATTTTTTAATTAGTCATTATTTCTTTTGAATCTAGCATCATCTGAGGCAATGTTTTTAATGGGGCATTCCCATCATTTACCTATGGAGTTTTTTTTTAATTACTGTTCAGATGTTTAGAGACTTAACCCAAAACACCAAAACCAAATCTGTTGCTGTCTAGTCAATTTGAGTAGAACTACCCCATAGGGATTCCAAGGAGTTGCTGGTGGATTTGAATCACTAACCTTTGGTTTAGCAGCAGAGCTGATAACAACTGTGCCACCAGGGCTCCAAAAACTTGATGATCTTGTTATATTTGGGGTATCCTGTATTTTTACACAAATAACGAGGGCCTCCTGTTTTTCGTTGCCAACTGCACCTTCCCCCCACAAGGCATTTTCATAAGTGCCGCTATACCAATTTTTTTCATGTTGCTGTAATAAAAACTAGCATACAGCGCTTAACAAAATACTTCATGGGAAAAGGCACGGCTGCAAAACAAAAATAGAAGGTACATATTGTTTGTGTAAAAATATGGTACCCTGACTATATAGTATTACATCTCAAGATTACTATGTGTTGTATCCAAAGTTCTTTGAAGATAAGGTTAGTTATTGTTTAGAAATTTTTTTCAATTTACTTCATTTGACTTTGCATTACTTTTGTAATTAGTTTCCATCAGATCTTCCACTTATATGAATTATTATAAGTTAACCATGGCGTTTGAAAGTTTTGTCATTTGCATATAAGTTTTTATTTTGCTGCCTCACTGAAAATCCTTGATCAAAATAGTCCTACAAAAGATGGACTACATTGGACTTATGAAAAAAGGTGTGATATTTTGAAGATGGAATACACTAGGCTGAATGAAGATTTCCAGAACTCTCGTGTAGAAGTTGATGGGTATACAGACTGTTCCTGACCCAGGATTCTGTGGAACTGAAATTAACTACATAGGACTGAGTGGACTAAAAGATTACTATGATTACACTTACTAGATCAGAGTCAAGCTTCACAACAAAAGAGGACAGAAGAACATCATAAACTTACTAGTCTGTGAGGCCAGCTCACAAATCAAGCTTCTACCCTTAAACAACATAAGGGAAAACAAATAGGGATTCCAGTTTCTTAAAAGGTATACAGCATTTCTTTGGTAAGATCAAGTCAATTCCACAAAAACACAGGTTTTAGATAAAACTGATTAACTTGCCAGAGTCTCACATGGAGGTATATCAGACCCTCTGCCAAAACCTGATCACCAAAAAAGTGCCCCACAGAGGAAAATAGACAATGCAAATGGGAACTCATTTTCCCAAAGTGATCACTGAAATTCCGAAATTATAGCGTTTTGGAACATGAACCCCAAACCAGTGCCCAGTAGAGGGAGCCCCAGGCTCACCTGTTGTCTTACTCATCTAGTGCTGTTATATCAGAAATTCCCCAAGTGGATGGCTTTAACAGCTCTTTTCACTTTCTTCTGAGTCCTCACCACAATTGTCTTTGATGTCCAGAATTCCACCAACACTCTCTTCAAGGCAATCTACGCTTCTACTCTTAGGCACTTTAAAACTCGTCCAGCCTCTATCCATTCCCAGTTGAAAAACAGCTTCCACATATTAGGTATCTGTCAAAGCAGCACGCCACCACCCCACTGCTACTGCCAAATTCTTAGTTACCTAGCGCTGCTATAACAGGAATACCACAGGTGGATGGCTTTAATAAACAGAAATTTGTTCTCTCACTGTCTAGAATACTGCAAGTCCAAATTAAGGGTGCCATCTCCGAGGGAAGGCTTTCTCTCTTTTAGCTCTTGGGGAAAGTCCTTGTCATCAGTCTTCCCCTGGTTAAGGAGCTTCTCTGCACAGGTTTGCAAGACAATTTTTTCTGAGAATGTACAGGTTAGGTACACTGTTTGTATCCAGGAACCCTGGGGAAAAGCTGACAACATTCTTTCTTAGCTTGGTTACAAAGAGAAACATTTCTTTAGATACCAGATTAAGCCTGTCGGAAAATTAACTGTTGTCTGGTAAAAGTGGAAATAACAAAATGGAATCATGAGGCCGAGGCTCGAGCTAGCCTTTTTAGATACACCGAACGCTTCTATTTTGAAAGCTCTTACACAGAGGGAAAGGAAAATCAAAGAAGTATCCACATTGTTAGATTATGTGTCTATCATGGCACAGAGAATTTGATTACTGATCTGTGGACGTCGAGTGGATTGCAACTCATAAGGACTCTATAGGACAGAGTAGGATTGCCCCATAGGGTTTCCAAGGCTATAGTTTTTACAGAAGCAGACTGCCACATCTTCCTTCCGCAGAGCAGCTGGTGGGTTTCAAACGCCTATCTTTCGTTAGGAGCTGAACACGTAGCCACTGTGCTAACAGGGCTCCTTTTTCATTATTGAAAAGATGAAAATAAACACACTTAGATATCCTTGGGTCAAATTCTACTCCACCGAAACTACAATTTAGAGGCTTCCTGACATAAACAACTTGGTTATTTAAAAATGAGAGGTGGCAAACTACAGAATGTGTATCTTTTCATGATTCGAGAGCCAACTCCCATGATAAGGAAAACAGTTGATGAACTGTTGTAGATGGAAGAAAGGAGAATTCTCTGACTAAACCTCTGTGTTGCACATCCCTTCTTTTGCCTGTTAATTTTTTAACTCCCAGCGAATCAACAGTTCTATCCAAGGACTTTTCTGACTTGGACACGCCCACCCACCCTCACGTCTTGGCGATTCTTGGAATTTGGGATTTTAGAGATGTAAAGACCCCACATCCAGCCTAGTCTCTTATCCAGGTGGGTGAGGGGTAGAATGCAGATGCATAAGCCCTTCAGATGTCAACATAGCAAGGTTATATAAATTTTTGTATGAGCGACTTATCTGATTTGTAAACTTAAAAAAAAAATTTTTTTTACGTAAAGCGCAATAAAAATAAAAAATGATGAAGAAGGAAGTGGTTTGTGAGAGATATTTACAACGTTAAAAAATGAAGTAGATGCTGAATCAGCTTAAATCTGTTCAGATTTGTTTACTCGGTTTGGAGGTTTAGGATCATGGTTTCATGGGATATTCTGATTAAGTGGCCTAATCACATGTTTAGTACTTATACCTTCTAGTTAGTTGTGTAGTGCCTGGGATCTTAAACACTTACAAGGAGCCATGAAAGACATAACAGTCGGTCTGTATTCACCGGCAGCAACAGAGGAAAAACTTGAGTCAGGAATATAAAGAACATATGGAAAGTGTAGATAATTGTCTCCATGAAAAACTGCTTCCAATACCATGAGACCAGAAGAACTGGGTGGTACCTGAGTACCATTACTGAACATTTTGATCAAAGGCTCTGTAGAAGAATCCTCATAAAAAGGGATAAAATATAGATAAGAATTTCAAATTCTCATGGACTCCAACTTCCTGAATCCATGAAGGTTGAATGAACCCCTGAAAATATTGCCCTGAGATAAACATTAAACCTTAAACCAAAAATATCCCCTGAAGTCTTCTTAAACCTAAACAATTGTTTAACTCGTCAGAAATGCCTACCTTGAGCATCGGGCCCTTTCAGGAACTATCTATGTGGGATCAAACTGACAACAGCAGCAGGAAAGATTAGATAGGAAACTTAGGGAGCAATGAATTTATGTTAATGGGGGAAGAAGAACTCAGAAAAGGAGGACGAGAAGGGTGACACAACTTGAAGAATGCAATCAATATCACTAAATGGTACATGTAGAAACTGTTGAATTGCTGTATGTTTTGCTGTGTATATTCTCAACAACAACAAAATAAATACAATTCGGAGAAGGTCCTTATCTCTTCCCGAGGTGCTCCCGAGTGTTCTTCATGTGGCTTGTCAACTCTCTTCCTCCATCTCAGCTTCTCTGGCTTACTTGTTGGGTCTCTTTTATATCTCAAAAGACATTGACTCCAGACACAGCCAGCACTAATCCTGTCTCATTAGCATAACACAGGCAACCCATTCCCAAATGGGAATATGACCACAGATATATAGGGCAGGATTTATGACAATACTTTTGGGAGACACAATTCAGTCTGTAACATTCCACGTTTTGGCCGCCAAATTGAATATATCTGCCACATGCAAAACCCATTCACCCCATCACATCATTCCAAAAGTCTTAAATCAATTCTAAGTTCAAAATCTCATCTTCCAAGTCATCTAAATCAAATACGGGTGAAACTTTAGGCATATTCCATCCTCGGACAAAATTCCTCTTCATCTGTGAACCTGTGAAATCTAGGTTACAAATTATCTGTTTCCAAAGTACAATAGTAGAACAGACACAAGGTTGACATTTCCATCACAAGAGGGGCAAATTAGAGGGAAAGAAGGGATAAGGGGCACCAAGTAAGTCCAAAACCCAGCACCCCAACATATATTATCACTCAAGGCTTCAAAATAATCCTCTGGTCTCTGAGAACATCCAGGCAATAACCCTGCATTCCAGAGTCTAGGTGTTGACCATGATCTTCGGATTCTGGGTGTAGGCCCCTGAATCCTGAGCTTGATCTTGGCCTTTGAAGCCCACTGAGATGGCAACACTGCTCCCTTGCCTTGGGCGGCCCCATTCTTGTAATCCCTCTGGCAGCCCCACCACCTCAAACCCAACAAGCCCTGTTCTTTTTTGTATGTGTGCTTTAGTTGAAAATTTACAGCTCAAGTTAGTTTCTAATACAAAAGTTTATACACACATTGTTATGTGACCCTAGTTGCTATCCGTGTAATGTGACCACACATTTCTCCCTTCCACCCCAGATTTTCCGTGTCCATTCAACTAGCTCCTATCCCTTTCGCTGTCTCATCTCGCCTCTGGACAGGAGCTGCCCATTTAGTCTTGTGTATCTGCTTGAACTAAGAAGCACACTCTTCATGAGTATCATTTTATGTGTTATAGTGCAGTCTATTCTACGTCTGAAGAGTTGGCTTCGGGAATGGTTTTACTTTTGGGTGAACAGAGAATCCGGGGGTCATGTTTTCGGGGGTTCCTCCAGTCTCAGTCAGACCACTAAGTCTGGTTTTTTACTAGAATTTGAGTTCTGCACGGTGCTTTTCTCCTGCTCTGTCAGTGGTCCCTATTGTGTTCCCTGTTAGGGCAGTCATTGGTGGTAGCTGTGCACCATCTAGTTCTTCTGGTCTCAGGGTGATGGACCCTCTGGTTTATGTGGACCTTTCTGTCTCAGCACTACACAGTCATTCAAAACCCTTGGCTTGTCAGCATGCTGGGTGCTCTTCCTGACCCTTTGACTGTGCTGGTACTTTCTGTGCAGTGAAATCCCCCGCTATTTCTGTGAGCTCACCAAAGTCCTCAAGCTTGCCTACTCCAACACCTTCATCAATAACCTTGTGTTATATATTGTGACAGACGTCATGGTTTTTCTTCCTCTTGCTCAGATCCTTTTCATATATGCAGAAACTGCGTATTATATACTGAGCATCTGAAGAAAGGAAGGGAAGTGACTTAGTTACCTAGAGCTGCTGTAACAGAAATACCAGAAGTGGCTGGCTTTAACAAATTAATTTTCTCACACTTTAGGAGGCTAGAAGCCTAAATTCAGGGTGCTGCCTCTAGGGAAATGCTTTCTCTTTCCGTGGGTTCCGGGGAAAGTCCTTGTCTCAGGTCGTGTTTCTCTGTTCCCTGATGATCTTCACGTGATCTGGCATGTCTTTCCCTCGATCTCTGCATGTTTGTTAGGTTGCTTGCTTAAAATTTCTCTTTTTATATCTCAAAACAGATTTCTGAGATTACAAAAATGATCCACAATATCTTCACTAACACTGTCTCATTAATATGAGAAAACCCACTCCCAGACTGAATTATAACCACAGTGATAGGGTTTAGGATTTACAACACAGATTTCTGGGCGACACAATTCAATACATAACATTTCACTTTTGACTCCCCCCAAATGCGTGTCCTCACCGCATGCAAAAAACATTCAGGTCACACCATCCTAAATGTCTTAAATCAACTCCAAGCCCAAAATCTCATCTTCTGAATCCTGAAAATCAAAGATGTGTCAAAATTCCTTTGCATCTGTAAACCTGTGAAACCTAGACTACAAGTCATCTGTTTCCAAAGTACAATGGTGGAATAGGCATAAGGTAAATATTTCCATTACAGATTGGAGAAATCGGAGGGAAAGAAGGGATAATAGGCACCAACCAAGTCCAAAACCCAGCAGAACAAATTTCATTGTTTCTAAAGGCTTGAAAATAATGCTCTGTTCCCTGAGAGCATCTGGGCAATGTTCCCACCCTCCAGAGCGTGGGTGTTGGCCATGCTTTCTGGATTCTGGTTGGAGGTCTCTCGGCTTGGGGTTTCACACCTAACTTCCAAGGCCACTGGGTTGGCTACTCTGCTCCCTTGGCTTTAGGTAGCCCTATCCTCCTAGTCCACCTGAGCGGCGACTATTTCCCCTCGACCCTGGCAGACACCATTCTCCTGCCCCTTGAGCATGGCAACCCCACTCCCTCAGCTTTGAGCAGCAGACCAATCCTCTTGACACAACTGAATGGCAGCCCCACATGCCAAAACCGAGATGCTGGAGATTTAAGTCTTTGAAACCTAGGAGGGTGTGTCTGCACCCTTTGAAACCCAGGAGTTCTTGGCTCCACCCTTTGACAATCAGTCAGCCCTGGTTCTGCTATTCCTTCCAACTTTTCTGCTGATCTCAGAGCAGCTGCAGGGATTATTCTTCTTTTGGAGGACAACAGATGTAGCTCCTCTGCCCACTTTCTTGCCTGTAGAATTCCAAGAGGCAGAGGGCTTTCCTTTTGCAGCCACATCCTTGACAAACATTCTAGGACACATGTCCTTAGTTTGTTCAACAGAATTTTCCAAACCTTTAAGTTCTGTTTTCATGTTGCACAGTTCACTTTTAAGTCCATCTCTTTCCTCTTGCATTTTACTATTAGCAGTAAGAAGAAACCATGTGACCTCTTTAAGACCTTGCTTAGAAATCCCGTTGCCCTTATATCCCAGGTCATCAGTTACAAGGTCTGCCTCCCACAGAACATTTGGACATAATTCAGGCAAGCTCCTTGACGTTGCCTAAAAAGAATTAGTCCTCCTCCATCGTCCAATCACATGTTCACCTTTTAAAGCACTAGCAGAAGCACATTTAATGTCCACATGTCTAGCAACATTCTGTTGATGGCACCATATGTATTCTCTAAAATGATGGAGAATTTTCTATGGCTCACCTCACTTCTTTCTGAGCCCTCACCAGAATTGCTTCTGATGTCCATAGCTCTACCGACCTTCTCTTGAAGACCATCTAGGCTTTGACTATTATGCACATTAAAACTCTTCCAGGCTTTTCCTATTACCCAATTCGAAAACCACTTCCACATTTTAGATATTTTTTTGAGCAGCATCCCACTGTCCCATAACAAATTCTTAGTTGTCTAGTGTTGATATAACAGAAATAACACAAGTGGGTGGCCGTAACAAACAAAGCTATTTTCGCAACAGTTTAGGGAGCTGGAAGTTCAAATTCAGGACACCAGCTCTAGGGAAGACTTCCTTTCTCTGTGGCCTCTGAGGGAAGGTCCTTGTCTCTTCTCAGCTTCTGATCTCTGTTTCTTGGTTATCTTCATGTGGTGTGGCATCTGTCTTCCCCCAGCTCTGGTCGCCTGCTTGCTCAATCTAATTTTTTTGCATCTCGAAAGAGACTGACTTAAGACATACCTTACACTGATATTGCCTCAGTAACATAACCAAGAAACCCCACTCCCAAATAGCACTATATCCACAAGTATAGGGATTAAGGTTTATAACACATCCTTTGGGGGGATACAAATTCGATCCGTAACAGGAAGTATAAAACATTTTCTCCTGTGGGTCTCACCTCTCGTTTGTCTCCTTGTTCTACGAAGCCTGCCTGCTTATGTCTGTGTGTCACTTCTGCAGGGGTGTTTGCCGTTCTGTACACGGTGGTCGCTTCCATGACAAAGCCCTTCATCTACAACTTGGTGAACAAAGGCATAAAGGGAGCCCTGCAGACGTGTCTCTACAGTGAGAGTTCCTGCCAGAGACACGGCCAATGTCCTGTGCTGGACACATGTGTCCATGGGTGATGGAACAGAGCAGTTAATAGTGGGAACTGTTAGGTTTTCCTTTCCCGGCTTAAAAATCTTGATGCCACCTTAATAGAAGGTGGTTTTGAGAAATATGCTTAGCTCCCCTGTGCCTCAGTTTCCTCATCTGGGAAAGAGAGGCTATGACAACATGTGCCACATGTGGTTGATATGAGGATTAAATGAGCTAATATGGTAAATCACCAGCACAAGAAATACCACGTGAAGTTCCAAGTAGATGTTGGCTATTGTTATGTAAAAGGGAAGTTTTCATGTGTCCCTGGATTTTGTCCCATACTGTTAGGCCAGTTTTTGTCCATGTGCAACGGCTTCCACCAGGGCTCCATAGCCCAGGATGCATGTAGGATGTTCAGCAGCCTCCTTCGCCTCTAAAACACTAGAGTGTATTAGCACCTGCCTCCCTCGCAGTGTTTCCAGATATTGCCAGATATCCTGAGGTGGAAAATGGTCCCCAGTTGAGAAGCACTGATGTAGGGGGAGTGTCTCCAAAACAGAAAGAAATCATTTCATAAGGCTATAAAGAAATAAATGGGGACTATATACTTGTCCCATCTGGGAATCTTGGGAAATAGGATTAGGGACTGGACTTGTGTTAAAATAGTAGCAGGAATGGAGACTTCCAATTTTCCTAGATTCGTACTTTCTACAATTCACTTCCGTTTTTTTTTTTTTTATGGTACCTTTCTAATCTTTGGCTGAAGAGTGAACCTGAGGAGTGACTTCAGTACTGAGTTAAAAGGCTGTCTGGGGGCCATACTCTCAGGGTTTCTCAGTCTCTGTCAGACCAGTAAGTCTGGTTTTCTCTTGTGAGTTTGGATTTTGTTCTACTTTTTCCTCCAGCTCTGTCTGGGATCCTCTATTGTGATCCCTGTCAGAGCAGTCGGTGTTGAAAGCAGGGCACCATCTGGTTGTGCTGCACTATCTGGTGGAGGCTGTGGTAGTTATTCATTAGTGCTTTGAACTAATCTTTACCTTGTGTCTGTGGTGCTCTTCATTATTCCTTGCTCCAGGCAAGGTGAGAAAAGTGGAGCATCTTAGATGGCCACTCACGAGCTTTTAAGACCCCAGATGCTACTCAACAAAGTAGGATGCAGAACATTTTCGTTTTAAAGTGTGTTATGCCAATTGAGCTAAATATTAATGAGTCAATGGTCCCTAGCCCTCAGTCCAGTAATTCGGTCCCTCAGGGAATTTGGATTTGTCTATGAAGTTTCCATGACCTTGGCTTGATCAAGTTCTGCTGACTTCCCCAGTATTCCCTAGTGCCTTAGCCTTCATCAAAGCTACCTCTTAACTATTGACTAGTGTTTTTCTTTCCCTCCTCGCTCTTCCATTGTAACCATCAAAGATTGTTTCCGTGTGTAAAACTTCTTAAGTTTTTTAATAGTGGTCTCGAACAGTATTCGTCCTTTTGTGACTGACCCATTTCACTCATTAAAATGCCCTCCCAACTCATCCGTGTTGTGAGATGTTCCGCAGATTCATCATTCTTCATTATATTTGCATAGTATTTCATTGTGTTCAGGTACCATAGGTTGTTTACCCATTGTCATGGATTGAATTGCATCGCCCCCCCAATATATCTCTCATTTTCAATAGGTCATGATTCCCTTGTATGATTGTCTACCATTTTATCTTCTGATTTCTCTATCTGGTGTAAATCCTATCACTATGATGTAATAAGATGAATTAGCAGCAGTTATATTGATGAGGTCTACAAGCCTAGGTAGTGTCTTAAGGCGATCTCTTCTGAGATATAAAAGAGAGAAACCATCAGAGAGAGATGGGGATCTCATATCATCAAGAAAGCAGTGCCAGCAGCACTGTGTGTCTTTTGGACCTGAGGTTCCTGCACTGGGATGCTCCCAGACCAAGGAAAGACTGATGACAACACAGAGAGAAAGTCTTCCCTTGGAGATGACAGTGCCTTGAATTCAGACTTCTAGCCTTCTGGACTGTGAGAGAATAAAATTTCTCTTTCTTAAAACCAACCACTTGTGGCATTTCTGTTATAGCAGCACTAGATAACTAAGACATCCATTCACCTGTCGATGGGCACTTAGGTTATTTCCATCTTTTTGCTATTGTAGACAATGCTGCAGTGAACATGGGTATGGGTATGTCTATTTGTGTGATGGCTCTTATTTCTCTAGGGTATATTCCTAGGAGTGGTATTGCTGAATCCTATGGTATTTCTATTTCTAGTTTGTTTATGGAAGCACCAAATCGTCTTCCAAAATGGTTGTACCCCTTTACATTCTCACCAGCAGTGCGTAAGAGTTCCACTGTCCCTTGTCTTAGTCATCTAGTGCTGCTATAACAGAGATACCACAAGTGCATGGCTTTAACAAAGAGAAATTTATTTCTTCACAGTAAAGTAGGCTAAAAGCCCAAATTTGAGACGTCGGCTCCAGGGAAAGGCTTTTACTGTCAGCCTTCTCCTCAATCTATCCCCGCTTTGGAAGCCTCTCTGAGCAGGGACCCTGGGTCCAAAGGACACGCTCTGCTCCCGGCAGTGCTTTCCGGTATGAGGTTCCCCTGTCTCTCTGCTCACTTCTTTTTCCTTTTATCTCTCATGAAAGGTGGTGCATGCCACACCCCAGGGAAACTCCCTTTTCACTGGATCCGGGAGGTGGCCTGGTAAGGGTGTTACGTCCCACCCTAACCTCTTTAACATAAAACTACAATCACAAAATGGAGGACAAGCACAGAATACTGGGAATCATGACTTAACCAAGTTAATACATTTCCGGGGGGACATAATTCAACCCATGACATCCCTGCAACCTCTCCAGCATTGATTTTTGGGTTTTTGTTGTTGTTGTTCTTACGTGCCAATAATGTTGGGGTGAGAAGGTAGCTCATAGTTTTCCTTAACTTAATGTGGTTTAGGTGAAAGTTTACAATTCAAGTCAGTCTCTCATACAAAAAGCTGTGCAGACCTTGCTATGCAGTCTTGGCTGTGCTCCCCTTAACGAGACAGCACATTCCTCCTCTCCACCCTGCATTCCCCGTGTCCATTCAGCCAGCTCCTGTCCCCCTCTTCCTTCTCATCTCGCCACCACACAGGAGTTGCCCACATAATCCTATGTGTCTGCTTGAGCCATGAAGTTCACTCCTCAGCAGCATCATTGTCTTATAGTCCAGGCCAATCGCTGTGTGTAGAGTTGGTTTCGGGAATGGTTCCAATCTTGGGCTATCAAAGGGTTCGGGGACCTTGGCTGTCAGGGTCCCTAGGTCTCAGGCAGACCATTAAGCCTGGGCTTTTTATGAGATTTTAAGATCTGCATCCCACTATTGTCCTGTTCCATCTGGTACTTTCTGCTGTGTTCTCCCAGGGCAATGATCACCAGCAGCTGGGCACCATCTAGTTCTTTGAGTCTCAGGCTGGTGGAGTCTCTGGTTTACGTGGCCCTGTTTCTTGGGCTCATATTTGTCTTGAGTCTTTGGTGTTCTTCATTCTCCTTTGCTCCAGGTGGGTTCAGACCAATTGATGCATCTTAGATGGCCGCTTCCTAGCGTTTAAAACCCCAGCGGCCTCTCACCAAAGTGGAATGCAGACTGTTTTCTTAATACATTTTGTTATGCCAATTGACTGACACGTCCCTTGCAACCATTGTCTCCAGACACCTGTCCTTACTACTCTGGCCTTTGAAGCTTTTGGTTGTATTGAGGAAATTCCTTTTGCTTTACTTCAGTTGTACTTCCCGTCGCCTACATTTTTGTCTGCTATCTAGTTAGTGAATATCCCTCTCTCCCTGCCTCGCTGTAGTTTTCATTTGCATTTCTTTAATGGCTAGTGATGGTGAGTGAGCATTTTCGCAATCCTCTGTTAGCTGCCCCACATTACCGTTATTAATGAAATTCTGCAGCTTTGGAAGTTATCAGAAATGAAATGGAACTCATAAAGATCAATATCCTAGGTTTTACTGAGCTGAAATGGACTGGTATGGGACACATCAGACATTCGTATGACCAACTATGCCAGGAATGACAAATTGAAGAGGAATGGAATCGCATTCATGATCAAAAAGAACATTTCAAGATCCTGCATTACAACACTGTCAATGACACCATAATATCCATATGCCTACAAGGAAGAACAGTTAATACAAATATTATTCAAATTTATGCATCAACAACTTATGCCACTGATGAAGAAATTGAATATTTATTCAACCACAAAGAGAAATGAAGTTCTGGTATTATATGCAAGGTGATCGATGAACCTTGAACACATATTACGAGGAGTGAAATAAGCCAGACACTAAAGGACGAATTTCATACAATTCCGTTTATGTGAAATGTCCAGAACTGGCAAAGGCAGAGAGAACAGTTTATTCTTAGTTACCAGGCGCTGGAGGGAGTAGAAATGGGGACTTATTGCTTGTTGGGTACAGAGTTTCTCTTTGGGGTGATGAAAAAAAACTTTTCTTATTCTTTAGGTGAAACATTACACCTTAAGTTAGTTTCTTATTAAGAAATTTACATAGATATTGTTTTGTGGCATTAGTTGGAATCCCCTGGGTTCCCTGTGTCCATTTGACCAATTTCCCTGTCCCTTCCTGCCTTCTCATCCTGCTTTTGGGCAGAAGGTACCTATTTGGTCTTATAAATCTAATTGAACTAAGAAGCACATTCCTCATGCTTATTACTTCCGGTTTTACACTCCTGTCTAATCTTTGTCTGATGAGTGGGCTTGGAGAATGGTTTCAGTTAGCGGTTCGCAGTGTGTCTGGGGGCCAAGGCCTCGGGGGCTCCTCCAGTCTCTGTCAGACCATGAAATCTGCTCAAACATGAATCTGAGCTCTGTTCTACATTTGTATCCTGTTTTGTCCGAGAATGTGTGTTGTGTTCCCTGGTAGGACACTCATTGCTGGCAGCCAGGCACCATCTAGTTGTTCTGGTCTCAGGCTGGTGCAGTCTCTGGTTCATGTACTCCTTCAGTACCTTGGGCTAATATTTTCTGTGTGTGTTTGGTTTTCTTCATTCTCCTTTGTTCCAAATGGGATGGGATGAAGAATTTTTGAAAGAGGGTTGATGGTTGCACAACATTGTGAATGTAACTAATGCATTTGTACACTTCAGATGGTTAAAATGGCAAAATTTATTTTTTACATGCATTTTACAATAGTTTTTAAATTCACTTATAAGAAACAAAAACAAATGATGTCTACTTAGTTCATACGAAAAAGATATAAGAAACTTCAATAGATTCTGCAGCCCGTGTTATAAAAACAAAACAAAAATGGGATGCCATATTTTTCATAGTTTTGAAATTGACTTTGTTTTCAGAGACATGAGGATTTACTGAAAAATTGTGCATCAAGTACAGACTCCCCATGCATCCCACCTACACCCACTGTTTCTCCTATTGTTAACATGTTGCATTCCTGTGGTGTGGGATACGTTTGTAACAATGGGCACATCAATAGTGAGACGTGCTTTTCAACTAAAATACATAGACTTCATCAGGGTTCACTCTTTGTGTTTATACTCCTATAGGTTTTGACAAATGCATACTGTCATCAGTCCATCATTACATTTCCTACAGAACAGTTACACAGTTGTAAAAATTCCCTGGGCTCCACCTATTCGTTCCTCCTCCCTCTCCCCAAACCCCTGGCAATCAATGATCTTTGTACTGCCTCTACACTTCATACTTTTCCAGAATGCCATAGGCTTGGGATCACACAGCATGTAGCTTTTCTAGACCGGCTTCCTTCACGTAGTGTGGATTTGAGATTCCTCCATAACTTTTCCTACCTTGATAGCTTAATTATTTTCATCACTGAATAATACACCGTTGAATGGATGTCTCACTATTTGTTTACCCATTTACCTATTCAATGACATTTTGGGTGCTTTCAATTATTGTAATTATGTAGAAAGCTGCTATAAACATTTGTGAGCAGGTTTTTATATAGATATATGTTTTGAACTCATGTGGGTAAATACCTAGGAGTGTTACTGCTAGATCAGAATGGGAGGACTGTGTTTAGATTTTGAAGGAACTGTCAGCTTATATTCCAAAGTGGAATTCCCATGGAATACAATTTTTATCAAAAAACACTCTTAAACCAAATACAAGAAGAGTGTATTTCATTGTATACAAAATAACATCCATAAAAGTATTAACAAATGTAAAACCACATTTCCTCCTGGCTATTCCCTACAGGCTTATTTGTTATAGTCAAGGACTTTCCGAAAGGTAAAATTTAGCTTGGACTGAGAAAGTAACAAGCACTGACGAGGACAAGCCCATAGTGAAAATGAATCTTTCATAGGCACAAAGGAATTCGAATGACCCCTTCTTGGAGGTAGTACTGCTTTGTTACACACTGAGAAACTTTGTTCTTTTATCACTGACTTTCAGAAATTTGCTGTTTGAAATTATAGAATTAAGGATGAAACACCCCCCTTTTGACAGAGTAGTCTCTCCACAGTGAGATCTTATATGTGATGTGAGGTGTGATGAACAGGGAAAGGCTTTCTCACGCTCCTTACATTCCTAAGTCCTCCACTATGAGTTTTTATATGTCTTGTGAGAGAAGAGCAAGTACGAAAGGCCTTCCCACATTCTTTACATTCATATGGCCTCTCTCCAGTATGAATTCTTCTATGTGTCATGAGGCCTGAGGACTGCCTAAAGGTTTTCCCACATTGCTTACATTCATAAGGCTTCTCTCCACTGTGAATTGTTATATGTGTGGTGAGGTTTGAGAGCTGACGAAAGGCTTTCCCACATTCCTTACATTCATAAGGCCTCTGCCCATTGTGAGTTCTTATATGGTTAGTGAGGTTTCCTGAGTGACTAAAGGCTTTCCCACATTCCTCACATTCATAAGGCCTCTCTCCACTGTGAGTTCGCATATGCAAGGTGAGGTGTGAGGGATCTGTAAAGGCTTTCCCACATTCCTTACATTCATATGGCCTCTCTCCAGTATGAATTCTTCTATGTGTCATGAGGCCTGAGGACTGCCTAAAGGCTTTCCCACATTGGTTACATTCATAAGGCTTCTCTCCACTGTGAGTTCTTATATGTGTAGTGAGGTTTGAGAGCTGACGATAGGCTTTCCCACATTCCTTACATTCATAAGGCCTCTGCCCATTGTGAGTTCTTATATGGTTAGTGAGGTTTCCTGAGTGACTAAAGGCTTTCCCACATTCCTTACATTCATATGGCCTCTCTCCAGTATGAATTCTTCTATGTGTCATGAGGCCTGAGGACTTGCTAAAGGCTTTTCCACATTGCTTACATTCATAAGGCTTCTCTCCACTGTGAATTGTTATATGTGTAGTGAGGGTTGAGAGCAGACTAAAGGCTTTCCCACATTCCTTACATTCATAAGGCCTCTGCCCAGTGTGAGTTCTTATATGCTTAGTGAGGTTTCCTGACTGACTAAAGGCTTTCCCACATTCCTCACATTCATAAGGCCTCTCTCCACTGTGAGTTCGCATATGCGAGGTGAGGTGTGAGGGATCTGTAAAGGCTTTCCCACATTCCTTACATTCATATGGCCTCTCTCCAGTATGAATTCTTCTATGTGTCATGAGGCCTGAGGACTGCCTAAAGGCTTTCCCACATTGCTTACATTCATAAGGCTTCTCTCCACTGTGAGTTCTTATATGTGAAGTGAAGTTAGAAGAATACCTAAATGTTTTCCCACATTCCTTACATTCGTAAGGCCTCTGTCCATTGTGAGTTCTTATATGTGTAATAAGGGATGAAGCCTGACTAAAGGCTTTCGCACATTCTGTACATTTATATGGCTTGTCTCCACTGTGAGTTTTTCTATCATTAGTGAGATGTGAGGAACACTTAAAGGCTTTTCCATATTCCTTACATTCATAAGGTCTTTCTCCACTTTGAATCCTTCTATGTACAATGAGGTTTGAGGATTGCCTAAAGTCTTTCCCGCATTCATTACATTCATAAGGCCTCTCTCCAGTGTGAGTTGTTATATGTGTAGTGAGGTATGAGGGCCAACCAAAGGCCTTCCCATGTTCCTTACATTCATAAGGCCTCTCTTCACTGTGAGTGCCTAAATGTGCAGTGAGGGCTGAGGAAAAATGAAAGGCTTTCCTAAATTCCCTACATTCATAGGGCTTATCTCTGTTATAGAAAAGGAGGGATAAAGGGTCACTAGAACTTTCTTTACTTTCACCCTTGTGACCTCTCACATGTGTCCAAAAGGACGAGAAACTACAGAAATCTTTCCCATACTCATTACATTTATACTGATTGTCACTAGTGAGTGTTGTCACAGGATTCTTAAGAGTTGAGATACAAATGAAATCCTTCCCACATACCTCACACTTATGGGGTTTCTTGCCACTAAGAGGTCTCATAGGAGTGGTACCACCACAGGCTTCTCTACACGCAATAAACTGACAGGCATGTTGGTTATGTGATGAGGGATCCATGATGGCTTTTTCACAGTCAGAGCATTCAAAAGGATTTACTTCTGGAGGATTTCTTTTCTGCACGGTAAGATTTGGAATCCGCCTGAAGGTTTTCCCACACGGATTGTCTCCATTTTTTTCACGGAGGTTTTCTACTGCATGAATTCTGTTAAAAACAGGCAACATGTTGTTGGAAATCAATTATTTCCACTTCACCATTACCTAACAAAGCGAACATGCAGTTTTTCGCTTGACTTCTCTCCTGTTTCATACTTCAAATCATCTAGCAGAAATAGTACCATAATCGTCACTGCTTTTCTAAAATATGAGGCTTTCTGATCATTGTGTTTAAGTGAAATATGTTTCAAATACTCAATGTCTGACACACATTTATGAAAAGGTTGTGAAAATTCTCTGAACACGTAAGTTTTCAGCAAAGTTTATACATACACAATATACGTACACATATATATATATTTATATATGTATAAGCACAGATCAGGGCTTCAAACTGGTTTGTATTGCTTCAACAATTGCCCACGTAAATAACGGCAGTGTTCGCGTTGGATATCTGTTGCCCATCGGATTTCAACCTGTGTTGGGAACAAACCACAGAGCCCTGAACAAAGATGGCAGCCAATCTCACAGCTTTCAATGTGCGTCGCTGCCCACAGTACTGTCAATAATCTGATCTGCATGAATTCGAAAAAGTGTCAGGAACCTGCTGCAGAACACTCAATAACAGGACCGTGACAAGCAACACACATTCAAAGCAGTGTAGTGGGACATCGTCTTTGTGCAGGGCACTGCCAACTATTCTCTGCTCACGTCAAAATCCAACAGGCTATGCAATGTGTACACCATCCTTCTTTATGTTTGCAATTACTGAACTGTTCTGAAACAGTTGGAAGCCTTGGTATATACACATCAACATATGAATGTGTATTTTAACGTCATCACAACTTAGGATTTTCTCCAGAAGCACCGTTTTCTCTTGTTGGAATGACACTCACCTCAAGCGACTCTCTTGGTTTTTATGATCATCTTTATTACTGTGTGATTCAGAGGTTTCTCCTAACATGGAGGACCAGGTGTTATTTTTTATGTATCCCACCATTATATCTTTGCTGGGTAACTTTTCTCCATCCTTAAGGTTTCCAAAGTCTGACCCAATAATTCAAGTTGAGGTTCGCAATATGAAACAAATGGAAAGAAATTATTTGGGGAAAAAAGACCACTGTTAATAAAGACGTAGCCACATTACACTGTTTCAGCACTTTACCAATGGTTTAGAAGCAGTTTACTAGGACATACTTCTATGAACTTTGACAGTGACGGAGACATGAACAAGCGTAGTTAGAGCTAAGTAGAAATATACTGGACACGATATACATGTAACATTAAAAGAGGAAAAGGATCCGAATAACCGCAGCTGTGAAAGGATTGCTAAAGTCAGAAAAGGAAGCTCAGGTTTCTGTGAAGTTGTGTCTCTGGGAAAACAAATGTGTAGAGCTGACATGGTTCTCAGGAAGAAACGCTTATCATGAGGGAAGACAGTGAAGAGTAATGAGGAGTTCCTTGACATTGAGGCAATACTTTGCTCTTCAGGGTCTCTGAAGATAGACCGGTGTGGGTTGATTTGCAGCAAAATAATCATGTCAAACTTATAATCAACACAGTAATACTCTACACGGTCCCCAAATACAATACTCTCTGTGCCCCAAAGTGACCCCTAAAGCCAGTGCTTACATTTACAACACTTAAAGAGCCTCAAGGCTTTTAATTACAAGAGAAATGAAAACTAAGTATAATACATACTGCTTTGTGCTCACGGAAAGCCAAGATACATGAGCTCTATGGGCCAAAGGACCATGCCTCCTTTATTTAATGATTTATTCTCATTCCTCAGCCCAAATTCTGGAGTAAACTTAATGAGTAAAATAGTTTTCTTCACTAAAGGAATAATAGAAAACCGAAAAAAAAAAAAAAAAAAAGGAATCTGCTCTTACCTATTGAGGCCAGGTTTCTGAAGGTTTCGATCATCACATCTCTGTAGAGTTTCCTCTGAGTACGATCCAGCAAAGCCCACTCTTCCGGGGTAAAGACCACAGCCACATCCTCAACAACCACTGAGTCCTAAAACATTGACACATTCTGCATCAGCAAGGTACCATGGACTTCAGTGTGTACAAGAATGAAGGGTGAGCCTGACAGTCCTGGGGAACAGAGGATTCTTAGGGATTTGACACAAGGTTCTGTGTACTATCAAGGTCTACTCTAGGGTATGGCCATCAGCCTCGTCCCTTCACTAACTACATTCACTTCCTCACTGATTGCTTTCTGTCTCACGGACTTCCAGCACTGAAATTATCTCTCTACAGTTCGACTGTGACCAATTGCAGTCGTATTCTCCTCTCTCTTTACACTCTGGAATGGTTAGAAAACATAGCAGACATTAGAGAAATGCTCTCATTCAGATCTTCACTTCCTTGTGAACAAACAATTACCACTCCTTCCGTAAGCCCTACCAGAACACACTCAACAAAACATAAAGCACCGGGTGGAGACAGGATGATGTATAGTAACTGGTACACACTGCAGAAGGGCAGTTTTGCTTTTGTTTCTCACAACCATGGGAGGACCAGGGGCCAATATCAACACACTGGCAACCCAAACACTGAGCTGGTCATATTTTCTTCAACTCTTGGAGATAAGCATGTGGCTGATTCAGGTCAGGAGACTCTCATTCAACAGAGAGCACCAAGGCCCAAGGTGGGAATGTGATAGGTCCACAAACACAGTCTAATGTTAGAAGAGGACAAGGAGCAAAACATCTGCAGAAACAACAACACCACACCCTTGTGTTTGCTCAGTGAGAAAAGGTTACCATTTCCATCTGGAAACCCTGGTGGCATAGTGGTTAAGTGCTACGGCTGCTAACCAAAGGCTCGGCACTTCAAATCCGCCAGGCGCTCTTTGGAATGTCTATGGGGCAGTTCTACTCTGTCCTATATGGTCGCTAGGAGTCGGAATCAACTTGATGGCACTTGGTTTGGTTTTTGGTTGGGATGACTGTAAAACATGATGAACGTAATCAGTGTCACCAAACTATACATGTAAACGCTGTTGAATTGACAAAGATTTTGTTAGGTATAACTTCTACCACAAAAAAATTAATTTTATAAGTAAGCTGAAATGCAGATGGTTTACCGGTTAAATTGCCCGTGGAGCCTAGGAAATAGACTTACACACCAGCCCTCTAGGGGCTGTGCTTTAGAATTCTCTCACATTTCCAGCCCCTGGAAGGCACCTAAACATGACTACCTGAACCCTGACCACTGGAAGCCCCTGGTCTGTAAGAGTGACCTTTCTGAAACAGCAGGAATCCGTTGGGTTTCTCGTGTCAAGAGGAGAGAAAAGGCTGCTAAAAGACGCCTTCAGTGCTGAAACAGAGTAATTTTAGAGAAAGAAGACTCCTCTTCTCAGGGAAATGGTGACGTGAGCAGCCTATGACATCTCTAATCTGTGCCTCGTATGATCAGATGACAGCAACTTTGAACCAGAGCCCAAAGCCAAAGGTCTCCTCCACTGCAGTGGGCGAGGTTATATATTTTAAACTCACCAAAAACCCTGATATTTATTATAGAATAATGATGAAATGTCCCATGTACTGAGCAACTGTGATTTTTCTTTCATGACTCTTCTAAGCAGATATTATTTCAGACAGGTCATAGCTGAGTAAAGTTAGAGATGTTCATTTAATCACATCCTCAGTGTTTCCCACATGGAACTCTGCTGAGCCAGGATCACAATGCAGGTCAATTTCTCTTTGAAGTCTAAATTGCTGACAACTCCATTTCTGTCCATATGCATACAGTTTTGTTGTTATTTTTGCTGTTACCGTCCAATAACAGCATAAAAAAAAAAAAAAAAAACCCAAACCCAGTAGATGATCTAAAGTCCTCTTGAATAATAGGAAGAGGAGACAAAGGTAAACATTCTATTCAATTCTTACAACCAGGACATACTTCTCTTGGCAAAGCCCTGTGTCTCAGACAAGACTTCTTCCCTCCAGACCCTTAAGTGGCTACATTCATTCATTAAAATTCATTCAGGTCCTACTGATACAGAGGCTACCGCACATTGGCAAAGCAGCTACAGCAGTGAACAAAACGAACACCCCGATGAACATGCAGAGTAAATTCTTTGAGTGGGGACAGTAAATTTAAATACATAAACATGTATATATAACTATCATGTGGCAATGTGTTCTATAAAAGAATTCAGGTCTTTGAGAAGAAACCGTTCTAGAAGGAGGAAACAGCCAGAGCACAGGTCAGAAGGTGTGAAGGTGTCTTGGATGTCTTAGGAAGAGCCAAAGGCCCCGCGTGGCTGGAGCCGAATGCAATGCAGATGAAAAACCGTCTTAGGAATCTGGAGGGGTGATTGGGGTCAGTGGGCTTATCATGTTCGGGGGAACTCGTTGGCAACTGAAAAGAATCTGGCTTTTAATCTTAGTGAAATGCTGAGTAATTTTACACTTTTGAGCAGTGGAGGAAACTGGTATGATACCTCTCAATCCTTTAAAGACTCAAAGTGCTCCAGTGCCTAGGGGGACTCAAGAACACTGTTCAGAGACATGGGACAAGGATGGCTCTAGAGGGTCGGGGCTCAGCCTCCACAGCCAGAGCTCCTCTGTCTTCAGATTCAGGACAGAAGACTCTGTCATTCAACACAGAACACCAGGAACCGGGACGGGGGAAGGGGGGATATTAACACCGTGTGATGCTACCTCTGAGAGTCACATAAGGAAGGTGACACCAGGTATTCAAATCTTCAAATGCCATGTATGTAGGGATGAAGGACCCAGAGACAGTGGAGCAAGGTATTAGGGTGCCTCCTAGGGCTCAGTTCCTCAGCCTCCTCTGTCACTGTCTTCTTCACTGAAACCACAGTCCCGCAGCACACGGCTGCTTCCCCAACAATTCAGATCCAGCCTCACCCACATAATGCTAAGGATAACCCAGTTCTGCGTAGAACTCACCATTTTCTTCTCCAGCTTCTGGGCGTCTATGGAATGACGTCTCTGACCCCAAGAAGCCACTTCCAGGAAGAGGGACAGGACTGGAAGCAGAGGCCTGGGCAGTCTGGAGGCAGATGAATAATGTTTGGTCCACACACCAGTGACAGCAATTGAAATCCTTCCCTGTGATTGATGGATGTGCCAGAGGGTCGCCTGAGGTCCCCAGCTGCCTGGACTGGACTAGTTCTCCCTGCACCACACCTGAGGTCTGAAATGGAAGAAGGATGGGGAAGAAACAGTGTGGAGGAAGCAGGGAGTGACAGGCCTTTGGCCTCCTCCCAGGCTCAGGGCAATGCTCCACCCTGAGGGCCTTTACACTAAAGGCAGAACAGGCTCCAGCCCCCACAGCACACACCTGCATTCTTCAGGAAGCTCCACAGGCCTCTCCTTTCTGCAACAAGATCACACATGGAGGAATTTACCTCTCCCACAGCATGAGAAGCAACCAGGCCTGGCCAGCCTGCAAAACTTGAACCTGATTTCCTCCAGGGACTTAGGGATTCAATGTTCAAGTTGTGGGCTTACCTATGTACCTTTGTTCCTGGTGTCAGATGTCACTGTTATCTGACATTAACATGGATGAAATTTTAAGAACATACTTTTCATATATTGACAATGAACTCATCATGGTTCATTTATTTTTAAGTTATGTGCTGTAAAAACCTTCCACTGTGGCTTTCTAAAACTTTTTCATCTCACTTATGACACTGTAATATCTGATCAGTATTTTTTCTGTTCCTTTGGAATTAACTAACATTTCTTTCTGCCCCTTGACTTGTCTCGTATTTTTTCCCCCTTCATTTTCAAACCATGAGAACACCACTCACTAAGATTTTGAGAAATCTGGGGGGATTCCTGAACACTTTTTCTTCCTGATATAGATCAACAAATAAATCAGAAAATCTTTATGCTTTCACGAAGGACCCGTCTCGTACTTCACTTCCTATTTCTTTTCACCCTGCTCCCTCTCCAGCTTGAGTCCTATTTCATTTCTTGGTCTCACTGTCAATGAATTCTCTGTTGCAAGATCTTTACACCAGTGTCTCCCCTCTACGAATTACCCTTATTTTTTATTTTCTGTAATACAGCTCTCTAATTTTAATTCACATCATTATTTCTCGACTAGTATTTCCAGCATAAACCACGAGCTTGTTCAGTATGTGGAAAACTCAAGTCCCATCCCAGAATTTCTCAATCGAAATTTGCATTTCAACCAGATCCGGGGGTTATGCACATTGACAGTCAACCGTGAGAAGCATTCAGTGATGTACAGGAATGAGCAGTCTATGAAGGGATGCCGTTTTATCCATCCACACCTCTATTGTATCACTGGCTATCTTCCTGATTCACAATCAATCTCCGCGTCTAGGCCTCCTCACAGTCTTCCCTAATTTGTTCATAACAAGCTCCTGCCTGACATCATTCAATCATCGTTGTCACTTCCAAATTCTATCTGCGGCATAGGAAATGCTCAGTGCCCATCAGTGGCTGTCCATGGGCCTTCCAAAAGCCCAGAGTATTCAGCACGGTTCTAAACGATCTGTTCCAATCCAGCTCACACAAACCTCACCACTCACTTGTTGTTTTCTCTGCTTTAATCACCTCTGACTTCCATCAATGAATAGATAATACTTGGTTCTCTGCTGTCTCAGGGATTTACACATTTATTTTTCCCAACTGAAATACTCTTTCCACCCCCACCCATACAAAATGGTATCAGCTCTACACAACACTGCATGTAGCTAAAAAAAAAAAACCTTTTTCTGAATCTTCACTGAGATAATTTCCCTTTTCAAGCAGTTGCACCTCACTCTCGGGTTAGGTCTTTTTAATACAGATATCACATATCCTTAGTTTTTCATTCTTTCTTTAAAACTGTCTCCCAAGCTACATGATAAATCTATGGGCAGACACTCTGTATTTTGTCTTCTTGTTCCTTCTGGCCTTTGACACTGATCATTGAGGACACACACAGATTATTACCTGTTATATACAGTCCTCAGCAGCACTATCCAAGAGTACTTTACGTGAAGATAGACATGTTCTGTTTCTGTACAGTCCAATATCGTAGGCACTAGGCCTATGTGCCTATTCACCACAGAATATATGACTAGTGCAAAGAAGGAACTCTACTTTTAGTTTTAATTACTTTTAATTGAAATAGCAACACACAGCTAATGGGCATCACACCTCAAGTGAACTCACCAGACCCTTAAGCAACCAACAGGGCAGAGAGGGCATGAAAGCTGCCAGCAGCACAATGCAGAGCTTCATAGTTTTGGGCTTGCTAAAAGTCTGTCACATAGGGAAATGGAACATTGCACTCAGTTTGCTTTTACTTGCATCATGAAGGTTAATGTCAACCTCAATTGGATTTACCTCATTCTGAAAACCTCAATGACATTTAAACATAGAAATGAGTGGGAATAACTGAGGGGACAGGAGGGACACTTTCTGCAGAGGTGACATTTGAAGTGAGACAAGAATTGTAGGAATTATTGGGTTCGTAAGTTTTCCTCTAATCAGCAGAAATACTTGGTGCGAAGGCCGAAAGGCAGGGAAAATGTTGACATGTCTGAAAAAGATTTTTCTAAAAAGATGTCAAGAGTCTATGAAATATGAGGGTGTTCTCAATTTAAGTCAGATGTGGAGGGTCTTGCCAGAGAGGGTAAAATATGTGGATTTTTTCTGGATGTGATTGAGAGTTGGCTTGGTTTACATTGTTGATATCTGCCTCTTGCTGCTGGGTGGAGGCTGTACCTTCCTCTGAAAAGAGAAATAGGAGAAGAAAGTTCAGAGCTACCTTCCTAAGGGAGCTCCCCTCTCACGGTAGCTTGGACTGTTTCCCTGAATGCAGTGAATGAATGAAGGCGGGTGCAGCTTACCGGCTGGGAAAGCCAGGTGAGAAGTAGATTTGTTCAGGTGAGACTTTAAAAGCTCTGTCTTGGACACGTTAGGTTTCAGAGCGTTACAGTCCTTAGTGTTCCAGGTGGGCTATGGGAAGGACTTGGTGTCTGAGTCCATTGGGACCCAGGAGCCTGAATCTCATCCTGTGGGCCGTCTTCTGCTGGCCACGAACAATCACACTGTGTCCTCTGAAACAGGCTGCATTCCCACTTCTGAAGCTGCAAGCTAAAGGAGAGGAAGAGCAGAGTGTTGGCACGGATGAGGCCTTTAGCAAATAATTAATGGTTCCTGGCACAGATTCTAACGTCTGACAGCAGACATTTGGTTACTGTACTAAGGGACTGGACGAGCTTGATGCAGACCAGGGGCTGGTAATTACAGTCAGCTTCTGGATGAAAAGCTTCTTTTTTTCTGCTTGACTTTCAAGGCTGTGTGAAGACTTCTCCTGAGTGAAGACATCCCTTATTTTAACTGAACCCCTGCTTACACTTGTACACGTTACAGTGAATTCTTTAGATCTTTGTAAACACCCAGGCGTATATGGAGGAAGCATGTGAACCTGCCTTTGTGGTAACTCAGAAAAACGCCAACATGGAACTTCATGTGGTTTAACCTGTTTCGTTGAATAAGAAATTAAATGACTACCGTGTGTGTGTGTGTGTGTGTGTGAGAGAGAGAGAGAGAAGAGAATCTAATAAAATGAAGAAAGCTTTCTTCGCTGGAAAAAAAAAAAAAAAGCTGATACTGTCATGGTATCTGAGGAGCATTTCTTAGATTCTCACCGAGGAAAACTCAGTAGTTTTGAATGAAGGCTTGAATTTGACATGAAGTAACATGACAACGGTCATGTCTCCAAAGGAAAGTCCCATCCAGAATGGGAGTACTCCTAGAATATCTATCTCTAGAGAAGGAAAATAGGAGGCACCACATTATTCAACACCATGTTGAGATTAAAAGTGCTGTTTAATAATTGGCTTTACTGTACGCAGTTTTAAGTTTTTGACTCATACTATATTTTTACAATTTAAAAAAGAAGCACGTTTATTTTCTCCACACACTAGCTTTCAACAATGGATTCTGAGCTACAATAGCAAAAAAGCTCAAGGAATAAAAGACAAAACAGATCAATTAAGACTCTCAGCAAAGGGAAGAGACAATCTACAGAATGGGAGAAAATACACTGAAACCTGTGAGAGCTGGAATTTGACAGGATTGCCTTCTTTTTCTGGGTCTTGCAATTTTTCCGCCTTTTACGCAGCGCAGCCTTGCCACTTTTTGGTCACTTCTTTAATGGAAAATATTTGAGTTTTCCTACTCTGACAGGTTTCCACCTTAGAGGTTCCAGCTTTCGCAGGTTTCACTGCATTTGGGAATCATAGATGCCATAAGGGTTTAGTATCCAGGACAGAGAAAGACCTCCTAAGTGTCAGCAACAATTATAAAATTGGGCAAAAAACTGAAGGAGACATTTCACCAAAGATGATAAGCAAATGGTCAATAAACACATGAAAAGATGATGAATGCCCTTGTCATTAGGGAAATGCAAACCCAAACCACAAGACACACCACCTCATCCCTAGGAGGATGGCTACTATCAGAAACAACAAGAGTTGGGGAGAATATGAAGAAATTGCCGCAGGGTTGCAAAATGGTTCAGCCTCTGTGGAAAAGTGTGCCTGTTTTTCAAAATGTTAAACATACGAATAGCCTATGACCCAGAAATTTCCATTTATAGGAGCGCAGATGGTGCAAATGGTTAAGTACCCGCTTGCTAACCAAAAGACTGACAGTATGAACAACAACAAAAAGAGCAGATGTTGAGGCTGCTGATGAACAACCATATACCTCATGGGACGTGGTTCCTTGCTTTGGAGGTTGAGGGTTACGCTTTCATGGGACATCGCAGTTAACTGGCCTAATAACGTGTTGAGTGATTTAACCTCCTAGTTCACTGTGTGGTGCCTGGGGTCTTACAAGCTGCCATCCAAGGCACAAAAGTTGGTCTGTATTCACCTGGAACAACCGAGGAAAAAGTTGAGTCAGGAAAAGGAGGAGGATAAGGAATGTGTGGTAACTGCCTCCATGAACAGCTGCCTCATTGGCCATGAGAGTAGAAGAACAGGAGAGTGGCTGGCTGCCATTACGGAATATCTTCATCGAAACTTCTAGAGCAGAATCCTGATCTAAAGAGGGAAAATGCACACAGAATTTCAAATTCTTAAGGACTCCAGGCTTCCTGGAGCCATGAAGGTGGATGAACCCCTGAAGCTATTGCCCTGCGATCATCTTTAAACCTTAAACCAAAAATATCCGTTAGAGTCTTCTTAAAATCGAACAATAGTTTAGCTTAACTAGTAAACAATGAGCCTTGAGCATTCTGCTCTTTAGAAAACTGTCTCTGTGGGATCAAACTGACAACAGCAACTCAGAAGAGCTGACAGGAACCCTAGGGAACACTGAGTTTATGTTAAGGGGAGAACAACTCAGAAAAGTTCAGTGAGAATGGTTGTGTGACTGGAAGAACATAATCAATGTCAGTAAACGGTACCTGTAGAAAATGTTGAATTGGTGTATGTTTTGCTGTGTATATTCTCCACAACAAAATTATAAAATTATGTAACTAAAGAAAACAAAAGTTGGCACTTTTCACCTGTGGCAAAGACGCCATGATTTGCTTTCGTTAAAATTACAGCAAAAAAACCCTACACTACAGCTCTACTCTGTCACGTGGTCTCACCATGAGTCTAAAATTACCTCAATGATACCTAACAAGTAGATACACAAAAGTCTTGAAAGTAGGGATGCAAACAGCTATTTTTACACCAATGTTCAAACACCACTATTCAAAATAGCAAAAAAGTGTAAAAAAAAAACAAATGTCCATCAACAGATGCATGGATTAAAAAAATAGAATATTATTCGGCCATAAAAAGAGATTAAGTTCTCATAAATGTTACGCTATGGATGAATCTTGAAAACTCTATGCTAAATTAAACAAGTCAGACACAAAAGTATAAATCTTGTACAATCTCACTTAAGTATCTGTAATAGCCAAGTATATAGAGACCAAATCGTTACTAGGGGAAGATGGGAGAGAGGAGGGGAGTTAATGCTTAGGCGACACTGACTTTCTTCTAATGGTGATGGAAAATCTTGGAAATTGATAGAGGTGATAGTTGCACAACATGGTGAAAGCAATTGACGTTGAATTCTGCATGTAAAAATGGTTGAAAAAGGAAAAAGACTTGTTATATTTATATTACCACACACACACACACACAGGTACCATGAAATGACACTATTAAGAAGAAAGAAAGAAATTTAGTTTCTTGGTTGGAATGTAAGTGAAAGGAGGGAGCTTTAGATACTGTGAGGATATAGACAGGAAAACTGGTATTTCTAAGATTTCACACCAACCTCAGGCTGTACTAACCTAAAGAAATAAAATCACATTTCAAGAACTGCAGTGTGTAAAGAATTGGTTTTTTAAGGTAATTAGATCTAGATCACCTGGTTAATATGTGAAAAAAAGACTCCTTCCATAATAATAATTAAATATATATGTACACACAAAACAGGAACTATAATTCATAGCAACTTTAAAAAAGATTAAGCACTGGCACTCTCAATAATTTCTCCAACAGGACACTGAAATATAGACACTTGAAATTTGCTCCATAGGGTTTTCAGCGCTGTGACCTTTCAGGAGCACATAGACAGGCCTGTCTTTCAAGGCACATCTGGGTGAGTTCAATCCACCAACCTTTCCGCTAATAATCTGAACATTTTCCGCCACCCAGGGCCGCCCTAATTCACTCTTTCACTGTGTAAAATAATTATTATACAAGATGAGGGACCTTTTCAACACTGCAGTGTCGCTGACCCTCTAAGATCTGAAGTATATGGGTTAGTGGCGTTACAAGGGCCTCCCACCTTCCCTTCATTCCTAATTTTCGCCGCTCTGACTCTAGGAATACGCAGGCTTTGTGCTCCAAGAAGCCGTGGACTTTTTAAGGACTGTGCTTCCTTGGTAGCAGAAACAATGGCAACACCCCTCCCCCCTCCCCTTTGTCTTGCTAACCACAAGCTTGTTTTGAGCAGGAAGTCGCAGCAGGTACTGGCTGGGTCCATTGACTAGCCCTAGTCATGCCTTGAAGCATGCACAGATTGAGATCACATGCTTCACCTGACCCTCCCCCCACCCCAATATAGGCAGGGGAGGGCTAAAGGCAGAAGAATCCAGGTACCAAACCCAGCCCCTGAGGCCACTGGAAACAAAAAGCTCCCCAGCTCCCCTAGTCAGCCAGCACGTGGCCATAAGGTCACTAGACCCCAGGTGCTCCTTGTATGTGCAGACAATAAACTTGCCACTTTCTGTTGCCCTTGCAATCAGTGTCCATCTTATTTCAATCGGCTAATAAGACAGGGCAAGAACCCGAGTGGTTAGGTTACAGTTCAATTCTCAGTACCCAATCTAGCACAGACTACACACCCAGGGTGTGTCATCTCTATAAATCGTTCGTCGCCTGCATTAAGACCGTTCAGCAACATCACATTTTATATCGGACCAACTACGACTGGCTGTATGGTTTCTCACACAATCGTGATGAAAATTTCTGCCTTAACGCCCCAGGAATTCCTCGAAAGGTGCCTGTATTAAATGTTTTCCTCCTGAAACTGGGATAAACGTGCTCCTAAACGTACGTACTATTTCCAAGTCATGTTTGTTGATTGTTCATCAGTCCTAAATACATATACCCATTAAAGGAGGAGGTTATAGTCCTCGCCACAATCTTCATTTCCCCGGGACCACTAATACTCAACAAAAGTCCTGCCTGATGAAGGACAGAAAAGAAAGAGGAGCCGTTTCAGGCAGGGAGACTGTGATCACTATGCCCCTTGAAGTAACAACAGATTTGCATTTGAGTTCAGACACTACCACTGAGTAGATATTTGTCTACGGGCGAGGTATTAAATTTCTCCGAGATTATTAGACTTCTGTAAAACGTTACAAATCGTCGCTCCCTGGCAGTGGTGTTTGGAGGCTCAGAGAAGGTCCCTTAGACGAAGTCCTCGACCCCGTGCCCAGCCCTCCAGAAACAGCTCAGTAAACGGTAAATACACGCAGGGGCCAGCAGTGACTGAGGGCTGAGGAGCAGCTCAAGGTAACCGCGCACCTGTGTCTCCACAACACGTGGGGACGCGCCATTCAGACGCCGGGAGCGACCCGAACCCCCAGGAGGCCCGGGACCCTGCATGTCTCCGCGTTTCCTTAGCAGCACAGGTCTGGGCGGCTCCCACCACCTCACCTGTCCACGCACCGACACACACAGGGAGCGACCCCGGCGCCCGGGAGGCCCGGGACCCTCCATGTCTCCCAGCTCCCTAAACGGCACAGGTCTGAGCGGCTCCCACCACCTCATCTGTCCACGCACCGACACACACAGGGAGCGACCCAGGTGCCCGGGAGACCCGGGACCCTCCATGTCTCCCCGCTCCCTGAGCAGCACAAGTCTGAGCGGCTCCCACCACCTCACCTGTCCACGCACCGACACACACAGGGAGCGACCCCGGCGCCCGGGAGGCCCGGGACCCCGCAAGTCTCCCAGCTCCCGCAGCAGCAGACGTCTGCGCGGCTCCCATGCCGCCAACCACCTCACCTGTCCACGCACCGACACACAGGAAGTGACCCAGGCGCCCGGGAGACCCGGGACCCTGCTTGTTTCCCAGCTCCCTCAGCAGCACTGGGGTGCGCTGGTGCCCACCACCTCACCTGTCCACGCAGCGACACACAGAGGCCTCCAGGAAGCAGTTGCTGCCACACGCCGGAGGAGCCGGACGGACGCCGACCAAGGAGGCACACTTCCGCTTCCGGTGGGCAGGAGAAGCAGCACAAGTCCAATAGGAACACAGAAACTAGTGATTAATCTCATTCATTGGACGTATGGGAAAACGTAAAACAAAATAACAACGAAAATATTCATGAATTTATCAAGCAAAGCAGGTAATATGGCCAGGTAGCATTCAAACCAAGAAAGCATTGAGCATTGAATATTTGTAATTTATTTGTCTAATAGAGCACACATGAGTAGGAAAAAAATAAGCATACAAAATCACAGCTGATCTTAGGTACAATCAGGTAGGTTCCAACTCATAGTGACCATACGTAGAACAGAACCAAACACTGTCCGGTCCTGCACCATCTTCACAACCATTGCTATTCTTGATCCCATCATTGCAGCCACTGTGTCAATCCACCTCATTTAAGGTCTTCCTCTCTTTCGTCTACTTTAACAAGCATGATGTCCTTCTCCAGGGACTTCTCCCTCCTGATAATGGCCAAAGTACGTCAGACGAATTCTCGCCATCCTCGCTTCTAAGTAGCATTCTGGTTGTACTTCTTCCAAGACAGATTCCTTCGTTTTTCTGGCAGTCCACAGTACATTCATTATTCTTCACCAACACGGAAACTCAAAGGCATCAGTTCTTGAGTCTTCCTTATTCATTTCCAGCTTTTCTATGCATATGAAATACTATTGGTTGGGTCAGGTGCACCTTATTTCTCAAAGTGATATTTCTGCTTTTAACAGTTTAAACTGGTCTTTTGCAATAGTTTTGCCCAATTCATCATTTGATTTCTTGACTGCTGCTTCCATGGGTAAAAGTTTCTGTAAAAAATAGCTCTAAGAACCTCAATAGGAGGATGCTCTTTAGTAGCAATTACAGAGGGGCAAATCAAAATCCATAGACATACTATTTCACTTCCACTAGGATAGCCAAATTAAAAAAATCAAGAAAAATAACAAGTTAGGATGTAGGGAAATTGGAAACACCTACTGCTAGTCGGAATGCAAAATGGTAAAGCCCTCCAGCAAAACTGTAGTGTTTCCTCAAAACTAAAAGTAGAACTTTCATGTGACCAAGCAACTCCACTCCTACTTACATAACCAAAAGACTTGCAAGCAGAGGCTCAGAGACTTGTACATCCATGTTCATTGCAGCACTGTTCACAATAGCCAAAAAGTAGAAACAACATAAATGCCCATCTACATTTGAACGGATAAACAAAATGTAGAAGAAATGAACTATCAGTACACATGCTACAATACGGATGGAGCTGCAAGACATTCTGCTGAGTGAAATAAGTCAATCGCAGAAGGACAAATACTGTACGACTTGACTGATGTAAAAATGCAAACCCAAATCCACCGCCATCCAGTCGATTCTGACTCATGGGCAATCCTATAGGACAGAATAGAACTGCCCTATAGGGCTCTAAAGCTGTAATATTTACGGAAGCAGACCGTTACATCTTTCTCCTGTGGAGTGACTGGTGAGTTCAAACCGCCAACCTTTCAATTAGCAGTCGAGTGCTTAACCACTCCGATACCAGGGCTCCGTAAAAAGACAAGAAAAGCAAATGTGTGGAGAAGAAATTTCATTAGTGGTTATTGAGGTGAGAGGGAAAGGAAAACGAAAATGAGATGGGGTTAAAGGTGATAGAAATACCACATTGATTAAGGGCAGTGTTGCATGGCTGATTATTCTAATAACTACCGGTAAGTTGGAACCTGTAAAAAGTTGAATTAGCAAAATTTGTGTAATATATTCACAACACTAACAACAACAACAAAAGTTCTTGCTGAGGCTGCTTAAATCTCATGAGATTTAGAGGTTTATGACCATGGTTTCATGGGACATCCCAGTTAATTGGCCTAATGACATGTTTAGTGCTTCTGTTCTACCTTCTAGTTTGTTGTGTAGCACCAGGTGTCTTAAAAGCTTACAAGCTTCCATCCAAGGTACACAAGTGGACTCTGTTCACCTGAAGCAACAGAAGAAGGAGAGTCAAGAATAGGAGGAAGATATGGAATACGTGGCTAATTGGCTTCATGAACAACTGCCTTCTTTGCCATGTGATCAGAAGAACTGGATTGTGCCTGGCTACCATTAGTGAACATTTTGATCAAAGATTTCATAAAAGAATCCTGATGAAAACGGGGAAAATGCAGGACAGAATTTTTAAAAATTCATGGACTCCAGACTTCCTGGAGCCATGAACGTTGGATAAACCCCTGAAACTCTTCCCCTGAGATAATCTTTAAACCTTAAACCAGTAAGAATTCCCTGAAGTCTTCTTAAAACCAAACGATGTTTAGCTTAACTACTGAAAAATGTCTGCATTGAGCATTATAAACTTTTAATGACTATAAGGTATCAAATTGACAGCAACAACTCCAAAGATTTGACAGGAATCTCAGGAGTCAGTGAATTTATGTTAATAGGGGAAGAACAGCTTAGAAAAGGATGGTGAGAATGGTTGCACACCTTGAAGAATATCATCTGTCACTAAATTGTACATATGGAAACTCCTGAATTAGTGTATGGTTTGCTGTGCATATTCCCAACAAAAACAAAAACATTAGAAAAAAATTTTTAGATTCAACAAAAGATATATAAGAAAGACTGTTTAAAAGATTTATTGAATGTTATGAGTTACATGAAATGTGTTGTCAAATCAGAAGTGTCAAATTTTCTTTGGGTTAAAAATTTATGTGTCAGCGTGCCTGATACTAGACAACAAGCACATGATACTGTCATAATTTTATTTTTTAATTAGTCATTATTTCTTTTGAATCTAGCATCATCTGAGGCAATGTCTTTAATGGGGAATTCCCATCATTTACCTATGGAGGTTTTTTTTTTTTTAATTACTCTTCAGATGTTTAGAGACTTAATCCAAAACACCAAAACCAAACCTATTACTGTGTAGTCAATTTTGAGTAGAACTACCCCATAGGGTTTCCAAGGAGTGGCTGGCGGATTTGAACCAACTAACCTTTGGTTTAGAAGCAGAGCTGATAACAACTGTGCACCAGGGCTCCAAAAACTTGATGACCTTGTTATACTTGGGGTATCCTGTATTTTTACGGAAATAACGAGGGCCTTCTGTTTTTCTTTGCCAACTGCACTTTCCCCCCACAAGGCATTTTCATAAGTGCCGCTATGCCAATTTTTTTCATGTTGCTGTAATAAAAACTAGCATACGGCGCTTAGCAAAATACTTCATGGGAAAAGGCACGGTTGCAAAACAAAAGTAAAAGGTACACATTATTTCTGTAAAAATATGGTATCCTGACTATATAGTAGTACATCTCAAGATTACTATGTGTTATATCCAAAGTTCTTTGAAGATAAGATTAGTTATTGTTCAGAAATTTTTTTCCTAAATTTTTTTAAATTGTCTTCATTTAACTTTGCATTACTTTTGTAATTAATTTCCATTAGATCTTTCACTTTTAAGAATTATTATAAGTTAATCATGGCCTTTTAAAGTTTTGTCATTTGCATATAAGTTTTTATCTTGCTGCCTCACTGAAAATGCTTGATCAAAATAGTCCAACAAAAGATGGACTACATTGGACGTATGAAAAAGGTGTGATATTTTGAAGATGGAATACACTAGGCTGAATTAAGATTTCCAGAACTCTCGTGTAGAAGTTGATGGGTTTACACACTGCTGCTGATCCAGGATTATGTAGAACTGAAAGTAACTACACAGGACTGAGTGGACTAAAAGGTTACTATGATTACAGTTACTAGATCAGACTCAAGCTTGAGAACAAAAGAGGACAGAGGAACATCACAAATTTAATGGTCTGTGAGGCCAGCTCACAAATCAAGCTTCTACCCTTAAACAACATAAGGGAAAACAAATAGGGATTCCAGTTTCTTAAACGGTATACAGCATTTCTTTGGTAAGATCAAGTCAATTCCACAAAAACACAGGTTTTAGATAAAACTGATTAACTTGCCAGAGTCTCACATGGAGGTATATCAGACCCTCTGCCAAAACCTGATCACCAAAAAAAGTGCCCCACAGAGGAAAATAGACAATGCAAATGGGAACTCATTTTCCCAAAGTGATCACTGAAATTCCGAAATTCTACTAAAGTCAGCTTATAGCGTTTTGGAACATGAACCCCAAACCAGTGCCCAGTAGAGGGAGCCCCAGGCTCACCTGTTGTCTTACTCATCTAGTGCTGCTATATCCGAAATACCCCAAGTGGATGGCTTTAACAGCTCTTTTCACTTTCTTCTGAGTCCTCACCACAATTGTCTTTGATGTCCAGAATTCCACCAACACTCTCTTCAAGGCAATCTACGCTTCTACTCTTGGGCGCTTTAAAACTCGTCCAGCCTCTATCCATTCCCAGTTGAAAAACAAAAAACCACATGGCTTTAATAAACAGAAATTTGTTCTCTCACTGTTTAGAATACTGCAGGTCCAAATTAAGGGTGCCATCTCCGGGGGAAGGCTTTCTCTCTTTTGGCTCTTGGGGAATGTCCTTGTCATCAGTCTTCACCTGGTTAAGGAGCTTCTCTGCACAGGTTTGCAAGACAACTTTTTCTGAGAATGTACAGGTTAGGTACACTGTTTGTATCCAGGGACCCTGGGGAAAAGCTGACAACATTCTTTCTTAGCTCGGTTACAAAGAGAAACATTTCTTTAGATACCACATTAAGCCTGTACGAAAATTAACTGTTGTCATGTAAAAGCGGAAATAACAAAATGGAGTCACAAGCCCTAAGCTCGAACTAGCCTTTTCAGGTACACCGAACGCTTCTATTTTGAAAGCTCTTACACAGAGGGAAAGGAAAATCAAAGAAGTATCCACATTGTTAGATTACGTGTCTATCATGGCACAGAGATTTGGATTACTGACCTGTTGATGTCGAGTGGATTACAACTCACAAGGACTCTATAGGACAGAATAGGATTGTCCCATAGGGTTTCCAAGGCTGTAATTTTTACAGAAGCAGACTGCCACGTCTTCCTTCCGCAGAGCAGCTGGTGGGTTTCAAACGCCTATCTTTCGTTAGGAGCTGAACACGTAGCCACTGTGCTAACAGGGCTCCTTTTTCATTACGAAAAGATGAAAATAAACACATTTAGATATCCGTAGGTCAAATTCTACTCCACCAAAACTACAATTTAGAAGCTTCCTGACATAAACAACTTGGTTATTTAACTAAAAATGAGAGGTGGCAAACTACAGAATGTATATGTTTTCATGATTCGAGAGCCAACTCACATGATAAGGAAAACAGTTGATGAACTGTTGTAGATGGAAGAAAGGAGAATTCTCTGACTAAACCTCTGTGTTGCACATGCCTTCTTTTATCTGTTAGTTTTGAACTCCCAGCGGATCAACAGTTCTATCCAAGGACTTGTCTGACTTGGACATGCCCACCCAACCTCACGTCTTGGCGATTCTTGGAATTTGAGATTTTAGAGTTGTAAAGACCCCACATTCAGCCTAGTCTCTTATCCAGGTGGGTGAGGGGTAGAACACAGATTCATAGGCCCTCAAGATCTCAGCATAGCAAGGTTTTATAAATTTTTGTATGAGTGACTTATCTGATTTGTAAACTGTTACTTAAAGCACAATAAAAATAAAAAATGATGAAGAAGGAAATGGTTTGTGAGACATATTTACAACAATCAAAAAAGGGATGCTGAATCTGCTGAAATCTCATCAGATTTGATTTCTTGGGTTGGGCGTTTAGGATCATGTTTTCATGGCATATTCTGATTAATTGGCCTAATAACATGCTTAGTACTGATACTTTCTAGTTTGTTGTGTAGTGACTGGTGGCTTAAACACATACAAGGGGCCATGAAAGGCATAGCAGTTGGTCGGTATTCACCTGGAACAACAGAGGAAAAACGTGAGACAGGAATATAAGGAAAATAAGGGAAGTGTACGTAATTGTCTCCATGAAAACCTGCTTCAAGTACCATGAGACCAGAAGAACTGGATGGTACCCAACTACCATTAATGAACATTTTGATCAAAGACTCTATAGAAGAATCCTCCTAAAAAGGGATAAAATACAGATAAGAATTTCAAAATCTCACGGACTCCGTCTTCTTGAATCCATAAAGGTTGAATGAACCCCTGAAACTATTGCTCTGAGATAAACATTAATGCTTAAACCAAAAATATCCCCTGAAGACTTCTTAAAACTGAACAGTAGTTTAACTTAACTACTAAAAAATGCATGCCTTGAGTGTACTACCCTTTTAAGAACTATCTATGTGGGATCAAATTGACAACAGCAGCAGGGAAGATTAGATAGGAAACTTAGGGAGCAATGAATTTATGTTAAAGGGGGAAGAAGAACGCAGAAAAGGAGGATGAGAATGGTTACACAACTTGAAGAATCAATGTCACTAAATGGTACATGTAGAAACTGTTGAATTGGTGTATGTTTTGCTATGTGTATACTCAACAACAACAAAATAAGTAACATTCAGAGAAGGTCCTTATCTCTTCTGAGCTGCTTCTGAGTGTTCTTCATGTGGCTTGTCAACTCTCTTCCTCCATCTCAGTTTCTCTGGCTGACTTGTTGGGTCTCTTTTATATCTCAAAAGACATTGACTCAAGACACAGCCAGCACTAATCCTGTCTCATTAACATAACAAAGGCAACCCATTCCCAAATGGGAATATAAGCACAGATATACAGGGCAGGATTTATGACAATACTTTTGGGAGAGAGAATTCAGTCTGTAACGTTCCACGCTTTGGCCCCCAAATTGAATATATCTGCCACATGCAAAACCCATTCACCCCATCACATCATTCCAAAAGTCTTAAATCAACTCTAAGTTCAAAATCTCATCTTCCAAGTCATCTAGATCAAATACGGGTGAGACTTGAGGCATATTCCAACCTCGGACAAAATTCCTCTTCATCTGTGAACCTGTGAAATCTAGGCTACAAATTATCTGTTTCCAAAGTACAATAATAGAACAGACACAAGGTTGACATTTCCATCACAAGAGGGGCAAATTAGAGGGAAAGAAGGGATAAGGGGCACCACATAAGTCCAAAACCCAGCACCCCAACATATATTATCCCTCAAGTCTTCAAAATAATCCTCTGTTCTCTGAGAACATCCAGGCAATGACCCTGCATTCCACAGTCTAGGTGTTGACCATGATCTTTGGATTCTGGGTGTAGGCCCCTGAATCCTGAGCTTCAACTTGGCCTTTGAGGCCCACTGCGATGGCAACATTGCTCCCTTGCCTTGGGCGGCCCCATTCTTCTAATCCCTCCAGCAACCCCACCACCTCAAACCCAATAAACCCTGTTCTTTTTTGTATGTGTGCTTTAGTTGAAAATTTACAGCTCAAGTTAGTTTCTCATACAAAAGTTTATACACACATTGTTATGTGACCCTAGTTGCTATCCCTGTAATGTGACCACACATTTCTCCTTTCCACCCCGGATTTTCCGTGTCCATTCAACTAGCTCCTATCCCTTTTGCTGTCTCATCTCGCCTCTGGACAGGAGCTGCCCATTTAGTCTTGAGTATCTGCTTGAACTAAGAAGCACACTGTTCATGAGTATCATTTTATGCGTTATAGTGCAGTCTATTCTATGTCTCAAGAGTTGGCTTTGGGAATGGTTTTAGTTCTGGGTGAACAGAGAGTCCAGGGGTCATGTTTTCTGGGGTTCGTCCAGTCTCAGTCAGACCACTAAGTCTGGTTTTTTACTAGAATTTGAGTTCTGCACGGTGCTTTTCTCCTGCTCTGTCAGGGGCTCTCTATTGTGTTCCCTGTTAGGGCAGTCATTGGTGGTAGCTGTGCACCATCTAGTTCTTCTGGTGTCAGGGTGATGGACCCTCTGGTTTATGTGGACCTTTCTGTCTCAGCACTACACATTTATTCAAAACCCTTTGCTTGTCAGCATGCTGGGTGTTCTTCCTGACCCTTTGACTGAGCTGGCACTTTCTGTGCAGTGATTGAAATCCCACGCTATTTCTGTGAGCTCTCCAAAGTCCTCAAGCTTGCCTACTCCAACACCTTCATCAATAACCTTGTGTTATATATTGTGACAGACGTCATGGTTTTTCTTCCTCTTGCTTGGATCCTTTTCATATATGCCAAACTGCGTATTATATACTGAGCATCTGAAGAAAGGAAGGGAAGTGACTTAGTTACCTAGAGTTGCTGTAACAGAAATACCAGAAGTGGGTGGCTTTACCAAATTTGTTTTCTCACAGTTTAGGAGGCTAGAAGCCTAAATTCAGGGTGCTGCCTTTAGGGAAATGCTTTCTCTTTCTGTCGGCTCCAGGGGAACGTCCTTGTCTCAGGTCGTGTTTTTCTGTTCCTTGATGATCTTCACGTGATGTGGCATCTGTTTCCCTCGATCTCTGCGTGTTTGTTTGGTTGCTTGCTTAAAATTTCTCTTTTTATATCTCAAAAACAGATTGATTTAAGTAAGATTTCTGAGATTTGAAAAGTGATTCATACTATCTTCACTAACACTGTCTCATTAACATAAGAAAACCCACTCCCAGACGGAATTATAACCACAGGGATAGGGTTTAGGATTTACAACACAGATTTCTGGGGGACACAACTCAATACATAACATTTTACTTTTTGACTTCCCCCAAATTCATGTCCTCACCACATGCAAAAAACATTCACCATGGCCCACCATCCTAAATTTCTTAAATCGACTCCAAGCCCAAAATCTCATCTTCTGAAACCTGTAAATGAAATATGGGGCACAATTCCTTTGCATCTGCAAACCCGTGAAACCTAGACTACAAGTTATCTGTTTCCAAAGTACAATGGTGGAACAGGCACAAGGTAAACATTTCCATTACAAATGGGGGAAATCGGAGGGAAAGAAGGGATAATGGGCACCAACCAAGTCCAAAACCCAGCAGAACAAATTTCATTAGTTCTCAAGGCTTGAAAATAATCCTCTGTTCCCTGAGAGCATCTGGGCAATGTTCCCACCCTCCAGAGCGTGGGTGTTGGCCATGCTTTCTGGATTCTGGTTGGAGGTCTCTCGGCTTGGGGTTTCACACCTAACTTCCAAAGCCACTGGGTTGGCAACTCTGCTCCCTTGGCTTTAGGTAGCCCTATCCTCCTAGTCCGCCTGAGCGGCGACTATTTCCCCTCGACCCTGGCAGACACCATTCTCCTGCCCCTTGTGCATGCCATCCCCACTCCCTCAGCTTTCAGCAGCAGACCAACCCTCTTGGCACAACTGAATGGCAGCCCCACATGCCAAAACCGAGTTGCTGGAGATTTCAGTCTTTGAAACCTAGGAGGGTGTGTCTGCACCCTTTGAAACCCAGGAGTTC